>NW_028274811.1:130514212-130864212 GCF_037043125.1 Eumetopias jubatus
TTATGTCTCCTTAGGTTCCTGTTGGCTATGACAGTTTTTCCAACTTTCCTTGTGTTTGGTTATCTGGACAGTTTTGAGGAACACTGATAAGGTATTTTTTAGAATGCTTCTCAATTAAAACATATGTAAAAATTTTATCAGGAATGGGTACTGGATTTTTAAAATTCTCTGCATCTGAATATGATCATATGTTTTTCCTTTAATCTGTTGATATGGTAGATAATATTTACAGAGGTCCAATGTTGAAAGAGCCTCATATACTTAAAATATATGCCAGTGGTCTTGGTGCATAATTCTTTCTCTATATTGTTGGATTTGTTGAGAATTTTTGTTTGTGTTTTCTGAGTTTGGTCTATAATCATCTTTTTTTATTGTAATATTTGTATCTTGTTTTGCTACCTGGATTATGCTGACATCACAACATGCATAAGGATTGATCTTCCTCCTTTTATTTTCTTGAAGAGATTTCAGAGAATAAGCATTATTTCTCCTTTAAATGTTTCAGAGAATTAACTAGTAAAATAATAGTTTGGTGCTTTTTTTGGAAGGTTTTCAATTATTGATAAAATTTATTATAGATAAAAGGCTACTAATGTTCTCTCTGTCTCCTGTGAGTTTTGGTAAATGTGTCATTGGTCCATCACATCTAAATTTTCAAATTTATATGCATAAAGTTATCTTTAATATTCCCTTATTGACCTTTTTATGTCCACGTAGTCCTGATAAACTATTTTTTATTTTTGATATTTGTAATTTGTGCTGCTCTGCTTCTTTCTTGGTTAGCCTGGCTAGAGATTCATTAATTTTACTGAAGTTTTCCTAAAAGAATAAAAATGGCTTTAGGTGTTGTTGATTTTCTCCATTTTGTTTTCAATTTTGTTGAGTTCTGTTCTAATTTTTATTTCATTTTTCTTCTTGTTTAAGTCTTACTTTACCCTTCTTTCTTAAGATGTCTAATGCACAGATTAGGTTATCATTGTTATATATATATTTTTCCTTTCTAATGCATATATTTTTTACAAGTGTGTTATTTAATCTGCAAATATTTGGGAATTTCTGGATACCTTTCAGTTATTGACTTCTAATTCAATCTCATTGTTATCTGAGCACTTAATTTATATGATTTCTATTATTTTAAATTTGCTAAGGTATTTTATGGCCAAGAATATTGTCTAGCTTTGTGAATGTTTCAAGGGAGATTGAGAAGACAATATATTCTGCTATTATTTGTATGTTGTATTCTATAAATATTAATTATATCAAGGTGGTTGATAGTGCTGCTCAGCCCAGTTATATCTTATTGATTACATGCATGCTTAATCTATCAGTTATTGAAAAAAGATATTGAAGTATCCAACAATAATTGTGTAGTTGTCTATTTCTCCTTTCAATTTCTGTCAATTTTAGCTTCATATATTTTGGAGCTCTGTTGTTAGATGCACATGTTTAGGATTACTCTATCTTCTTGGAGAATTGACCCCTTTGTTATTATATAATACTTCTCTTTATCCCCGATAATCTTCCTTGTCTTAAGTTGGTTTTGTCTCAAATTAATATAGCTATGCAAGCTTTCTTTTGATTACAGTTTGCATGGTATATTTTCCCATGCTTTTAATTTATTGGGGTCATTTTATTTATTTTTATTTTTAATTTTTTTAAAGATTTTATTTATTTGAGAGAGAGAGCAAGAAAGTGAGAGAGTGCAAGAGATCACAAACGGGGAGCAGCAGAAGGAGAAGGAGAGGGAGAAGTAGGGAGCCCAATGTGGGGCTTGATCCCAGGAGAAGTAGGGAGCCTGATGTGGGGCTTGATCCCAGGAGAAGTAGGGAGCCTGACATGGGGCTTGATCCCAGGAGAAGTAGGGAGCCTGACGTGGGGCTTGATCCCAGGAGAAGTAGGGAGCCTGATGTGGGGCTTGATCCCAGGACCCTAAGATTAGGACCTGAGCGGAAGGCGAACACTTAACTGACTGAGCCACCCACGTGCCCCCGAGGTCATTGTATTTTAAATGGATTTATATCACATATATTTGAGCCAAGTTGTTTTTTCTTTTAGTTTCAACTTTTTATTTAAATTCCAATTAACATACAGGGTAATATTAGTTTCAGTAGTAGAATTCAGTGATTCATCTCTTAAATAATAACAGCCAGTGCTTATGACAACAATTGTCCTCCTTAATCCCATCACCCATTTAGCCCATCCCCCAATCTCCTCCCCTCCAGCAACCTTCTGTTCTCTATAGTTAAGTGTCTCTTATGGTTTGCTTCCTTTTTTTCTTCCTTCCCCTATGTTAATCTGTTTTGTTTCTCAAGTTCCACATATAAGGGAAATCATATGGTATTTGTTGAGGTATCTTCCCTCTTCTAAAAATCCTTTGTTGAGGGTTTTTATCAAAATGGATGCTGTACTTTGTCAAATTGTTTTTTGGCGTCTATTGAGAGGATCATATTGTTCTTATGCTTTCTTTTATTAATGCAGTTTATCACAATTTATGTACAAATATTAAGCCACCCTTGTAGCCCAGAAATAAATCCCTCTTGATTGTGGTGAATGATTCTTTTAATGTACTATTGCATTCTATTTACTAGTACTATGTTGAGAATTTTTGCATCCATGTTCATCAGGGATATTGGCCTCAAATTCTTTTTTTTTTTTTTTTTAGTGGGGTCTTTGTCTGGTTTGGGAATCAAGGTAATCCTGGCCTTGTAGAATGAGTTTGGAGGTTTTCCTTCCATTTCTATTTTTGGAACTGCTTGAGAAGAGTGGTTAACTCTTCTTTAAATGTCTGGTAGAATCCCCCTAGGAAGCCATCTGTCCCTGGACTTCTGTTTGTTGGAAGATTTTTGATTATTGATTCAATTTCTCTGCTGGTTATCAGTCTGTTCAAGTTTTCTCTTCCTGTTTCAGTTTTGGTAGTTTATATATCTCTAGGAGTTTATCCATTTCTTCTAGATTGCCCAATTTGTTGGCATATAATTTTTCATAATCTCTTATAATTATTTGTATTTCTGTGTGTTGTGATCCCTCCTCTCTCATTTGTGATGTTATTTATTTGGGTACTTTATCTTTTCTTTCTGTTAAATCTGGCTAGGGGTTTATCAATTTTATTAATTCTTTCAGAGAACGAGCTCCTGGTTTCGTTAATTTGTTCTACAGTTTTTTGTTTGTTTCTATATCATTTATTTCTTCTCTAATTTTTATTGTTTTTCCTTCTTCTGGCTTTAGGCTTCATTTGTTGTTTCTTTTCTAGCTTCTTTAGCTGTAAGTTTAGGTTGGATTTGAGATTTTTCTTGCTTCTTGAGGTAGGCCTATATTGGTATATACTTCCCTCTTAGGACCACTTTTGCTGTATCCCAAAAGGGTTTGGACCTTCATGTTTTCCTTTTCATTTGTTTCCATGTATTTTTAAAAATTTGTTCTTTAATTCCCTGGTGGGCCCATTCATTCTTTAATAGGATGTTCCTTAACCTCCATGTATTTATCCCCTCTGAAAATCTGTGTCAAATATTTTAGTTAATTCATATCTAAAGTGATTATTGACATGGTTGGATTAGTATGCAGCATGATTAAAACTGATTTCTGTTTATTGCATTTGTTCCTTGTTTTTCTTCTTTTTCTGCTTTCTGGTCTTAACTGAGAACTTTATGATTCCATTTTATCTCTTATTATGTCTGTTATACTTACTATTTTCCTTTTTCATTCCCTTCCCCTCTGGCAACCACCAGTTTCTTCTCTGTATCTATGTATTCTATTTTTGTTGTTGTTTGTTTTGTTTTTAAAATCCACATATAAGTGAAATCATATGGAATATTTTTTCTCTAAGTTATTTCACTTAGCATGATACCATTTATTGCTGCAAAGGGCAAGATCTAATTATTTTTTATGGCTGACTAATATTCTATTGTATATATTTACTGCTTCTTCTTTATCCATTCATCTATCAATGGCCACTTGGTTTGTTTCCATATTTTGGCTTTTGTAAATAATGCTGCAGTAAACGTAAGGGTGTCTATATCTTTTCAAATTAGCTTTCTCTCTCCCTCCTTCCCTCCATGCCTCTTCCTTTCTTCCAACACACACACACACACACACACACACACACACACACACACACACACACACAGGTGTAAACTATGTTGTTTTTAAAATTCTCTCTGGGAGGGGGTTAAGCACTTGACTCTAGCTCTGTGATATTTTATTAGATTAATTAAGTATGATAATGCTAACTCTGCCCACTGTTCCCATCAACTGTTTTACCTGTGAAAGCATGCATATTTGATCCAACTGCATATGAAAATACTAGGGAAGGACATATAGGTCAAATAGTTTCATATACTTAATAAAATCGATATCATGAGTAACATTAGTCCTTTTGTATACTCTAGATTGCCTTTTCTTGAGTATTTTTACCCCTATATATTCTCATAGCTAAAAAATACACAGCTTTCCTTTCTCTGCTTTGCTCAGAAAAATATTTTAAAACCATGTCTTTGGCAGGTAATCAATCATATTTTATATGAATGACTGGAAGTTTTAGAAGATATATGTATATGTAATGGTTTTAATGCACTGACAACAGATGTGTGAGATATTTGCAAAACATAGAGATTGCAATTTTTGACCTCTGTTCACTTGCAGTGTTCATAATATAATTATAATCTATTCTACTTACATTATGCTCAAGTACAATACTCCCAACAAATACATTATCAAAATCAAGACATCAAAGCCAATATTTTTTATTACAATAAGGCACTCTTTAAGAATAACTAGTGCCTCCAAGGAATAAAGTGAAGATTAGTAAATTTATTATTAAAATGGAAGTCCAAGAAAGATTACATTCTCTGTGTATTCATTCTCCACAGGGTGCATAACTCCCTAAGAATAAAACAAATACTTTCTACAGTTGAAAGGCTTTAATTTGGAAAGAAATGCTTATACTAACACATTGTGTTTATTTTTACTATCACATTTCCTTGACATATAGAAGAGTTATATTTCCCTCATTACATTTCAATAATAAGCTTCTTTTGAAAAAAAAATGTTTTGTCACTGCAAGATATATTTGAAAAGAAATATAGAACACAGAAATATACTGAAACTAAAATCTTTTGAAAATAAAGGAATAAAATGAAAAATAATGAAATAATGGTGTTTTCATGTAATAGCTTATTTCACGTAAATGCATCCTAAAATACTAGCATTAATACTGGTATATGTCTTTTTGTTGTTAAACATTATAAATTTAATGATAATAATTGTCAGATGCATTGGCTCGTTACTATTCTTATTGCCATTACTTAAACATATGCTATATCTTTACCTTGGCATATTCTAATAACTTCTTAATAACCTGCACATCTTTTTCTCTCTCATTAAAACCTATACTTTCTACGACATGTCAGCATTATCACTTTTGTGTGTGTGTGTAGCTAAATAGGAACACTATACTTGGAAATACTTTATTCAGTTTTTCTGTTTCTTAGAAATGGTTCATTCAATTTATATATTTATTAATTTCAATGCTATTTTTTAATTCAATTTATTTATCAATGCTACTTTTTAAATTATTTCATGTGTTTTTCCTCTGGGTTTACTTTTCTTCTAGGTGAAGTGTGTTTGTTTATAATTCTTTCAATGAGAGATCATGTATCATAAGCTTTTAGATTTTATCTCTCAAGTGTCATTATTTTGACTCTATTTATGGAAGGTAGGCTAGCTGGGTATAGAATTTTGGATTAGACATCATTTTTCTCCTACACTTCTAAATTTATCACTTAATAATATTCTGGTACTATTTCTTTGGAAAATTTAGTAAAGTTATTCATTTGTAGGTACTCTGTATTCTGTATCTTTATTTTTAGTATTATGAAGTTTAATTAATATTTCTGTAGGTGAGAATTGATTTTTATTCATTCTCCTAGCTAATTAGAGTTTGCTTCAAATGGAAAGTGTTTTTCTATAATTCTGGAAATTTCTAAGCAATATTCTTTTCAAATATTGCTGTTGCTGTATTCCTCCCTTTATCTTATTTCTGAAATTCCTACTAGATGACTATTGAGTCCTGTCATCTGTGTACCTATTTTCTTGTTACTGTTTCATAAACACACTTGCACACATGCATGCTTGTATGTACATGAACGCACACATACACACATTTTATCTTGGTGTATAATTCTGACGGAGTTGCTCAGTATTATCTATTAACTCATTTAGCCTCCCATTCATTTCTTTTTTTAAATTTTTATTGTTATGTTAATCACCATACATTAGTTTTTGATGTAGTGTTCCATGATTCATTGTTTGTGCATAGCACCCAGTGCTCCATGCAGAACATACCCTCTAATACCCATCACAAGACTAACCAGACAGTTTATGCCAATTCTAAATTCTCTGTTTAAATTGTTTATTTAACAGAGAGAGAGCACAGGTAGGCAGAGTGGCAGACAGAGGGAGAGGGAGAAGCAGGCTCTCCACTGAGCAGGGAGCCTGATGTGGGGCTCGATTCCAGGACCCTGGGATCATGACCCAAGCTGAAGGCAGCTGCTTAACCGACTGAGCCACCCAGGTGCCTTCTATTTAAATTGTGTATCTTTTTTTAATTTTGGAAGTTTCATCACCCTCTTTTGCAGAACCCAAAAAACTTTACTAGGGTTTTAAATGATTACTTTTGCTTTGGTTCTGAAATGAATTTTATTGTAAATTGTGACTACTTAAAATACCTGGACAGTTTTATAAAAGTCTACTATGTAATTATGAGGAGTTGCAGTCTTGCTGCTTAATGCAATTATAAGGTTAAAAAAAAAATCAGAAACTGAATGTTTTACAAAGAGCCCTGTAGATATTAACCTCTTCCTTTGTTTGTTTGTTTGGTTGGTTTTTGTTCTGTTTTTTAAAGTGTTTCAGTTTTATTGAGGTATAACTGAAAATTAGAGCTGTGAGATATTTAAAGTGTATATCATGTTGATTTGATATGCATATACATTGTGAAAGGATTCCTCCCATTTAATTAACGTATCCACCATCTCACATATATTTTTGGTGAGAATATTTAAGTTGTACTCTCAGCAAATTTCAGTTATAAAATACGGTGTTGTCAACTACAGTCACTGTTATACATTAGACCCTCGGACCTTACCTTATTATTAAAAGTTTGTGCCTTTTTAACAACCTCCCCCTATTTCTTCCACCCCAGCCTTAGCAACCACTTTTCTACCTTCTGTTTCTATGAATTTGCTTTGTCTTGTTTTGTTTTTAGTTTCCACATTTATGTGATACCAGGCAGTATTCGTCTTTCTCTGTTTAGCTTATTCACTGAGCATAATGCCCTCAATGTCCAATCCATGTTGTCACAAACTGTAGAATTTCCTTCTTTCTTGCGGTTGAATAATATTCCAGCATACATATAAACTGATCTTCTTTGTCCATTCACCTATTCATGGACACTTAGGTTGTGAATAATGCTGCAATAAACATGGGAATTGATATATCTCTTTAATATTCCATTTTCATCTCTTTGAGTATATACCCAGAAATAGAATTGCTGGATCTTATAGTAGTTATTTTTAAAATTTTTTTTGAAGAAACTCATTGTTTTTCACAGTGTCTGAGCCAATTTACATTCCCACTAACACTGTAAAAGCCTTCCCTTTTCTCCAAATCCTTGCCAACACTTCACTCTTATCTTCTTTATAATAGCTGTTCTAACAGGTGTGAGATAATATTGTATTGTGTTTTTTACTTTCATTTCTCTGATGATTAGTGATACTGAGCATCTTTTCGTGTACTGGCTGGCCATTTGGATGTCGTCTTTGGAAAAAATATTTATTTAGTTCCCGAGCCCATCTTTTAAATGGATTTTTGTTGTTGTTATAGAGTTGTAGGAGTTCTTTATATACTTTGGATATTAATCCCTTATCTGATATATGGTTTGCAAATATTTTTCCCACTCTGAGGTCCATATCTGGTTTGTCTGGCCTTAAAATTTGAGATGTTAACCATTATGCTAACTTACAACAACAGTTGGTTATTTGTTCAAGCCAGGCCTATTTTATCAAGTGTTATTTATGAAAGGCATTGTGGGAGAATAGAAAGAAAACTAAATTTGGAGTCAGAATAGTTGGTATAAAGCATCTCTCTTGTCAACATAAGTATCACTTCTCAAGGTTTAAATAAATCATAGTCCCTATGTCTCATCTCCAGAGATTCTGATTTAATTAGTCTGGAGCAGGGCCTGGGCATATTATATATGCGGAACACTACAGGTGGTTGTAAAGTGCTAATGGGCATGAAAAGCAGTAGAATTTTAGAAAGTACTCTAGTTATAAATGTTTGTCTCTACTAATTAACAGATTTTAGATCTTGGGATTATGATCCTACAAAGCATGAGGTTCCCAGTCTGGGAAATGGAAGATCAAAACCTATTTTATTACTTCACCTGTTTCAGTTAACAAATAAATGAAACAATGTGTTTGCCATGCATTTTGCCAATTATTACATACATGCAAATAAGTTATTATTCTTAAATAGCCTCTAGATTCCCTTATCATAAAATATCAGTTTTGCTTCCAATTAGTAATTCTAAAGCACCAATATATAACACTCAAAACACTGCTGCAGAAAAGCAATACCATACTAAAAAAAGGTGAATTTTAGCTCTGTTACACATTCCTCCCTACATCTTCAACATAAATATTGCAGTAGCCCCTATTGTGGTCACACTTTTGATACCCTTTCCTTGTGCTTTTTACAGCAGACAAGATTTGTCTTGCATGTGTGAAGCTTCCACATATAAAATATATTTCATGGAAATAAAGGGGAGATGATTATATAATAAGTAAGTGTGGTAGTTATTCTTAAACTTACCTACTGTGATTATGTAGGGCGAATTCTAAATATGACTCTGAAAATGTCAATGTAGTAGTGATTATCACATATATATATATACTCATTTTTGTCAATGATTGACAAGTAGGGCACATTGGAGAAAATTGCTAAGGAATACTTATTTTTTAATGAACTTTTCAGTGATATTACTCTTAAGGAGTGGGTGTTCCTTTTATATTTTAACCAATTCACTCTTTTACTTTTAGCATTTCTATTTCTTTCCCTAATTTGGCCTTAAGATAATTGACAAACAAGTTTTCAATAGAGATAAAATCAGGGACTATAATCTTTCTTGTTCCTTGGTCCATTAAACAAACTGTTCCTAATTTTTGAGCAAAAACAAAAACACAAAACAAAACAAAACAAAAAAACAGAACAACCCAAAGGCATTCCACTTCATGAGGTAATACAATAATTTCAGTAATATCTCTATTTTATTATATATGGGTTTACTGGAAAAGACTACAAATGGCTACCCATACATGTTCAATTGTGGTTATTTTATCTTCTTGGTACACATCAAGTTAGAGGATGTACACTCGTAGTGTTTAGAAAGTCACCATTGCAGATGATGGCACTGATTTTTATTTGAATGTAAAGTCCTCAGATATACAATTATCCATGTCATTGCTTTGACAGGAAAGAGATGTGTCATGTGTAATTTAGAATTCAAAGGAGCCAAATTTCTTAGCAACTCATTTCCACCTATATCTGGCTCTTTGCATTCTAGGTAGAACAACCAACTTTCTCTGCATTACTTTCTCCAAACTGCATTAGCTGCAATATTTTGCAGAGCAGCCTAAAAGCAAAATAAGAGCTGTCAACAACATAGTTCTGCTTCTATAGCCAGTTCACTGTGTGTGCTGCTTCATGGCAAAGTTGACCACTTTTACCGTGTGATCCTCAGTTCTGGATGTGTTCAAGCCTGGCCTTTGGTTTTATAGCATAACAGTTGCCAGTGTCAAAACATTTTTTCCCTATATTTGAAAATATGTTTTTCTCTGGGCCTATAGCCATATGCTCTTCCTGGGGTTAACTCAAGAAATTTCCTTAGCAATCTGATAACTTATTGAGCTCATTTTATGAAGGTGCCCCATTCAATATGTGAAGTACATCATACCATTGGTCTATCAGAAACGTGGACTTCTTATTTGCTTTCATGCACAATTCATTGAAGAGTGTTTCTGGGTGTTGCTGTTGTTGTTTTGTTTTGCTTTATAAAATGTGCTGATCATAACATTTTAGATGAATGCATGAATCATGTTTGACTAAATTGCTGAAAAGCAAATGGAAGATGGCAACAAATACATGAACATTTTGTGAACAAGATGCTCCCTGTGATAAGCTATTTCCTATGTAAATTATTCTTCCTTGGCAGTATGATTCTGTTCAGTTTTAAATTATGATAGTACTATGGAATTTTATAGTTGGCAGGGGCCTTTGAAAACCTTGTTTTTAACAATAAGGAACCCAGTAGCGGAGAAAAAGAGTGTGCCACCCACATAAAAAATACTGTTAATTAATAATAGACTTAGGACTAGTACTCAGGTCTTGTTATGTTCTCTTTAGTTTCCTGCTTAAACTTTAAGCTTCACATCCAGGTAATCTATTCTAAAGACATATATAAGAGCACCTATTTCATAATGAATAAAATTTCACATTTAATTCATTTGCTTGTTGCTGTTGCAAAGCATACATACCAAAATCAAATCAAACAAACAAATGAGTACTTTGCTAGCAAATACTAACATTTGGTTCAGGGCAAATGTTTCTTATTTTCTATTCCACTGAAAATAAACATTAACTTTGCTATATTTTGTTTAAATGACATGTTTTTAATACATCAATAAAATTTTATTTAATTTATGTGCCACAGCTGTCAACTACATGCAAATCCTGTTAGTGCAGTGATATGGAAACCTTTCCCTGAAATCTTGTTAAAATTACCTCTGGGAATTCATATTCATATCCATTTAAGAGAGTGGATGAACAGAATCTGCCTAACCTAATTGGGGAAAAAGAATCAATAAGATTCTCTTATCAACTGTCCTCACTGTCTTCTGGTTATATACGGTATAAAGAAGGAACTATTTCTAGTCTTTAATTTATTCTATTTATTTTCAAAGTCGTATTTTAGTTTTTCTACAAAGTAAAGATGAATATTTTACAAATTTTGGATAAAGAGTCATTACTTCAAGTACTTGAAGGTTAATTAGCCATCGTTTTCCTATATATTAGTCACTTAAGAATTATCTTAGAGATGAGGTGGTAAAATAAACCTCTTATTTTATGGGCTGCTGGAGTGTAGAAAGAAGTGGGTCACCACCCAAGGCTGCCCAGTTGGAGAGCGAGACAAGACTAACCCAGGGATCCGACCTCTCACTGCCCTCTTTTTACTGCACTGCATTCTCTTTGAGGACACAAATGTCCTGGCTATACACATATCTTCGATCCATTCAGAAATAATTTATCGCACAAAAAATAACATAATTGATTTAAGTTGAAAGTATTTGTTGATTAAAAATGGGCAAATATATTTTGAAAAATTAGAATACTTTTCTTTTTTTTACGATTTTATTTATTTATTTGACAGAGAGAGACACAGCGAGAGAGAGAACACAAGCAGGGGGAGTTGGGAGAGGGAGAAGCAGGCTTCCTGCTGAGCTAGGAGACTGAGGTGGGGCTCGATCCCACGACCCTGGGATCATGACCTGAGCCGAAGGCAGATGCTTAATGACTGAGCCACCCAGGCACCCCTAGAATACTTTTCAAGACTTAAATTCTAGTGATATCAAATAGACATCCTGTTGTTTAAAATTCTACAAATATTACCGTCTTAGTGAGTTTGGGCTGCTATAATAAAACAGCATAAACTGGGTGGCTTATCAGTAAAGAAAATTTCTTTTTCACTTCTGGAGGCTGGGAATTCCAAAATCAAGGTACAGGTTGATTTGGTGTCTGATGAGAGAACTCTCTTCCTGTTTGCAGGAGCCATCTTCTTGGTATGTCCTCTCTGGTCTCTTATAAGTACACTAAGTCCAGTCATTAGGGCTTCACCCTTAAGATCTAATTATTTCCTTAAGGCTTCACCTCTGAAGACTTATCACTTTGGGATTAGAGTTTCATTGTATGAATTTGGGGGGAGGCACAAATATTCAGTCCATAACATTATGGACAGAGCTGCAGGTGAGACATGTCCTTTTCTCTCCCACCTTGAAATGATTTGCATAATCATTTAGAGGCACAGCCAACAAATACCTGCGAGGAATCGAATAGCTTCTCTCAGAAGCACAGGTGCTCAGGCACTACAGGCCAGAAGGAAGGTGTGGGTGGTTGAGCCAAAAAGGCAGGAAAGATACTAATTATTTAAGCTGAAAAACTACAAAAATAGCAGCTATCGATGCAAGTGAAGGTACATTTTATTTATACTAAATTAAAATAATTGAAATATTTAGAATTTTCTTTGGCTACATTGATAATCCCTAACCAAATAGTTAGTTAAATGATCTATTTGGAATGTAAAGTAATGCAATTATAATAGCAAACACTTAACCAAAGAAAAATTCAAGTTTTAGGCATTAGGATAGGATTTGTAAATGAGTTTTAGATACCTCAAAAATACTTTGATTCTATATCTCTTTAATGCCAAAACAGTCGCTATATTTCCTGAATGCAGAATCAAAGTTCAGCATACAGTTTTGGGAGCAGTTTATAAAACTGTTTTAGGGGTAGAAAAAAAAGAATGTCTTTATTGTAAGTATTGCTCAGTTACAATCTTTTGATTATAGTGCCACTCAAAGATAGAAAACACAATCTTGTGGACACGAACCTACAAAAGGATGTCTCCTGGTATAATTTCTGATAGCTTTACTTAGTTACCTAAAATAGACACTGTCCTCAAATAAATATATTCCATTTCAGATCACTTAACTTTCACAATATCCTTAAGAAAACAATGTGAAACACTTGATCCTTTAAATGGGTACATTATTTCTGTAGATCAGATTGAAATAGATTAATTTATTCATGACAGCAAATATAGTTTTAAAGTTGTGACCCAGAATTGGAAAGTCCTAAGTGCATTTTCATTAATTAAAAAAATTAAATGTTGGCTTTTTTTTATTATTCTGCTGATGAGAAACAAGTAAGTGCAGTTAAGAGATTGTGCGCTGTGGAGGCATAAAATTTGGTACTATCAACTAATCAGTATGCTCAGTCATCTGTTCTCACTTTACATCTAAAAATGTAAAGGCCTTTCTATAGTATTGCCTTCTCTGTTTATCTGAAGGTTATATTCAAATTCTTAGCTTTCTAAAAAATCAAATACACGTCAAAAACCCAGAGAACTATCCCATCCATCACCAGTTTTTATCTTCAACAAAAGCATGGTATTTTTCCTAATAAGATATTCATGAGTTCTGTTAAATTCATTTATTGAGTTCTAGATTGCATCAAAATATAGCAATAGAATTGAGTCATGCAGATGACTGCATCAACGAGTGAATGATTGGAGACAAAATGTGTTACACTATTCATCGTCTCATGTTTTAAATAGAGAGGAATACCATAATCTATAATTTAATTCAACGAGCTTTTAAGTAATGGTACATACTGCTGTTTATGGTTCAAGCAATATAGCCACAAAGTTCTTATTTGACAGGAATTGGGACACCATCCCGTTTCTGATTGATTTAAGTTTAACAACAGATGGACCCCTCATAAGGAATGAAAACAGTGAGGGCAATAGAATGTTACCTGAAAAAAGAATGTGTCAAAATGCTCTCAAGTAAATTAAAATTTTAAGATTTGAGATTTGGTTTGGTTTGGGAAATGCTATTTTTGTTAATGCTTGCAAGTCTCTACTTTATAATGAAAAAAGAATTTCAGCACCTAGGCAACCTGTTAAGTCTCCTAAAGATTTTGCTGTTTAGAACTCTCTGGTTATACTGTGCACATAATGAATTGTCCGCCTTGGTGTGATAAATTATGTATTAGAATAATGGACAGATCAATCAGTGGTGCTGTATAAGTGAAACACACAGCTTTTGGCAAAGCAGGGTCTGGTCTGCATCTTTACATTTATCACCCAAATGCCTTGACTTTGATGTAGACCTTTGAGAAGCATTTATTAATCATGATTTCATTAACATTTTTGGCAAACTAATGACTTTTATTTGTCAGAAATATTGCTGATGATATACTGGTGGTGTCCAAAAACACTAATCTTCTTTTTGCTACTTAACCTTCTGTGTGATTGTTAAACAATAACTTTCATGAGACATCATACTTTAGATTACTAGAAAGGTCTTGGTGTCAGAACTAATCAGACTATATATCAGCTGGTAGCAGAATGCTGTGGCTTTGTCCAGTACAGTTCTGGTTAGGGTTCACTTATTACACTTCATCTGTTGAAGAATGAAGAGTTCTACTCTAGGGGAAAATGAATGCTTTTGCCAGTCATACATAAGGAGTGATTAACGGTGCAGATTATTAATATTTTAGTATATTTCCATGATTATGAAAAATTTGGATTTGAGTAAACTAATCAAAATAACGAAGTGTATTTTCCTGTATGACCTCTTTTTATTCTATAAATATAAATATCGATTGTGATACAAATTCTAAGCAGGTTACTCTGTGGGGAAAGAAAATTGAACTTTTCCATAACTCCAAGGAATGTACAATCTACTTGGCTACACAAAAATTATTGTTAATGAGACTAATAAAATGCACTATATATTGGTAAAATACCTATAAGTAATAAAATGAAAAATTGGAAAATGAATAATACAAAATATAGTACTGTTACTTTGTTTTTGTTTTATTTAAATTTAATTAGCCAACATATAGCACATCATTAGTTTTTGGTGTAGCGTTCAATGATTCATCAGTTGCATATAATTGTTTTGAAAGGGGGAAGAAATCTAACTTTTTTTCTATAAATTATATTTAGTAGTTACAATTTATAATTAAGCTTATAATTTGAAGTTACTTGGGAGAATATTTTTACTAGTCTTCAAAAAATAATTATTGAAATATGTTCTTGAATCAGTTGTAGTGTAAGGTATTAATTCTGTAAGTTTTATTTTTCTATTTTCATAAAAAGCTAAATTAATATAACCTTTATTTATTCAAAATTACTAAAAGAATGAGTTAAATTTCTAGGTAAGAAAACAGGTGCTTTGTGTGGTTTTATTTGCTAATGAAAGTCACCCAAGTGAACCAAATTTCTTAACGTTCCATGTTGCCAATCTAAGAGTCCTCAATCTTATATTGATAATTAGATATTTTTCTGACAAAATAGAAATGAACCTGACCCAGTCTCAAGACCATGGATTTCAAAGAGATGCAAGCCAAATCCCAAACTGCCTATCACTGAAACTCCCCAAAATTCATCAGTCCCCCATGAACAGGAGGGCATTGTAAGAGCCAAGTCTCTTAGTGGGTACTGTTTTTCTCACTTATTCTCTAATTGTTGATTTTATTAAAATGGATTATTTCCTTAACTCAGTTGTTTTTTTTTTTTAATGTCACACATTGATTTAATCCAGAAGAAAGTGCTATAAAGTTGAAGTGGATTGCCTCTGAAGGCAATTGTTTCCCTTTATTATAATTATATTATTGCATTTAAATTTATAAATTAGGTACATCTATTACTTTGATTTTTTTAAAAAAAGGTAAATGTGTCATTTTAAAAAAGAGCCAGTAGAAGAGCAAACCAGTCAGAGCAAGAGCAAATAAAAAGTCCCAGAGTCAGGAATAAGTTTGGTATGTTCAGGTAATTGAGGTGGGGTGGGGGGGAGATTGCTAGAGCCTAAGAGACTACTGGTAAGAAAGAGGAGAGATCAAAGAATATGAACCTATAAAAAGACTCCTCTGAAGTTTATTTCTGCCTCAAGGTTGCTCTCTGAAACCAACTGTTATCTGGAAATGGTTGACTACTCCCATGTTCGATCCACACTCAACATATATCCTTCCCAATTAATTCCAAAGGCCATTCTGGAAAAAGGATTGTGTGCTTTATCTTTGTCCTAGGTCTCTCCTGTCCTAGCAAAGGATCTGACCTATAGTCAATCCACAAAATGTACTTCATTTTCTTTTTGTTAATTAGAGATAAAGAGGGTCTTAGAGATGTAGTTACAAGATGTAATTTTGTAATCAAAAGAAGAGGAAAACAAGTGGTGAGACAAATATCTTTTGGTAGAGCTGGGATTATAATTTATGATTCTGGTCTCCTTTTTTGTTTTTTTTAAATTATTTATTTATTTATTTGAGACAGACAGAATGAGAGAGAGAGAGCACATGAGAGGGGGTAGGGTCAGAGGGAGAAGCGGACTCTCTGCGCTGGACTCGATCCCGGGACTCCAGGATCATGACCCGAGCCGGAGGCAGTCGCTTAACTGACTGAGCCACCCAGGCGCCCTATGATTCTAGTCTCCTAATGCGGAGTAGCAACCTTATATGACATTGTTATTATAAAAGGGAGAAAGCCAAAATATTCCTAATAAGCCAAATTAAATTTAGGAGGGTCTAAGAAATCTTAAAAGCTCTTTAAGAGCTAAATATAATATGAACAGTTTTTTTTTTTAATAGACTCAAAAAAACTCCAAGCTTTTTTGTTGTTCTTTTAAAAATCAATTTAGGGATTATCAAATGAGAATCAGAGAAGCATGTGTTTTCCACTTGGATTAAATGCATATTATCCTTGCCTCATAATTCTAGTTTCCCTAAATGAATTTAGTATGTTTTGTGATGAAAATATCAAGTCATCAATAAATTAAATAAAAGAAGCTTCAGCAAAAGTAGACTAGAACAGGGCTATACTCATTGTATATTTTCATTTTATTTGTCAAATTTTAGAAACCAGCTTATTGTGATACATATAAAGAAAAAATACATGCTTAAACACTGTAAGTACTTAATTTTAAAGTGTGTGTACTCTTACTCTTTTTGGCATTATCCTGTATATAAATATCAACCAAATGAAAATCTAAAAATAGTATTCTTTTTTAACATCAATGCTTACAGCATGCACAATGCTGTGAGAACTAGTCATGTTAGCATGAGATCCATCTTATTAAATATCAAATTTCATTTAAGAGTAATGGTATAAGGAATATGAAATTAGGTTGTCATAGGGGAAAAAAAAAGTAACATAGACATGAACTATGGATCAAAAAATTCCACATTATTTAGAAGAATATGCTTTTTTCCCTGAGGCAGAAAATGCACTTTTATCTTATCTTCAAAAAGCTTACCTCGTATTTGTTTTCAGCTCTTCTCCCCAACATGTGCTCAGTTTGCTTCTGTACCACTTGCTTCATTACTTAATTTGAAAAAAGTTTCCCTTTTCAGTACAAGCACTATTGTAATAAGTCACCCCAAGATTCAGAGAGAGAGGAAATCAGCAGTCCACCTTCCTCCATGAAGGAGATATGAACCTGTTAAGGACTCAGGGCATTGTCAAACACAAACCTTTGCTGACGTTTAATTGGTCCAGAGAAGGAAGAAGACTATCTTTACAACTTGGGAGTTGGCGCCTGTGAATTAGGCCAGAGGACTCATTTTATTGTCAGCCACATATTGTTGAAAGTGGAAATCTTGGGGATGAAGCCAGAACTTTACGTTTTTAGTGCTAAAACTGCCATAGAAATTGAACAGTAGAAGCCCTCATTTTATAAGAAAACCAATGCCCCGAGAAAGTATGCTTTATAGCACAAGTTTGTGAAAAGGTAGTACACGAGTCTGAATTTATAGAAATCTGAGCCCATTGCCCTTTCATATTATCCATCAAACCAGTTAAAATTTGAATGGCATTTATTTATCAAGCATCTATTTTGGGGGTTTTTTTTGGCCTTCCTTTAATTTTTATTTTTTTTCATTTAAGTTCAATTAATTAACATATAATGTATTATTGGTTTCAGAGGTAGAGGTCAGTGATTCCTCAGTCTTATATAATACCCAGTGCTCATTACATCATGTGCCTTCCTTAATGTCCATCACCCAGTTACCCCAACCCCCGACCATCCTCCCCTCCAGCAGCCCTCAGTTTGTTTCCTATGCTTAAGAGTCTCTTATGGTTTGTCTCCCTCTCTGATTTCATCTTGTTTTACTCTTCCCCTATGATCCTCTATTTTGTTTCTTAAATTCCACATGTGAGTGAAATCATATGATAATTGTCTTTCTCTGACTGACCTATTTTGCTTAGCGTAATACCCTCTAGTTCCATCCATGTCATTGCAAATGGCAAGATTTCATTTTCTGATGGCTGAGTAATATTCCAGTGTGTGTGTGTGTGTGTGTGTGTGTGTGTGTGTGTGTGTGTACACACCACATCTTTATTCATTCATCTGTCAATGGACATCTGGGCTCTTTCCATTGTTTGGCTATTGTGGACATTGTGCTATAAACATTGGGGTGCATGTGCCCCTTCGGATCACTGGAGTAAATACCCAGTAGTGCAATTGCTGGGTCATAGGGTAGCTCTATTTTCAACCTTTTGGGGAACCTCCATACTGTTTTCCGGAGTGGCTGCACCAGCTTGCATTCCCACCAACGGTGTAGGAGGGTTCCCCTTTCTCTGCATCCTCGCCAACATCTATCGTTTCCTGAGTTGTTAATTGTAGCCATTCTGACTGGTGTGAGGTGGTATCTCATTGTGGTTTTGAGTTGTATGTCCCTGATGCTGAGTGATGTTGAATATTTTTTCGTGTGTCTGTTGGCCATTTGTATGTCTTCTTTGGAGAAATGTCCATTCTTGTCTTCTGCCCTTTCCTTGACTGGATTATTTGTTCTTTGGGTGTTGAGTTTGATGAGTTCTTTATAGACTTTGGATACTAGCCCTTAATCTGATATGTCACCAGGCATCTATTTTGTACCATTAGTTTTCTTATTGGAAATATGGCAGTGAGCCACAGGAGACCACATTCCTACCTACCCTCATGGAACTTAATTTATGGGAATTATATTGATAGATACTTTTATAGCAGCTATTAAATAAGATTTAAAAATTAGACATTTGTTTTTTATGGGCTTTAAAACATTATATATTTTTTCTTTAACCAAAATGACACATTAAATCACCAATAGAAATTCATTTATCCATTTTCTTATAATCCTTAGGCTAGATAAAAAACAAATCTTGTGATAAAATTATGCTCTCATATACCAAGTTTTAAGTTCTAAAAACTTCTGCTTCTCAAAGAAGTCCAGGATTGTCTTCTAGCCAAACTGCTGAGAAAACCAACATGATAACTGAGTAATTGGTAATGGCCCTGACATCATGGTAGTTTTTTCCCCAGTGTGCCTTTTTTTTAAGATTTTATTTATTTATTCATGAGAGACGGAGAGAGAGAGAGAGAGAGAGAAGCAGAGGGAGAAGCAGGCTCCCAAGGAGCAGGGAGCCCGATGCGGGACTCGATCCCAGGACCCTGGGATCATGACCCGAGCTGAAGGCAGACGTTTAACCATCTGAGCCACCCAGGCGCCCTCCCCAGTGTGCATTTTTACTCCCTCGCATAGAAGGCAAAATGATAAAGAATGAGGAATAACATCCTTGGAGGATATTGTATTGCTTCAGAAAAAATGAGAATGCAAATTAAGAGCACGTCTTAATTTTATACTTCATAAATTATGGTGGTGGGCATAAATTTCCTGGCTATAAACAATGAAAATTTGGTCACTGTGAATCAAATGAGGAATCAAAATATCCAAAGCTACATTTTCAGTTAAGCAGTTTTGTTTATAAACTGTTCAAATTACATAGAAAGAATGATCTCAGAGTTGAAAGCAATAATTTTGTTGTTAATTACTTTAATATTTAACTTAATTTTCTATTTTCCTTTTCCTCTAAAGATAATTACAATGAACTGGTCTTTTGCCTACCCCAACTCTGTCCCAACCCTAAACATATGGGAACAAAGCAAAGCTTCACAACTCAAAGGAATGGGTTGTTTATAGGGATAGAAGGAACAGAAGCCTGAATTAGCTTTCCACTTGCCATTGACATAATATTAGCCAAATGATCCTGACTTCAGTTCCGATACTGTGGGTGGCTTTGTATGTTCTGCTTTTGTGTATTTTCTTAACCAATAAAATGAGTGTATTCCAAATGCTCCAAAGGAAGACTTGGTAGAATATTTACAGCATGCAGCCTGGATAATAATGTGAGTTTGTGGATGAGAGAATGTCAAAGAAAGATGTTATTATCTTGGAGAAAAATCGAGCTGCTCGTTATCAGAACCAGTGATGCTGCTAGAAAAGAGAGTAGGAGGAGTATAAAAATTTCTTTGTGCCTGTGTTTTACTTTCTGTTGATGAGCATATTACGTAGGAACAAACTATTTGTTTTAACATTGCCTAGGCATTCTTGGTATTTCACCGAAAGAAATAATACAAAGTAAGAAATAAAGAAATGTACCTCTAAGAAAATGATTTATGTCTGTGATATATTTAATCCTAAGGAGCACCAGATCAAGTGTTATTCTCCTAACACATTTTTTAAGTTATGATAACAGATAGAAGTATGGTAATCATAAGTATGCTTCTACACCAATGATATTATATTCTTTCTCTTAATAATCTTTAAACCTCCTAGAGCAAAATGCACAGTAAGCATGATCTTTCTTAGGCTACACCATGCACAGTATTGTTTTCAACTACTTTGCTCAATTTGGCTATATTATCCTAACTGCAAATGTCAGATGTGGTCTACCAGATGATACCTAATAATATTTGGAATACTTCTTAATGATGATGTTAATGAAAGTGTTAAAAAAGAGAACAATGGAAGTTATACTGTGGAATACGATGCATGTACATTTTCTATAAATTAAAACAAAAACTTTCAAACTAAAAATAGTGGTAGGACCTAGATATTTTATCAAGAAAATAGTTACATATGCACAGAAATCTAAATGATAATTTTTGGGGTTCGACCAATTTTTAATTTCCTCCTAACTATGGCATTTTAAAACCCTGCACTAATTCTCTCTCTGTTCTCTTTTGTTTTAAATTTATCTTCTTCTGTTACTGATCCTCTTATGTCTAATTTATGCTATTCATGTCCACATCATCATGCTCTTGGCTGACCACACCCTTTAATTAGTATCCATATTACTATAGACAGAAAATTCCAAGTCTCCAAATACTCAAAGTTTGCAATAATTACATATTTTAGTCATACTTTTTAAAAGGGGTTATTTTGCTTTAAACACCGTTTTTAAAATACTGCCTTCAGTATTTTTGTGTGTGTGTGTTAATAAGGGCAATAAATAAGGGCAACTCATGATAATTGCTCTAATAACCACAAAAGCACAGTGGCTTAAAACCATTTCTTGTTAATATCATAGTTTAATGAGGGTCAGTTGACTCTCCTGGGCATCTCGGTCATGCCAGCTTCTGAATATTGCATTTGATCTCTCTCCCTATACATAATATGCCTTCACTTTTGCCCCAAGAATGACAACACAAAGTTCCATCATCCAGTCTCCACAGACTAAATTCCTAATCTCCTGGTTATCCAAAGCTTTCTCCATCAAGTCCTGAGAGTTCTCTTTTCAAAAAGGTGACCTATAAATAACTGTAGACAAGTTACTGCATTCACACACACACACACACACACACACACACACACACACACACACACACACACATCCTAAGTATACAAGAATGGAACAGGGACAAAAATAACTGGAATAAAATCTCATACTTAGAAAAGGAAAGAATGAAAGGCATACAAAGTATCTGGTCCATCTGATTCTTGAAATCTGCAGAATCCAGATAATGATACAGGTATCCTTGCTTCTTCCATTGTATGTCTTTGTCATATCACAATTCTTTGAATTCATCTGTGATAACTGAGGTCTATACATTATGCAAGAAAATGGAGACATTTCAAAGAACAGATTGTCTTATTCCTTTGGCCAAAACAAAGTCACGTCTAGAAGTATGAGGTGACTGGTAGTATAGTCTTCTTATATGACTATGGAAAAATGAAATGGTTTGAGGAAAATAAAATTATAATTGCCACATTAGAATGGCATGTATTCTACTCATAAGACTGCAATTCTGCTCTTTTTCTAATCTGAAATCAACATATTGTTTTATCTATATTCTGCCTTCCTCCATAAAATGGGAGTTATATCTTTAGAATAATTCTTTGTTGATGTAGTAATAACTTCATGACTGACTCTAAGCTGCACTCAATCCTGCCTTGGATAGTAACATGAAAACCATGCTACTTTTTGTATAGTATCATCAATAACTTCTATGATCACAATGGCAAAGGGGATTTTGTAGTTTTGAGTTTATCTGAAGTTATCTAGAAAACAGCAGAACTGGCTAGACATAAGTTTTTTTATCTGAGTGCTATTAGCCAAAGTTCAAATTATTTGGAATAATATCTGAATATGTTAGTTTTTTGGGCCAGATAAGCATGCTCTTTCTACTCCATATGTACATTTTCTTCATATTATATGCATTGGTTATGAAAAGCCAGATCTATCCTTTGGTCTGAATCAATTTCTCCCTCTTAATATTTATTTGTGTCACAAGATAAACTAAGGTACATTAAGATTTTCAAGAGTTTACTTGATTTCATCCATTTGAATCTGGCAGTGCCTAACTGAAAGTGGTTAGGGGCAATCTCTTTATATGGCATAGCTGGAAGCAGAACAAGGAAATTATTTGATAGGCTATAGCTGACGTAGTTGCCTTGTTTGGGAAAAGCTAGTATGGTGTTTGTGATTGGCTGTTCTTAAATTTCATTTTCTTGGATATAAGTGCATTTACAGAATTGACTATTGCTTAGGTTTTGGTTCGCTTATGTAGGCTACCAAGGCATTAGACCTACCTCAGTTGATTGGGCTCTTCATTTAATTAACATGTAGAAGGATCTAGGCACAAGATTAAAAAAAAATAAGTGAACACTTAGTATTAAGTTTGTGCATGTTGATCATTTGTTTATGTATAGTTACTAAGACATTTAATAACTACGATACTCTATAAAATGCATACTTTCCTTGTTAAAGTGTAAAAATTACTAAGTATAGTCTACTGAACCAATGATAATTTATCCCTAAACACAGATAAGGGGTCATTACTTGCTATCATTCAAGTATATGCATTGTCTAGCACAGGCTCTTCTGAATTGAGCAGGTATTCTCTTTGCAGTAGGGAGTAAGCATTAGGATTATTAGGTGCTAACAAACGAGTTAACAAAACCAAGTCATTTTTATACCTAATTTGAAGTTATAATCTTGGAGGAGGCAATGTTAAAATTAAGTTTTGTTCTGATATTCTGAACAGAGAACCACAACAGATCTTACTGGCATGCCAGAATTCTCTACAGTGCTTTGAATTGAAACACTTTTGCATTTTCAAAAATACTAAGCTAAGAATAAACTTCTAAAGGATATATTATTTAAATAGCTAAAAGACATAAAAATTAAATATATTTATATTCAATCCATCTGAGCATAATTTAAAATTCTCATCTTATGTTAAACAGACAACCTCAACCAATCCTGAGTAAATCTCACTTTGAAGAAGCATAAACTCTGGTAATGGCATGAGATAATTCTATTTTCTTAACCCACCATTTGGATGGTATTGCCTTGAAATTACTATATGTCTTCAAAATTAGATCACTGAAGATATTTATGTGCTTTCTACTTAGGAAAGTTTACATTTTTATTTGAAAGAAATAAATGCAGTACTTATAGCCTTATCTATTTTCTTACATTTTTAATCTATTTAGTCCCCCCAAATTTCAGAATTACAAAATTTGTTATTCAAAAACCTTTACACTTTAAGAAAGAGAATCATACATTAGGCAAAAGAGAAAAATATAAAGGTGTGGTACACTTTTTTCTTTTTTTTAAAAAAGATTTATTTATGTGAGAGAGAGAGAATGAGAGGGAGGGGCAGAGAGAGAGAGAATCTTAAGCAGACGCCCTGCTGAGCGCAGAGCCCAATGTGGGGCTCCATCCCAAGACCCTGAGATCATGACCTGAGCCAAAACTAAGATACGGCCACCCAACGGATTGTGCCACCCAGGCACCCCAGTACACTTTCTTTTGCACACAAGCACACCCTTCCTCATTCATGAAGGAACTTTTCCTACTTCACAGTACACATGGTATACAAAAGCAACCCAAACCCTGGGTAATGCCTCAGAGTAAATGTATGCAATGCCAGCTAACTAGAACAGCTGGGGAAGAGATTCAATAAGGTGAGGGTTTTGAATAACATTTGTACACATAAACTATAAATAAAGAAAGAGGTCACTTTAGTTCTCCATAGAAAGCTTAAAGCTCATTGTCAAAAGCATATCTGATTTTAGTCTTCAACCCTCCTTTCTCCTAATACCAATTTCAGTTAACAAGGCTGCACAGATTGATTTATAGCTACATATATACACAGTCTTACATAGAAGTACGGATACATGTCAGTTTTACTAGTTCTACACGAGAAGAGCTCTGACGGGATTTTCCTTGAGTGAGAAATAGAAAGTTTAGTTGGAATTAAAATTGAATATAAGAAATGGATTGATCTATTCTGGGCAACTTTTAGAAGGAGTTTATGTATTTTATTGAAAAATGTCACATCATAGCTCAACAGATTGTTTTGTGTTAATCAACCATATCATTTCAACTGAGGTACTGGTTTGAAAAAAATCTTGCTCCATTTAAATGCTAATGTAGATACTGCTAGGAGGTCTCTTCAAGATTATGGGTTCTGAGTACTCTAGTTATAGAACATTTGGCCTTTATAAAGTTCCTTTACTTTAGGTAAAAAGCTGTACCTATAAAAGGAAAATGACTTTGTCACTCCATTGGTTCCTAATATTATTAATATTTATTAAGATTCAACAGTACACTAAACATTTATAAAGTAAGAATAGGATCATGTTTACTTTAATTAAGCTAGTATCTGAAGACTCTTACGGGAGATAGATGTATGGTACACACGTTTATGTATTGCTTTTCTGGGTAGGGGTTAGGATTCAGACTCACAATAGCTTCTCTGTTATATTTTGTTTATTTTTATGGAATTAGAAAAAATTACATAAAATTTCTCTGAGTCCATGACAGTAAGTTCATTAATGTAAAGACAGATGTGTTCTGGAGATTGCCCTTCCTGAGTATTCTTAGGCTTATGTTTTGCCTTTTTGGTTCTTATTTTGAGATTTATTCTACTAAGCAATGTTGGTATCCAGAATAATCAAAAACCAATATGTATGTTTATGGTTCATATTATGACACTGTAATTTTTCTGTAATATATGGAATCATCAACCGTTAGAGCCTCAGGAGACATCTAAGATACACTCATTCACTTTGCCAGTAAAAAACATGTGGCCCAGAGAACTTTAAGCCCATTGACAATCCAGTGCTTTTATCATCCTGTCAATCATGGAAACAGGCAAACATCCAAAACAGTTAAAATGCTATGCATCTAGCCAGAAAAAGAAAAAAAAAAAAAAAGGGAGAGAGAAATTGTGAACCTAAAATCAAAGCCACTGTCTTCAGTCAGTGCAGATAAACAGGGGCCCAGATTGCAGAAAAATTCCTATGGTACTGCCACGTAAAAGACTGAGTTCACCTTCTTGAACGTGTTTCCTGGAAATGATGATTCTAAAGCATTTTCCTTAGAGTAAGCTAAACCTGCCTCAAGATGAAGTCCTTGGTAAAGGAAAAATTCAACATATTTGTAGAAAAAAACATTCTTTTTCTCTCTGGATACGGGGCAAGAAGAATAAAGCTTCTTTCATGCCAAGTGATCCTCTTTTCTTCTTCTTTTTTTTTTAAGATTTTATTATTTGACAGAGAGAGAGACAGCGAGAGAAGGAACACAAGCAGGGGGAGTGGGAGAGGGAGAAGCAAGCTTCCCGCCAAACAGGGAGCCCAATGCGGAGCACCATCCCAGGACCCTGGGATCATGACCTGAGCTGAAGGCAGATGCTTAACGACTGAGCCACCCAGGCGCCCCCCAAGTGATCCTCTTCTATTATTAAAATATTTTTTATATTTGTGTGGTAAATTGATCCCCCCTTATAGTGAAACATTTTTCATTAAATTTTCAGGGTTAAATACTACTATTTTAAAGTTAGCATCACACAAGTACACACACAGGCCCAAGACTAGGCATAAATTCCTATGCTTCATATTTTTAATAGAATAAGGAGAGTAAGAATAACTCTTCAATACTACCATGAGCCAAGAGATGACTCAACACACTCATAACATCTTTTGAAGTTACTGTGAAATCTTCATTGGTGCAATGGAACATGATATCATTTGGCCTCACATGATAGGAGAGGATCATCTCTTTGGATGTTTGCCTGTTCTTCTCTTATCAGGCTGTGATAGATCCAGTAAAACTACTTGATATCCAAAGCCAAGTATCAGAGACTGAAATCACCTCTTCTAGTTGTGGTGAAGATGATGATGATGATATTGCTGGAGGTGGTGGCGAATGATGATCAATAGTAACATGATTAGGGACATGATCATTATATTGAACATTAATTTAGGACCTCCTACATGCTAAGCGTTGTTTTTATTTTAAATGTATTATATCATTTATTTATGACAGTAACCCTATGAAGTAGCTAATACTGTCATCCTCTTTTTTAGATAAGTAAACTCATACAGAGTGGTGGAAGTACCTACATAGAACCCTGCATATCATATTGTAACATCCTAGCTCAATCTAGTTATAGAGTATACACTCACATTTATTAATACTCTCATTAATATATATGACATGTATTTTATCTATTTATATATTTTATATATATCATGTTTATTTAAAAGATTATACAATTAATTTGAAGATCTCAAAAAATAAACTCTTGAATTCCAGTTTGAGATTTATCTCCATTGTTATATCACTGGTAGAAAGTATCTGTAAATACTCTCTTGAAGTACCCACTGTGGATCACTCTTTAGATGGCTCTCCTAAGCTGTCTCTAAGGGTTATACGTAAAAAGTATTCTGTTTAATACACCATGGCTGCCTTAATCTCTTTATGCAAAGTAAAAAACAAAGACCATGGTGCAATTTCAAATAATTTACACATTCAGTCATTTTCTTTATTAGAAAATTTTACATTCAATTTTAAATAGTTTTGGCTTAACTCAGTGATTCAGTTATACGTTACACAATGTTAGAAAGAAATCAGTGGTCCAAAAGTCATATAAAAATATATACTGGGATGCCTGGGTGGCTCAGTTGATTAAGTGTCTGCCTTCAGCTCAGGTCATGATCCCAGGGTTTTGGGATCGAATCCCGCAGAAGTTTACATGTTGGAATGCCTAACCCCAGTTTGGCTGTATTTGGAGATGGGGCCTCTAGAGAAGTAAGGTTAAATAGCCACAAAGTTGGGTCTCTGATCTGATAAGATTGATCTCCTTTCTAAAAGAAATACCAGAGCACTCCTACCACCCTCTCTGTCTTTGTCTCTCTTTCATTCTCCCCGAGTGCTCAAGGAAGGGATCGTATAAGGTTACAGTGAGATGGCAGATGCCTACAAGACAGGAAGAAAACTCTCAGCAGAAATGGACTGTGCTCGTGCCTTGATCTTGGACTTTCAGCCTCCAGAACTATAAGAAAATAAATTCCTGTTGTTTAAACCACCTACTCTGTGACATGTTGTCATCTCAGACTGAGCAGACCAATATAGTTCCTAAATATGATTTCCCCTTGTTCCTTTTCATATTTCTGTACAGTAGAGAATTTTTCATACTGAAATTATTGGGGCATTGTAATATCTTGGGCTGAATTTAAATGTTGTCCTTAGGCATTTCAGTTCAGCTTGCAGAGTTATTACTTCTGACCTCAGCATGGTATTCAGGGGATATCATCAGTGACTGTGGGCTCTGAGAGCTGTATCTGGGGACATGTATCTTTCGTTCTAGATCCCTGACTTAACATTTGTTTGTTTTAATTTTTATCAAATCTTACCTAAGTGAAATGTAGGAAGTCAACTAATTATGCTTAATTGTCCCCCACAATGCCTTGTAATAGAAAAGGTACAAATAAGAGACTTTCATTTCCAGATATAGAATGGTGTGAGGGATGCTGAAAATTGTGGGGTTATCTTTTCTAACAAATTATATATGTGAAAAAAAAATCACTATCCTAGAACTAATTTAGATAGTAAAATGTTTTTAAATACATTTATGCATTCAACTCTTTAGCACCATTTTGAATTTTATTTTATTTTTTAAAGATTTTATTTATTTATTTGATAGAGACACAGCGAGAGAGGGAACACAAGTAGGGGGAGTAGGAGAGGGAGAAGAAGGCTCCCTGCCAAGCAGGGAGCCCGATGTGGGGCTCGATCCCAGCACCCTGAGATCCTGACCTGAGCTGAAGGCAGACGCTTAACGACTGAGCCACCCAGGCACCCCCCATTTGAATTTTATTATTATATGTGGTCAACAAAGCAGGTCTAGAAAGCAGATCTAGTCCAGCAAGCAGGCATGAAATTTGCCTATTATTGGTTGTGAAACTGAATGTTAGACATTTCAGTTGGATAATAGTTTTATATTGTAACTTCTTAAGAAACTGCTTCTATAAATATTTTTCATTTCTGAAATAGTTTCATTTAAATAAAAAGGAAATAGGTCTCTGCTCTAAGATATTGGCAAATATTAAGGAACCTGAATGATTTTGATAATCTATATGAATAATCTTATTCACGAATAGTTATTTAGAGAGATTACAATATTGGAAAGCACCTAAAGAGGTCATTAAATTCTTAACCTGTACTGGGCAGAAAGGTGAAATACAATTTCAATAATCTTGATTGGAGAAATCGAGGCTGTTAATACCAATGCTTATGTGAGACCTTACTATCTTTATTCATGGTTATACTATAATTAGTGTATCTGTACTATTAGGAGAGTAGGGATTAATTACACAGGCTATAGGTATGCTTTGTAAATAAACAATCACTTATTTATAGGTTAGTTAATGTGATATTGATTCCCCAGCTCATTGTGGACCCAGTGTCAAATCCTGACATTAGTCAGGTAAAGACACTTTTCCTCAAGGATACAGCCTGAATTAGTGAATGGCTTAATATTTTCTGATTTTGTACAAAACTACTTTTACAAAGTTTGAAGGATAATAATTTAGATTAAGCTATTTTAATGGATTCAGGAGGTGGAATTTTTTCATCTTTAGTTGAGGTTTTCTCTGGAAGTATCTGCCTCTGGAGAAATTAGATTCCATTAGCTGTCTGATTCATTTAACCTGCAATTCTCAGAAAGCAAACAACACTGGCCGTCACCAGAGGCTCAATATTTGAAGAAGAGACCACTTTGGTCTTAAAAGCCTGTGGATTCTTTTTCATCTGGCTGAGTGTGCTTAGGTAAATGGTATCTAAGTATTTACTCAGAGCCAAAGAAGGATGTGCAAAATACTTCCACTTTTTGGAACTTATCCAAATTAAATAAAGTTTCTGTAGAAGTACAGATGACTCCAGTCAGGTTTGTCCTCTACCACCTCTGTGTTTTCCAACTTGTTTTCCATTCTAGACATGCTTTTCTTCTCTGACATACCCACCTTCTTTGTGCATACCACTATTGGTCATTTATTTTACTTGCCTGCCAAAATCCACAGGAGAAGGGAATGTGCTATTATTATGACTTGCATAGGCAAGTTTTTGGATTTTGCAACTACAGTTGTGCATTTATTGGATACTCCCCTACTTTCTCCTTCATTTGCATATGGGAATTATATACTTCATCCAATCCCCCCAGCCACCCACAAATGATTCAACTTTGGGATGGAAAAAAAAAAAAAACATATACTGAATCAGTATAGCAACTTCAATGTATATTCACTGCCTTTTTAAGTAAAGGCATTCTAAGAGTCTAGAAAATACCAAGGATTTTCAGAACTATGTGTTCAGGCATGATGAAAAATGTTCTAGGTTTTTCCCTTGGTGTCTTTTGTTTTCTGCTCTGAGTTGAAAGTGAAGAATGTTTCAAAACCAACACACTGCTAAAAAAAAAAAAAAAAAAAAAAAACAACTTAAGGAATTGATCTGAGTGGATCTCTACGCTCATTCATATTGGATGAATTTTCACTAGAATTATATTTTCAAATGTAGTAAAGTATATAAATTCCAAAAATAACTGGCTTTGTTATTTGGAAAGTATATCTTCACTAAACACATCTTCCACCTGTACCCTGCATATCTTGAGAAGTAGATGGGAGAAACTTTACACCAAAAGAAAAAATACGTATATTTTAAAAAACACATTATACTCACCCTGTCTTCTTCTTTCTATAAAACATCTCTAAGATTCTTTAAAATTACTACCAAATAGAAAACAAAGAGTAGGCTGAAATGTGAGAATTGCAAAGTTAGGATGATGACGCAAGAATCTCCACGTTGGTTCACTCTACATGAATTTTGGTGGTAAGAAAAAGCCAAATGGAGTTAAGCGCTCTGTGCCATGCAAGGTATTGCCTTGCTCAGGATCTTTTTTCATAAAAAACCCCGAGAGCATTGAGAAGACTGATCCTCATATGAAATTCACCAGTGGATATTATTGACCTGACTTGCTACTTACCTGGAGATTCCAACAGCTTACATAAGATGTATTTTTAGAGAAATTTATCGTTTCTGACAGACATATAGTATTATGACCATGAAATAATGGGGTAGAAAAGATCTGTCTTCATACATTAGGCAGTGAATTCTTTATAAACATCTGTCTATTCTGTAGTAATGGAAAGATAAAACAAAACAAAAACAGATTTGGGGGACTGGTTTTTGCTTTATTGATTACTGTTCTATGAAAACTGGCCAATCCCTTAATCTCTTTCAATTTCAGTTTCATAGTCTATAAAATAGAAATTAAAACAGTCCCTGTTTTTCTTTTTATTTCACAGGAAGTTGTAAGTAATCAAATTTTTAAACAGTGTGTGTGTGTGTTCATGTGTGTGTGAATTAAAACATTTTGAAAAATGTAAACATCTAAATATTAGGTAAGAGAAAAAAATAGTCTGAAAGGAATATTTGTTCCTTCTTCTTTTTATAGAGGGTCATTTCAATTTTACCCCCTAAAACTTCACATTTTATATAGTACTGTACATTCATTCTTTACACCCAAGTCAGTCAAATTGAAATGTGACTTTATTGAATGTTTATAACATGCAGGTGCTGAACTAGGCTGGTCTTTAAAAAAAAAAATTGTCTACTTACTCTGAATTTGTGGTTCCTATTTTGACGTAAATGAGTTGTTTTGGTTTTGTTTTTAACGATGACATTGGTATTTTGACCACATCAGACATCTTCTTTTCTATCACACCAATATTTGCTGTGTAAATGTGGTTGTTTCTCACCTCCCACAGCTGTATACTCTAGTTTCTCTATCACTTCATCTCATTACCCTTTTGAACATGGGCCTTTACACATCCCTCTATGAGAGATGTTTCTTATTTTTTCTATTCTTCTATTCAAGTTCAGATGATATTTTCTCTCCTCTTGAATTTGGAAGCATGGGGAATATCCTCCTTCATTCACCTCCCAGAATCTCATTAGGTTTAGAAATTATGGAGTTAGTAAAGGTATTTTCGGTAGCAGCAACATTTTGGAGGCTGATAAGAGGCTTCCATTACTGTCTTTGTCCTTTTAATTCAATTTTAGGAAAAATGGAATATTTTTCTTCTTGAAAAGGTGGATATTGGTATCAAAATTTTAAGTAAGTTGCTTTTAAAATATTTTCAAAGAGCGTGCTCTGAGTAGTAGTAACAAAAGCCACTTTATGGCTCTCTTGAAGGTAGAAACTAATTGTGTATAATTAAAACTAGGACACAGCTGCCTGGGTGGTGCAGTTGGTTAGGCGTCTGACTCTTGATTTTGGCTCAGGTCATGATCTCAGGGTTGTGAGGTGGAGCCCTGCGCCAGGCTCCATACTCAGCAGGGAGTCTGCTTGGGATTCTTTCTCATTCTCTTCCTCTGCCCCTCCCCCTGATTGTGCATGTGCTCTCTCTCTCTCTAAAAATACATAAATAAAATATTAAAAAAAACTAGGACAGATATAAAAATAAATACTGCCTCATATAGATAAGGCCCCAAATGTATATAATTGTTGGAGAATTCATCCCCTGAAATAAAGGGTTTTAATATGGTAATTCGGATGTATATTAGAATCAACTTGGAAAAAAATAATTTGTTCATAGATGGCATGTTTTTAAGATATGCTAAGATATACATTTAGCAAATGATTACTATATGTATACTCTGTAAGTGTTTTATACCTGGTGTCTTACATAATCTTAGATAATATATAAAAATAGGTTTATTTTATAGTACCTATTAAACACCTATTTTTAAATGAGAGACTTAGAGGTATTAAGTGACTGGTTGAAGTGTCCATAGCCAAAAAGATGTAGACCCAGGGCTCAAAGTGAATAAATTCTGCTCTTACCCACTCATGAGCACCTTCCTCTATGCCTGAAGGCTATCCCATTTCCTTTATGCCCATCTTGTGGTGGACAAGATGAACAATAATTTTAAAAAATTAATTAAAAACACCTAAGTGAATAGCTTTTCTCAGAACACCTTAATATATGTGCATGTAGTGTATATGGCAGTGATGCAGAATGCAGGAATAAGGTCTGTGTCTATAGGACTGTATCTTCAGTGAATATCTGTATGCATGTGCTTGATTTACTTCATTTGTCTCTCCATCTAGAACTGGAGTTGACATGCCTGTTAGACATATTCCATTTTTCTGTCTGATTGTTATTTGTCAGTTTCTCTGTCTAGCAATATACTTTAGTATGCATCTAATGTGTCTACATATATCATTGTTCAACCTCAGAATGCTTGCCTTGTCCTATTCCATTTTTCAATTCTTTCCCCATCTGAAAGACTTAATGATTTCTATAATAATGACAATGGATGCAATTCATAACCTAACAGGCTTAAATCTTATACACTTGAGACTATGGCATTGTATATTTTTTTTTTCCTCTTTCCTCTGATTATTTAATTGTGCTTGTATCATTCATGTAGTTACGATGCTAAAATCAGGAGTGATTAAATTAAGTATATACTTACTCTGAAATGTGTATTTTTATTGTAAACACATACCTAAAATTTATAGGCATATTAACCTTAAACAAGGTGTTATGTCACTAAGGTCCCATATCTAACCCATCTTCCATACCCAATTCACTGGATTATAACACAGTGTTTTAAAGGGCCTACTTTTGTCACCAGTGCTTTATAGTAAGATCCTAAGAAGCTGAAGTAAACACATCTAATTGAAGCAGGAGCATATTCTTGTAATGGTTAGCTTGGGCAGTAGATCCACCAGAGTGCATAATCATAGCAATGATTACTTCTAATCCTGGATGCGATAGTTAAATTTTCTAAAATTCGGTTCTCTCAAATTGGAATTACAAAATTTGTTCCAAATTGTCACTATGGGATTTTTGCTTCTGGCTATTGGAGTAATTGGCACCAGATTACTGCTAGACTACCCTTCCTACAAACATGTATATACACCAAAGAACTGTTTTCAGATGTTGGACCTAAGAAGAATTATTCTATGATATCTGAATAAAAGGGTGATTAAAGTGACCCTAGCACTTGGCCTGGAGATACTTTCCAGACTGCAGTGTAGGAAAGTGATCCTGAGGTTGAATACAGAGACCTCGAAGTATCAAGAAAGGAGAGATTGGAGCTCAGGCCTTCAAGGTGGTCTGGAATTTGTATGACAGGATACCAGAGGAGGGTGTTGAAGAGGGAAGTTCCATAAATTTGTATAGGAGTCTTCTTAAGTTTTTGACCACATAATATATGGTGAATATGCAGTGTGAATCTCCATGTGTCTGACAGAAAAGTTATTCTAAGGCAGTAGAAACTACATAGTATACTGGGGTATATAAGAATTCCAAAAAGGCAGTCAGGAGACCTATTTGAATACCACAGGGATTTGGTTAAATCTGAAAGGCCATACCTAAGGATTAAGGTGACTAGAGTCTAATAGACCTGTCCTAAGCTAAAAACAAATATCTGAAAGATAAAGCTGACCCATTATTAAATTAACTAACTGACCTCACAAAAAGAACCTTAATAATTCTTAAAGGAAGACAATAAAATTAATTCTCAACATTAGAGTATTTACAATGTCTACCTTACAATAAAAACATTACTAGGTATGCAAAACAGAATAATGGAACCCATGAACAGGGAAAAAGTAGTCAACAGACACATAGCTAGAGATGCACAGTTGTTGAAATTAGCATTAACAGATTTAAAATGACCATATAGATATGTTAAAAGAGTAAGAAATAAATGAATATAATGAGAAAAAAATAGGGAATTTTAGTAGAGAAATTGACCAGAAAAACCAATCAAATAAAAATTTGTTTGGAAAAGTCAATACCTAAAATGAAGAATTCACTGAATGGGCTAAATAGTAAATTTGATACTGAAGATCAGTAAAGACAGATCAAGAGAAACTATCCAAATTAAAACAGAGGGAGAGAAAAGCTCAGTGATATTAAGCAATCTTGCATCTATATATTTGGATTCATGGAAGGTTAGAGCAGGAAAGAATATTTGATGATATAATAGCTGAAAATGTTCCAAATTTTATGAAAATATCAGCCCATGGATTCAAGAAGCTTACTGTCTAGCAGAATACAAATCAAAGGACACCATGACTAGGCACATTATAGTCAAGTCACCGAATAAAAAAAATAAAAAAAAAATATTAAAAACATCTAACAAAAATTATATATTAAAGAGAAGGGTGACTATGAGATATGATAAGAAATACTATTGATTTATTTATTGAAACAATACATGCTGTCAACAATGAAATGAAGTATGGAAGTGCCAGAAGTGTTTAAAAATTCAATCTAGAATTCTATATTCACTGAAAATATCCCTCAAAAACGGGGAAAAATAAGTACTTGAGACAAACCTTTGCTGAGAGAGTCACGACCAGGAGACCCGTAGCACAGATATACTTAAAAGAAGTTCTAATGGCTGAAAGAAATTTATAGCAAGTTGAAATTCAGTTCCACAGACAGTAGAAATGGTGAATATGCAAGTAAATATAAAAATATGTTTTTCACTTTATATTTTTATTAAAAATAAATGATTACTTAAAGGAAAATAGTAGCAATGAATTTTAAGGTTTATAACAGAAGTAGAAACAAACATGTATGACAAGAGAAAAAGGTATGGGAGGGGGTTAAGATGAGGCATAATGTTGTAAGATTAGCATCATACCACCTGAAGGGCAATAATATTTACCGATGGTGGATTGTGAAAAGAATAAGAAGGATATTGTAATCCCCATAGCAATTTTCAACAATAATGCTAAAACCATAGAGAAGGTAAAATGTAAAATTAAAATTAGTTAATCCAATAAAAACAGGAAAGGTGGAAAAAAGAAAAATGAGACAAATAGAAAACAAAAAGCAAAGAAGTAGAATAAATCACATCATTAATTCCAATTATTATAAATGGGTTAATCACCTAAAAGTAGGGATTGACATCATGGAAGAAAACAAGAGCCAAATGCATGCTAATAACAAGATGCACTTTAATAATAAAGACAGTTTAAAATAAGGGGAAAATAATATAATAATACTAATTATAAGTAAGTTAATATCAGGAAATAGACTTTAGGACAAATATTTCTAGACATAAAGAAGGATACTTTATTGCAATAAAAGAGTCAATTTAAAAAAATAATACGTCTAAATGCATATATATAGTTGACCCTTGAACAATGCAGGAGTTAGGGGTGCTGACCCCCACACAATCAAAAATCTGTGTATAATTTTGACTCCCCCAAAACTAATAGCCTACTGTTGACCAGAAACCTTATCAATAACACAAATAGTTGACTAATACATATTTTGCATGTTATATGTATTATATACTTTCTTCTTGCAATAAAGTAAGCTACAGAAAAGAAAGTGTTATTAAGAAAATAACATAAGGAAGAGAAAATACATTTTTATAGTACTGTACTATCTCTATTGAGAAAAAAATTCACATATAAGTGGACCTGGGAAGTTCAAACCTGGTTGTTCAAGGGTCAATTTTACCTAGCAATAGAGTTCAAAATATATGGGAAGCAAAAACTGACAATTAGAAATACTTCAACCTATGATTATATTTAAAATTTAATTAGTCCTTTTTCACTAACAGAACTAGTAGATTGAAAACTTAATAAGATACATGCCTATCAGAACAGCTGAAGTCTAAAAAACAGACACTACCCATTGCCAGAGAGAGTGAAGAGCAATGGGACCCTCATCCATTGCTGCTGGGGAAAGCAAAATGGTTTCAACTTGGAAGTCAGTTTGACAGTTTTTTACAAAGATAAATATAGTCTTAACATGTAATCCAGCAAAACATGCTCATAGATATTTATCCAACTGATTTGAGGACTTATATCCACAAGAAAAACTCCTTTTGAATTTTTAGAGCATGTTATTCATGATCTCCAAAGTAGAGGCACTCAAGATGCTCTTCAGTAGGAGAATAGACAAACAAAACATTCAGTAGAATACTATTCGGTAACAAAAAGAAATGAGCCATCAAGCCATGAAAAGACATGGATAAATTTAAATGCATATTGCTAAGTGAAAGAAGCCAGTCTGAAAATGTTACATATAATAGATTCTACTAATAGGAGATTCTGGGAAAGGCAAAACTATAACAAAGATAAAAATAATATGGTGGCGTAGGTTTGGTGTGGAAGTGAAGTGTTGAATAGGTGAAGCATCTGGGATTTTCAGAGCAGTGAAACCACTCTGTGTGGTACTGTAATGGTAGATACATAACATTATGCATTTGGCAAAACTACAGAACTTTACGGTACAAAGGATAAACCTTAATGTATGCAATTAAAATAAATCATTTAAAGAAGTCAGAGCACAAGGAAGAAATGTAAAAAGAGACAAACCAATCTAACTGTAGTACAAATATGTGAAACAACCTGAGTGAATGGGTTGAGGAGCATAGTGCTGACCTAAGTAACTTCAGAAAGGAGTGGAGTCCTAAATCCAAAGGCAAAATGAACTGTACATGAGTCCTGTATGGTAGCTGATGAAGTTGTTTCCCTTGATGGTATGGGTTAACAATATTGATACTTCATTTATGTATGCAAGACTGAAAATTGTGTAAATCGATGGCATATGGTGGAAGCTAAATTTTTCATTGTTGGAGTGGAAATTTACAGATAAGCGTGGGCAAGAGGCTAAAACAGTCCATGGGGTAATGAATTCTAGTTGGAGATATCAGAATGAATTTACGCTTAGCTAAATATAGATACAGGTGGTTACACATAGAAGTATAGATAAGTGAAGATACATAGTAGTACACAGGCATGTATTTCATTGCACTTTCAGCTGAAAGAGCCTAAAAGCAAAGACACTCCAGTATCAACAAGTGCCCCCAGCAACCATATCTTGATTTCTGATGCCATTCTCCAATAAAAGGAGCCAGGCCTCCTTGGAGAAATGGCTGATCTAGTATTGGTGTCCATAATATACAAAATATAAAAGATCATTCTGGAATACGTTATAAAAAATCCACTTACCCACCCACACACATTTATGGGAATATGGCAAAGATACATGGTGCAGCTGGGAGAACTCCCAACGTATTGAGCATAAAATAAAGTAATATTGCATAATAGCCTCAAATAAAAATAATATCTATGAGTCCATACTGATACAAATATATTATTTAAATATATAAATAAATGGGGGAGAATAAACAAATCTTATGTGCACAAAAGTTTCAAATAATGTACATATAGATACTGCCTTAAAGGAGGCTGTGCGTAAGTCCCCACTTCTTAAGTGTAGATTGCCAGAGTAACCCCTTTCCAAAAAGTACAGAACAGGAAGGGGGGGGGGAGAATGATTGCCAAGTGGAGAAAATAAACAAATGCTACCTGAGCCATGTGATCGATGTCAACATGAATAATGATAATTCATGTTGCTAGTATATACCCTTGTTATGATGTGATGAAGTGGTACTTTATCTTCCTGGACTTCCTCCTTTAACCTCATAGCTCCATTTTAATCATGACAAAAATATCAAAGCAATTGCAACACTTGAACAGTCCTAAAAACTGTATGGGTCAGCAAAAATGAGGACAATCTGAGAAATTGTCACAGTTTAAAGGAAACCTAATTGATCACAATCAATTGCAATGTGGTATCTTGGATGGGATCCTGAAACATAAAAAAAAAAGCATTAGGTAAAAACTAAAGAGTTTGGAATAAACTATGTATTTTAATTAATAATAGTATAGAAATATTATTTCATTAATTGTAGTAAATGGATCATACTAATTTAAAATATTAATAATAGGAGAAACTGGGTGCTGGGTTCACAGGAACTTTCTGTACTCTTTTTACAATTTTTCTGTAAATCTTAAAAGATTTAATATCAACAAGAATGCAGATTTTTATATATGTAATACATTTATATATGTAATCAACCAACTTAATCTAATTTTTTTAGCTCAGTGCTACATTTAAAAGCTGCAGTATGCATATTCATGAAGCATTCACTATGATGGACCTTAATATTCACTACAATTAATTAAACATGGTAGTGGCATGTACACATGCATTCTCTGGCCTTGGATAACTTATATTATCATAAAAAAGAGAAATATATCTTTAAAAAATCCAAATGTTTGGAAACTAAGAAACCATTCTAATTGTATACAGGTGGCAAATATAAAATGACAAGGACAACAGAACTTACTTGGCCCTGAATGATAATAGAAATGTGACTTACCTAAATTTTGGGACACAGCTGCAGAGTCTCAGAGGAAAAAACATGTATATACCACAAAATTAATGTCTTAGAAAAAAGGAAGATTAGAATAAATGATAGAGAAAAGAGCAGATATCAATAAAATAATAGAGAATACAAATTAAATAAAAATTAGATCAGAAATAATAAAATTCAAAAACCCTAGTTAGACTAAACAGTCTACAACTATATATGTATATATCATTGTATATTAAAGCATTAATATTAATATACCATCCTTATATATTAATACTTAATAATTAAATGTTAGTTATAATTAATGATTAATAAATAACCTTAAAATATTTCAGTATAGCAAATAGTGCAATTTATAAAATGTATTATGTACCATGATATTTATTTTATCTATGGAATACAGCTTGGTTTTACATTTGAAGAACAAGCAATACAATTTATCTCATTTACAGATTAAAACAAAAAAAAAATGATAGTCTTAATGGATAATGAAAGCCTTGCATAAAATTCAGTACCAATGCATGGGAACAGATTTCTGCAAGGGAATGAAAGGGATTTCCTCAATATAATAAATAATATCTGAAAAAAACCTACAACTATAACCCTAATAACTAGAACTGAACATTGGACCAAACATGTTTCTCCCAAGAAGAGAAGCAAGGCAAGAATGATCTCTTTCATTTTTTCTAATCAGCAATATAATAGAGGCCCTAGCCAATGCAAAAAAGGAGAGAAATAGAACAAAAATGTATACAGATTGGAAAAGAAATAATACTATAATTTTTTGTAGATGACATGAGGAATGCTAAGGTATTGAAAAAACGTCCATAGATAAAATAAATAAATTTAACAAGGTTGCAGGTACAAGGTCAGTATATAAAATTAAGTTGTGTTCTATTAAGAAAACAAACAAAGGGAAAACAGAATTTTAAAAGTATAATATAAAATATAAAAATGTGAAACTTTTAAATAATCTATTTATTTCTAGTTTCAAAGAAAAAAATGAGTACGGGGTGCCTGGGTGGCTCAGTTGGTTAAGCGACTGCCTTCGGCTCAGGTCATGATCCTGGAGTCCTGGGATCGAGTCCCACATCGGGCTCCCTGCTCTGCGGGAAGCCTGCTTCTCCCTCGGCTTGTGTTCCCTCTCTTGCTGTCTCTCTCTCTCTGTCAAATAAATAAATAAAATCTAAAAAAAAAATTTAAAAAAAATGAGTACAATTAAAAAATGGTTGAAAAAAATAAAGAAGACCTTAATTAATGGAGAGATATACAGTGTCCATGCATTTGATGACTCTATATTGCTAAGATACCTATACTTCCATATTGATGTATAGTTTCAAAGTAATCCCAGTCAAATACATTGTGCTTTTTCATAAAAATGAACAAGCTTATTTTAAATCAGATGTAATGGACCTAGAATGGTGCAAATCTACTTGAAAAACAATAGTGTTTCAGGGCCTACATTACCTGATTTAATCACTTGTTGTAAACTATATTTGACAATATGGTGGACCTGACAAGAACAGACATATAGATTAATTCAGTGGAAGGAGGAATGAAGAAACACACTTGTATGTTCTATTAATTTCTGAAAAATATTCCAAAGCAACTCAATGAGAGTAAAAATATTTTCAACAAACCATCCTGGCAGAAATGGATACTGTAAGGGGGAAAAAAAAATATGGTATCATACCATACACAAAGAATGAATCCTACATTAAGAAGGAGGTTAACAACCATACATCTGTTGAAGGAGGTGATAAGATCCGTTTGTGTGTCAATTGGTGGCCAAAATGAAAAATGTTTCCTGAGGGTGCCTGGGTGGCTCAGTTGGTTAAGTGACTGTCTTTGGCTCAGGTCAGATCCCGGAGTTCCAGGATTGAGTCCCGCATCGGGCTCCCTGCTCAGCAGGGAGTCTGCTTCTCCCTCTGACCTTGCTCTCTACCATTCTCTCTCTCTCTCTCAATAAATAAATAAAAATCTTTAAAAAAATGTTTCCTGAAAAAAAATCTTAGGATTCTGAAGTCTGGATATCTATTACCATCTGACCAGAACCATATAATGTGAGTGTTGTCAGGCAAGAACCATCCAGTTGAGCACTGTCCATGTCCACCCACCAGATCATGAGAAATAATAATTTGTTAGTTTAAACCAGTATTTCCTGATATGGCTTGTTTCTCAACAACAGATAACAGAAATGGAAGAATCTCACTACAGAGAGAAAACAAGCAAAAAACAAACAAAACAGAAAACAAACAAACAAAAAATCTCCAGCAAAACAGTTGCAAAGAGCATGCATGCAGACATTTAAACATGGCAGGAAATAATCTATAATAATGGACTTCAGATGGCACAGAGGATTTATGACCTCAAGAACTTACGACAATAGATAATCTTAAAGAATACGTGTTATGTAACAGGGCTATGCTGGATGCAATAAATTACAACTTCCCTGTATTTTACTTGAGAGATTGAATTGCATCCTAATCAAAGCTGAAACTTACGTGAATTATGAACAGTGCTGGATATACCTTACGAAGAATGCAGAGTATATGACTTGAAGTGAAATAATATTTAATAAAACCTAGTATTATTTATATTTACAGGCCAAGGGAGGAACCAAAATTGTTTTTTTAATTTAATTTAATTTATTATTTTTTTACTTTAAATTTTTATTGTTATGGTAATCACCATACATTACATCATTAGTTTTTGATGTAGTGTTCCATGATTCATTGTTTGTTCATAACATCCAGTGCTCCACGCAGAACGTGCCTTCTTTAATACCCATCACCAGGCTAACCCATCCCCCCACCCCGCTCCCCTCTAGAACCCTCAGTTTGTTTTTCAGAGTCCATCGTCTCTCATGGTTCGTCTGGAACCAAAATTCTTATAATAATTAACTTGACTATACTAAGTACTTTTTACTAGTAGATAGTTTATTTTATAGCAATTAACTGTGCTAGAATAACTACTATATATTTATATTATCATTAACTTGCATTGTTTTAAATTATAAATTGAAGAGAGCAGAGTAGCTTGAGAATATAAACACTGCTACATTGTTTCTTGACAAATGATATTCTAAATATTAGAAAACCAGGTTATAAACAGATAATTAAATGTGAAAATTAATTTTGTTTAATGGGGATCAATTACCTTATGTGAACAATAGAAATCATTTAAGCTTTGTTGTTAAAAACAACATGCATATTCAGAAAGACTATGATTACCCTTTATGAATAATAAATAGATATATTTTTAATCAGGTTACCTACTCTACAGAGGAGAGCTAACATTGCTTATCTTTACAGTGAACATTCAGTTCCAGGTCTAGTTGTAGCTGAGCATCTGCTGTGGCCATATGTCATCTCAGTAGACTGCCACCAGGCGAAATTTGTAATGTGACACACCAAATTCTAAAAACTATCACAGGAGATGCTATAATACATAAGGCTTTCCCTTGTTTGGCCTCCCAGTCCCAACAGGGGGGGACAATTCCACATTTCAGCTAATATTATTTGGGTTCCTGCCATAATGCTGGAAAATATTTCTTCCTGCATAGACTCTCCCACTGGCATCTAGAAAGTGAGCATAAGATTAAAAGTCAGAGAGAGAATTTATTACTCATGCTGGATTGATCCTAAGTTTCTCACACTCAGAGACTCCCAAAGAGTGATTAGATTTTTCTGCTATTTGGAGGCACCCATGACACTGTAGCTCCCTTCGCTAATGCTTGAACATCCTTGATTCAGTAAGATACTTCCAATCCCATAAATACTTAGAAGTTTGATACCATAGTTAAGCTGCTGTGTCCATTTTTCATTAGTATAGGTCAATCTATTTGCTTTTTAAACAGAATGAATTTTCAATCTGTCAATAAATTAAATATACTAAAATAAATTAGTATAAAAATGTAACATTAAAATATTTATCACACATAATTTTAAAATAAATGCAAGTATTTTTTCATACTCAAATTCTCGAACTGTTTGGCACAGAATAGAAATGGAGAAATTCAAGTATGGAAACATCAGCACAGCTCAAAGGTACTATATTCAAATAGACAAAATACACTTTAGCTTTTACACTTACAACTCATGTGCCTGGATATTAAAACTACATCCCTTACATTGTTGTTTTTAAATTTTTTTATTATTGGAGTATAGTTGACATACAATGTTACATTAGTTTGTGCTGCACAACATAGTGATTTGACAATTCTCTACATTATTCAGTGCCCACCCTGAGAAGTGTAGTTCCCATCTGTCACCATACAATGTTATTAAGTTAAAGCCTTTTCTAATCTGGTCACCTAGAAGAAGGGAGGTTTATAATGTTTGGATCAAATTTGGGAGAGTGCTCTGTGCTAGGAAGAATTCTAAAAGAGCCCAAGTTTCTGCCCCCTGAATATATGTACCCTATGTAATCCCCTCCTCTTGAGTGTAGTGAGCCTATGATTATGATGGGATGCCATTCCTATAATTATATTACTAATCCGTTCCTTTAGATTTAATCAAGACAGAAGTTATCCTAAGTGGACCTGACTTAGTGATATGACCCATTTAAAAGAAAGTGAAGCATCAGAAAATGCTCCCATGTTGTCCTTGAGGAAACTGATCACCGGGCTGTTAAGGCCATGGGACAGGAAACCGTGGGTGGCCTCTTGAAGCTGAGGGCCTTCTTCCTATAAAGTTACAAGGAAATGAATTCTGCCAGTAACTAATGAGTTTGGGAGGGGACTCCAAGCTTAAAATGGAATTGCGGTCCCTGCCAATGCCTTGAGTGCAGCCTGGGGGAGCACAGGACCCAGCTAATACATGTCTGGACTCCTGACCCATGGAAACTATAAAATAAGAAATGGTGCTTTACACTAAGTTTATGGTAATTTGTTGCAAGGCAATAGAGAACTAATATATGGTCATATTGCACTTGTACTCTCTCCAAAGTACTAAACTGAATAAGAATGATAGCAAGTATGCACGTCCAAGTCCAATTCACATAATACCAAGCCAATCTCAACTGACTTTTATTCTTTCTCAGCTGTGAAAAGCTTACATGCTGTACATTTGGAAGGCATGAAGTCTGTAATTTTAAGGTTGACAATGTAGTAATTGGATGAATAATGCACATATATATTATATACCATAGATCATATTATACATAGCATACATAGCTTTGGGAAGATGAGAATAATGACAGTCTTCCTAAAATATGTAAATCTTCTAATAATATGTGAAATGAAATATATATATATAAATATTTCATGTATTTATATTTCAAATATATATGGATTTCTGTGGGATAACTGCTCAGAATGCAAAAATTCAAACCATTAGGCACCTTATATTTAAGAGGGAAAAGATTTGCATGTGACCCAAGTTAGAAGGCAGCAGAGTATTACTTAATAGCCCCAGGTTGATAAACCAGGGCATGTGAAATGTCAGCTTTATCTCTTACTGCCTAGATATTCATAAAAGTGTTTTAAAATCTCTCATTGGGCACCTGGGTGACTCAGTTGGTTAAGCGACTGCCTTCGGCTCAGGTCATGATCCGGGAGTCCCAGGATCGAGTCCCACATCGGGCTCCCTGCTCAGCGGGGAGTCTGCTTCTCCCTCTGACCCTCCCCCTTCTCATGCTCTCTCTCTCTCTCATTCTCTCTCTCAAATAAATAAATAAATAAAATCTTTAAAAAAATAAATAAAAAAATAAAATCTCTCATTGTTTCAGTTTTTAAATCTATAAAGTGGGGATAATGTCAACTTCCTTGTGTTAATTCTTTGAAGGCTGCATGAATTATAGTAAGTAAAATCTTTCTCATACATAGTAATTGCTTATTATTAGCTTCACTGTTTGTCAGTAGTACAGAAGACATAAGGTGCTGCTTATACAGCATTACTACAAATGTTTATTTTTTTGTTATTTCTAGCAAAGCGACACCTAAATTGAAATAATTCTCAAAAATGGAAACTCTCAAAATGAAGCATTGTGTTTCAATGCAGGCTCTGCTTAATTAATGTATTGCTTAGCTAGATGAATGATTTGTCAAGGACTTTAAAGAAGATAATGTTGATTTTTTTTTATTTATTTATTGAAAGAGAGAGAGAATGATAGCATGAAAGGGAGGAGGGTCAGAGGGAGAAGCAGACTCCCTGCTGAGCAGGTAGCCCGATGCGGGACTCGATCCCGGGACTCCAGGGTCATGACCTGAGCCGAAGGCAGTCGCTTAACCAACTGAGCCACCCAGGTGCCCAAAGATGAGGTTGATTTTTAATCGAAAATTAGCAACTGATTTGTTCTGTTTGCTCTATTCAACATTGTATTTTAGTCTTCCTATTTCCCCTTCAAGTTACCTTATTTGCAGGTCTTTAAATCACCCTATTTGGTTTTATCATGTGGCCATGCTCACAGTTTGCTTGGTTGTTTCTAAAATTGCCAAACTGAATTCATCAAAAGAATAATGAATACTACATATGACATTCATTATTTTGATTTTCAGTAGAGTAAATTGCATCCAATTTGTTACTCATTTCACTTTGAAAGGAAACAAAGAGTTTTTCCAATAATTTTTCTCTCTTTATTGACAGTAACCAGTCTCTTACATGAATATCAAGTAATGGTTTTATTATATATCTATATGTGTGGCTTTTCATCAAATGGAGACATTTAGATATTAAATTGATGATGTGCTTTTAATGAAAATTAGCATTGAGCAATACACCTAAACAACACAGAAAGTAAGTATCTCTCTTGTGGTAGACAAAATAATGTACTATCTTACCCCCCAAATATCTACATCCTAATCCCCGGAGCCTGTGAATGTATTATGTTACATGGCAAAAGACAATTAAAGTTGCAGGTAGAATTTACATTTGCTAAAGAGCTGCCCTTAACATATGGAGATTATTCTAGATTATCCGAGTGGGATCCGAAGAGGAAGTCAGAATGATGCGAGGTGAGAAAGATTCAACCTACCCTTTTGAAGTTGGAGAAAGGTGGCCTTAGCCAAAGGTTGAGGGCAGCCTCTGGAAGCGGGAAAGACAAGAAAATGGATTCTCCCCTACAGGTTCCAAAAGAGAACACAGTTCTGCCATCCCTTGATGTTAGGTAAAACCTGTGTTAAATTTCTGACCTACAGGACTATAAGATATTAAATGTGTCTTGTTTTAAGCCACTACATTTATGGTAATTTGTTACGACAGCAGTGGAAACTAATATGGTCCTCATCTTCTGGAGGGAGCCATCCTTGCCGATTCATAGACTAAGCAGACTAGGTGCAAATTGAACACCTGTGACCGTAGGCTCACTTAAGTTTCAGACAGCACAGTTTACAGAAAAGGAATATTTCATGAGCCCCCATTAGAGAAATGTTACAAGTGTGACAGCAAGTCTACCAGCAGGAATGCATATAGCAACTGCTGCCAATTTCACAGAACTGCAAACAAATTCCTTTAGAGAAAAAAAATGTTAGCTTAACACATCACATGAATCTATTTTATATCCTCTAATAGTTTGCCCAGTAATTTTAAATTTTGCTCAAATTGTGATAAACATCATACAGTTTCCCATTTTTTGCTTAACAACTTAAAGATAGGGTCCCTAGATCCATTGTTCACATTGCTTATTCAGGGGAATTATATGTGTATATATGTAAATATAAATATAAATATATATATATATATATATATATATATATATATATATATATATATATATTCTTTAGCCTTTTCAAAAAGAAAGAAGCACCACTTTGGTTTGGTTTTAGAACTGTATGGCTATATTCACTCATGAATTTGCTGTAATGAATTGGAATGTGCTTTTTTCCCCCTCTCATCCTCTTAAAAGAAAGTTCTTGCTTTGCTTATGAGCATTTGAAGAGAAATGAAAGAAATAGTTCATAAGGTATGAAGGAGTAGGAAATTCCTTCCTAAAGTTGTCATGTTATCTTTCTGGCCACCTGGCCTACATTCTGACACAGAGAGACCAGTTTAGTTTATTATTTAAAGCTGAACACATCAGTTCTTCAAGGAAAGGCTAAGATCTAAAGGAGGTACTTCATTGCAGACAAGAAATTACTGTGACCTTGACTACATGTTTCATTAATAGTGAACTATTTTCATTTCAACTCTCTTTTTATATTAAAGCAGCAGATTGTGTTGAACCACGTAAAACCATGGAGGGGAGTTGTGACATTAAATTGTGACATATTAAAGATTTTCAACATTATAACTATTGAAAGTTATTTGGTTTATTTCCAGAATGACAATGTGGTACATATTAGAAACAGCAACCTAAAATGTGGTGGTTTTTTTAAAGATTTACTTTCAGACTTAAAAAAAAAATAGGTTTTTCATATATCGGATAAAGTAATGATTTCTGAGTAATTATTTCTGAGTAATTATTTAAATGTTTTCTCTTTTATCCCCCCTCCCACCTTAAAGAAGCACTGTTAACAAGCTCCATAAAAAAGGAACTGGTACAATCAAATGGACTGTGTTGCTTCTTGCTGCATTAAAATGCAGCATATACTGTGGAATTGGCAAATTTGAACTTTTTACAGAATGGGAATTATGCAAGCAAGGGTCAATACACATAATGCTTACTATGTGAAGGCACTGTTTTAAGCATTTTATATGTGTTAATTCTCTTAATTGTCATAAAAAAGTAGGACATTTAGTGCTTGCATTTTACACAAGACGGGTTAAGTAACTTGCCCAGAGTCATGCGGTAGGTCTAGTTAAGCATAGAAATCTTGCTAGTGGAGAAATTTTCGTTTCTGTGTTTTTATCCAAAACATAGATTAAAATGAGTTTGGGCTCTTTGGTTGCAAATAACAGAATAAAAGCAAGAAAGAAAAGGCAAGATAGTAAAAAGAAAAATATTTTAAGGACATAGTACCATCTCATGGAACAGGACAGGAGATGATAAGGAAGAGATTAGAACCATGCAGTAAAAGAGCACTTAGAGTTACATTCTCACCTTTCACTTCTTATCATTTGCTTCTGTTACTTTAATCTGTCTTCTCTGTAGACTAGTCTTCTCTGTGTCCCTTACCTTCATGGTTGTTAGAGTTGGCCACCACATGGCTCTCGTGGTCTGTGTCTTCATTGATCATTCCATGATCAATCCATGTGAAGCTCGTGCTAATTACTCATTGTTATGCTGAGAAATTGGATTGGCCAAATTTAGCTTAGGTATCCATCGTGTCAAAACAGTTCTGTTAATAACTTGTCTGTCAATGAATAAAAGGAGTGGAGCAAAGGTAATTGACTAGAAAATACCATAATTTTGGTAACTGGAATTTTCCAATGTAAACTAATGTATTTGTTATATATTATTAATTCAATCTCATATGATACCACCAGTGAGAGGCTGATGATCTGCTGTGTGAATTTTGTGACTAGACCAAAGAATATCAAAGCTAAAATAAGAAGCTATTATTTGAGGGTTGCCTGGGTGCCTCACTCAGTTAAATGTCTGCCTTCGGCTCAGGTCATGATCCCAGGGTCCTGGGATCAAGTCTTGCATCAGGCTCCTTGCTCAGCAGGGAGCCTGCTTCTCCCTCTGCTTGTGCTTGATCTCTCTCTCTCTCTCTCTCTCTCTCGCTGACAAATAAATAAAATATTAAAAAAAAGCTATTATTTGGCTCCCAACCCCCCCCCACCTGAAACATGTACAAAAAGGCTGAAAGAGCACAGAGAGGACTCAATAATGTGAAGAAATACTGATATGATTGCATGAAAATAGTTACATAATTACATAAATAATTGTTGATATACACTTTTAATGCATTTTGAATTTCACTAAAAGTGAAACAATTCATTAAATCTTGTGATTCTTCTTTTTTTTGTTATATGAAAATTTTTGATTTCTTGAGAAAACAAATTCCATTATTATAAATACTTGGTTAAAAAAATAACCAGTTGTAATTTGAACAGGCCAGTATTGTACCTGCTTCTAGCACATTTCCTGACAAGACATATTTGGAAGCTTACTAGTAAATAACAAATTTCTGCATAAAACATAAATCCTATGGATTTGGGGGGCTTGCAGCACACTCTATAAAACTTAGAGTGGCCAAAAATAGCACTAAGCATGTGGGGAGTATAAGGGTTGGACAGCTGAACAGGTGTCAATACCAGCAGGAGATATGACCATGGGCCATGGAATGGTCCCATGTCAGGCGCATACCCATGATCCTAGCAGAAGGAAGTGAAAATTGTCTCTGAGAGAAAGCATCACTAATTTGGCCCCCAGGTTTCTACAAATTATGAATCACTAAATAATGAACTCACAATCAAATATCACCAAACACACACATACACACACACACAATCACCATGAATGAGAATTTATAGGGGCAAAAAGCAACAACAGGTTTAGACTCTCAAGAACTTCAGTGTTGACATTTCAAGAAGTAAATATAAATTAATTAGCATTGAACTATCTGAGGAGACAAAAGGTAGAACAACAGAAGTGTTCCAGCAACAAGCAACTAAGTGAAAAAAAAAACATGAAATACTTTCTACATTATTACAGTATTTTAAAAATGAAAAATAAGTAAAACTAAACAATATATTGTTTAAAGATAAATGTGTTAAAAATATAAATAAAAAGGCAAAGGATGATATATTCAAAATTTGGGAAGGTGGCTGTCAGGGATTTGGAATCCAAATGAGGGAAGTATTAGATGGGGAGAGTTACGGACTTATAGCAATGTTGTGGTTCTTGAATTGTCTATATGTCCTCAAGGGCTGTTTTATGCTTCATAACTTATATGCATGTTACATATATTTTAGATATAACGAGTGTTAAAAATAACAAAACTAAAAAGGAATATAGTGATTATATAGTTTAATACAAAGTTAAATGCTGTTTTATAAACTAATTTTGTGCTTTAAACTTTGTACTTCAGCATACAGAGGAAAACAAGGTCTAAATCAGTGTCTTCTAGGGGGCCATAGGTTCCTGAAGGTCCTGAAAATTTCTCCTCCCTCTCCTCCTCCTTCTTGGTGGTTACCATGAGTAATTTTTAACTGTCTCCAATTTATTTCAATTATAAGTTTAATTATTAACTGTCCCCAATTTACTTCACTTATAAGTTTAAACAATTAATAGTAGTATATTCTGCATCATTTCGGTGGTTACCTTAAAACTAGATAACTATTACAACTCTAATAGCCCATTATAGAATGAATTCAGTAAGTGGATTTACTTCTATGTTTATGATCTGTTGAGTCAACAAATCATTTTACTTTTTAATGATTTCAGGTTAATGAGAAAAGAATGGAGGTCAAGGAGAAAGTAAACAAAATATTCTTGCTAAGACAAGGCCGGGGGACCTCATGGCACACAATGTAAACTCAAATTTTAGAGTAATTTGAATAATAAAACTAAAATTGATTCAAGAACAGAATCATCACATACCTGACAGAAGAGTCCTGAACTCAGAAAACCCATACTGATGTGGCACCTGGTGTTTTTACATTTTAAGTGGTGATTTAGTTTCAACAAAACATTATCTGCCATGTTTTGTTAATTAATCATCTAATTCATCAATATTGTAATGATTTCTATTAGTATTTTTTGGCTTTGTAATCATATAAATTATATAATGATTTATTACTAGTTCCATGTTTATACAGTTTAATTAACTTTATGATTAAACAGTTTGCCAATACCGAAATCAGCTAAATATTTTTCTTTTCTCTTAAAGGCTGTCACTAGTTGAACATGTTTGAGATTACCAGATTGAGTCTTGAAAAGCTTAGGTAATTTTCAAAAGTGGTATAATTCGGTTGATAAACTCTCATTTGAAAATCTGAGGGAATCATAATTAACAGAATCAAAAATTCACATCTCAAATCACAATTTTAACTCCCTAAAAGGAGATTAAACCAATAATAGTAGGTAGCAGGTACGAAGGCGAACACGTTTACATTCCCACATTGAGCATTGTGCAATATCACTGTTTAATTTTTCTAAGAAAGCTTGAAAGATACTATCTGAATTCCCATTAGAAAGGTATTATAACTACTTCTGTAAAATATGACTGGTATTTGTGCATAGCATCCCAGCTCACTGCACATAGCTTATTACATACAAGATAGCCATGTTTATTTTTATAAATCGATGAATGAATGAACAAATAACTCTTACAGGAATCTATTTCGTATCTGTACATTGCTCTCTTTCAATAGAAGATGAATTCCAGGGTTCTACGTGTCAGACACTGGTTATCTCTCTGGTCTCTGCCTGATTCTGTCATGCTCCTTTTGATCTCCTAGTGTTTGTTTTCTTGCTCAAATGCTTCTTATAAGAGCATCTGGATATATTTAAGTATCCAAGATGCCTTCTGAAGCCAGTGTCATTTCACTATTATGTAATTAAGATATTTAAAGTATAACAAGTTTGAGATTTTATATATGACCCTAATGTACAAGATATGGAATTCCAAAGATTAATAACCATTTGAGGAATTTACAAAGGAAACTTAATAAAAATAAGTTGATCTTCGTGTTTTGAATCCTCTCACTTTGAGTATAGAAGAGATAACAGAAAGAAAGGAGAGAGGTTTTGAAGGAGAAGATATTGGGAGGAAGATATTTTTGGATAAAAATGTGATGTGATATTCTTTGCCTCCCCTACTCCCTTCCTCTACTCAAACATTCTTGTGAGTGCAAACTCTCCCAAGCATCTATGGAGAGCTTAACATGGGATGCCTTCATATGGGAGGCAGAGACCACTAGTATCTGACTCCCAGCCTGGAACCCTTGCAAAATAAAAAGTACTTAAAAACTTCAGAGAGTAACGCTACTTTGGGGTCGACCTACATACACTCCCCGACTGTGTGGTAACAATGGATATGCATGCCTGTAGAGTTCTCTTTTAATGGATGGACTGTGCAGAGCAAGTTGTCCTGACTGCTGCCCAATAGCGCCACCTGGAGTCATGGAGGGAACAGGAATACAGCCGGGAGAAGCTGAAGGTGCTTATTCAGAGCCCAGGAAAAAAATGGCAAAGGACCACCTAGAATAGAAGTCAAGACAAAGGCAGAGGAGAGGTGGCCATCAGGGAACCACAGAAAAAAACTCAGGAAAGAAACTCCCCAAATACGTAGGTCCCCTAGAGATGAATGATGGTAAGAGTAAGAATTGTTCTTACCTTGAGAGCAACATCTAGAAAAGAGAGCAGAGGAAATAATTGTTTATGAGAGAAGTTTAGATGAATAAATAGAAAAGCCAACTATATCCACTTTTAATCCTGAAGGCTTCCAGCCTGAAAGAGGCTGGTGTTAACGTAAAGTGGCAAAAATATGCTATTAAATTTCAGAATTGTAAAAAAAAATTCAAAATTGTGATGAATATCTTGCATTGAACATTCATTCTGATTACTGAAATGCGTCTGTGATAACAATTTAAAGTTTCCCTATAACTAATTTTATCTAAGAGTGGCAGAAAAGTCCTGAAAATTACCTCACTAAGTATATTTTAAAGGGGCAATGGTTAACAAAAATAAATTTGCATTCTGGATTCATCAGAAGGAGTTGTTCAACCTCCAGGTTACGTAAGAAAATGTAAAACTTTTCTTCAACAAGCAAATTCAGTCTTCTACTCTCCACTGTCAAAAGAGGGGGCAGTGTTCTTTGACATGGTTGTGACTTCAGTGCCACCTGCCAGGTTCTTGCTACAGACACTATAGTGCACGTTGGAAATATTATTATATAGATGTTCATGTTCAGCTAAGGTCAGGGAAGAAGCAAGATTTCTTTCCCTTTTCTTTCTTCTTTATTGATGAATGTCTAAGGTTAAGTCTTATATTTGCTTTCATGTATGTATTTGGAGATATCCATGGTGAGATGCAGTTATGTTTAACCAGTCTGGCAACTTGAAGCTTAAATGTTGCTTGAAGAAGAGTCCTTCTGAATATTTTCCCAAGCCGCTTTAGAGCTGGTGCTTTCAATTGTATTCTGTTTTTAATTTCTTTTATATTTGCTCCACTTGCTGCTTTACAAAATCACCCGAGTACCTACCCTTAGGTGTATAAATTTGGCAATGATGCCATTTAATTGCTGTTCAAGGAAACCAAATCATCTGGATTTTCATCTGCATTTCTGTTTTCATTACATGCTCATCAATTTCAACATCTCTGCAAAAGAGAGTCTTTATGATAGGTTTCATGTAAGAATCACATGTATTTGGAAGATATATTGATATTATGTATCTGTAGGAGCTACCATCAATTGAACAACTTCCTGTACAAGTGGGCATCTGTTGTTAATGAGCTCTGCTGTTTTGAGATTGCTATTTGCAAAGTAACGTATTTAAGGTTTCTACTGGTCAAACCGCCTTTCAACACTGTAATAGCAGCTATTACATCTTGTTTGAACATTTTGTACAAATATGACAAGATACTTGCAAAATCTTGTCCATGTAATGAGGCTTATGAAGGGCTTAAAAAATGATGAAGATAGGTTGGTTATCTGTTGGCCTATAACCATTATTTTTATTTTATATTTTGCTGTGATATAATTGTTTTATGAACACACAATTGGAGTGTGTAAATAAAACAACATAACATATGCTTTTGGTGCTCGAATTTATCTCAGCCTTTATCGTATTTATCTCATTGTCATGACAGTTAACTGATTTTTCATTCTATAAATATTTTTTTTGATTGTATTGCCATGTTGTTAGGTAACACCCTGAAATCTCTCATCAAACAAGTAAGGCAGAAACCCAGTTAAGTTCATCATAAATCCATGATAGTGTCAGATCATAAAAAGTCTTATTTTACCTTTCCTAATACCTCATGTGTAATAGATTTAAGTAGAATAATTTATTATATAACCAATGTTATGCACGAATTTGTGTACTACAACAGTAATTTAAACAAACTATTGTGGTAGCATAAAACAATGAAGAACAAACAATGCTTTAATAATGGAAAACTGTTGAAGGAGGAGATATTTTAGCTTTGTTAAAAAAAATGAGTAAGAGTTTTCCATGCTAAAAGTTGTAGAGCATTTGAAATGATTTGGCCTTTCCTTTCTCCCTTCAACCCTCCTTCCCTCCCTCTCTTCTTTCCTTCCTTCTTTCTTTTTATAAACTGTATCATTGGTTTGTGTTTTCCAAAGTCTTCCAGATATCCATGAGTAAAGATTATTTTTTCATAATATGGGTATATATTACGATCATCAGGCACAATTCCTCAAATACAGAATATTCCCATTAACCCATACGGCTTACGTATGCTAAAATATTCCATTGATTTCTAACTTTTATGTTTGTGCTATCTTTGATATTCAACTTCCATAACTCTTTATTTTAGGTCAAGAGTTTTACCCTTTCCCCTGTTATCTTTCTCACATACTTTTTTACAAAAGCTAATACTCTGTGTTTTTCAATTTTATTTCAACAAAGTACTTATTTCTTAATAGTCATTCAGTATGAAGAGACGCAATAGACTCTTGCTTCCAAATCCTGTAATTTGTCTGCATTTTAAAAATACTAGAGGCTAATATATTTCCTTTCAATAAAACCAATGTCCCCTTGTTTTTCTATAGAACCATTAAAAGGTCTCTATCAGCATCTTTACCAAAGGTGCTTCCCTGTCCTTGTAATTTGTGTTTCAAATACTTTGCTGATTGTGCATTCACTCAGGTGATATTTTGAGTCTCATTTATAGTAGTAGATCTTTGAGTGTCCTTTAGGACTTTATACCGGACGTAAATCTGTTTTGCCCCTAAAAGTAAAACATTTGAAAAATGTTGAAACCAAACTCTTACTGTTCTCTTTCACATTTTCATTGCATTGTGCCTCTAGAAAAGGGAAAGGGGATGTATTTATATTTTATATTTAATATACATTTACTTATATGTATTTATAAATGTATATATATAAATAGTTAAGCATAAGCATGTAGATAAAGTAAATCTCTAGGTTTTTAAGAAATTTATATTTCATGAAAAGAAACAGACAAAAACAATCAGACAAGCTCATACCTGTAGAGTGGTACTAAGTACTATGAGGATATATGAAGCAGAGAGGACAATATATAGCTCAGAGTGGCTATTTTTTAATAGAACTGACAAAGTAGCCCTCTCAGATGAAGTGACTTTTGAAAAAAAAAATCTGACAAAAGGAGGGGAATAAGCTACGTAAACGTTTGAGGGATCAGCATGCCAAGTACAAGGAATAGCAGGTACAAAGCCCTGAGTTAGGAGCATGTTTACAAACGTGTTCAAGAAATACAAGGAGGGTAATGTGGATGGAACTGATAAACTAATAAAAATGATAGGAGTTTAAGTCACAGAGGTAGCTAGGACTGGAAGGTGTAGGGCACTGCTTCCTGATCTTTTTTTTTTAAATTTTTAAAGATTTATTTATTTATTGGAGGGGGGGAGTGCAGAGGGAGACAGAATCTCCAGCCGACTCCCCATGAGCAAGGAGCCTGCCTGGCATGATCCTATGACCCTGATGTTATGACCCCAGCCAAAATCAAGAGTCCAGTGCTTAACTGCACACCACTTCGTGATCTTATTGAACTGATCATGCATATGACAAGTGTGTATGTGCGCGTGCGTGCATGTATACATATATTATAGGGCATCAAAATATGACAAACCAAAATATGTCACTTATTTTGAGCTGAAAGCATGTGAAGTTCAACAGTTGAAGAAAGAAGCCTTCCCAGAGCTTCCCTTATCTGGCTGAAAGCAGAAATTTTGGGGATATGAGGACTGCCATAAATCCCCTCTTCTGGGACAGTTTTATGGCCATGATGAAGATGGAAAGTTGACCCCAAGATGGACCTCACAAAGAAACCTTACTCTATTAGTTTCCCCCATATATTTAGCTTTCCATACTTTGCTACCTTAAAGCCTAAAACCTTTTCTTTTGTCTTGTTACTTCTCTATACATAGATTGTTCTTCGCGTAGATGCTGTATTAGCCTAATTTCTAACCACCCCATTAACTTCCTGCTTGTGCATCCACCACACATGTTAATGAACTCCCTTTGTTTTTTTTTCTTGTTAAACGGTCTTTTGTCAGTCTAATTTTCAGGGCACCAGCCAGAGAAATTAGGAGGGTAGAGGAAAAAGGTTTTTTCTCCTTTACAATATATTTTTAATTTTGTCATCTTTAAATAGAAATCATAGATTATTTAACCTATGTATTCATAGTGTTTTTCAAAGGCAATATACTGTCCTAACAGTTATATGAAAGAAAAATACAAAAAATATAATTTATAAAAATATATATTTCAATATAAGCGCACAACTATATGGCACATCAAAGTTGCTGGACGCTTGTCTTCATGTGTAGAATTACTGTGACTCTTGCAGCCATACAGCTATGGCCTGAATTGGCAACCCAACATTATTGACACTTTTGTTACAGTAATGTTGTTGTTAAAAAAGTGAATGATACTTGGCAAAACTCTGATGAAAATGCAGCCCTAACTTCATTTGATTTACTTAATTTTTATCTTGTCAGGAATGGGATAATAAATGTAAATACATTTCCACTTAAATTTAAAGTGGTGTTAGAGTCTAGACCAGTCCATACAAAATGCGGAGACATGCAGGGCAATTTCTTGTTGTGTGGTATTGTCTTTGGATTTCAGAATGTCCTACTTTCTCTTCTTTTTGAATATGGTGTGTCGCCATCAGTGGCATAACCAAAAAACTTGGGAAATTTTCCAAAATTCTTCCTTGGATTTTGGTAAAGATTTTAATTTTATTCTAAGTGTAATGGGAAACCACGCTAGTCTTTTGATGGAAAGTGGCATGATCAGACGAATATTTTAAAAGGATTGTTCTGTTGATAAAATGTTAAGCTTCAGGGTGTGAAAATTAAAAACCACAATCAAATCAAATAATTTTATTTATGTATTTTTATTATTTTTTATTATTTTACCCTCTGTTTCAAAATAACATATTATTCTAAGACAAATATTAAATGCATTAAAACAAAACACTTTATTCCTAGTTCTGTTAACAATACCCCAATTGTCAGGCTTGAAGTTTATAGTGGGGAACTTTAGTTTGAAAAAGTTCAAGGATGCGGACACTTTGGAAAATAGTACAAAACTGAATATTTGGTGTTGATATTCATGAGTTCTAAATAGCGTTTGTATTACTAACCACTATGTAAAAGTGGGCAGATACTCCTCCACATTCATAAATGAGAACCTAAAATTGTATTCTACCTCTGAATGACCTCACATTAAACTTAACACTGTATTTTGGGGATAACAGTTTCCTTTCTCATTTCAAAAAAATACACAATCCAGCAATGAACCAGAAGAATAGGCATCATTTTGGCTTAAAAATGAATTTCTGTTTATCCTCTCCCCGTCTACTCCTATCTTCTGATACAAGTTTTTCCACCCCATAATTCATCCTGAGAGTTAGCTGACCAGGGTAGCCAGGCAGACTACTCGTATCAAAGAGATATGTGGCCCCAATGGAGACAATACTTTTCTCTGAACCTTATATCATACTCAGTTGATTCAAAAAATGGTAGTTTAAGGGAGATGTTTTTTCCTAGGCCCAATTCATCAAATATATTAGAAAACTTTTCACACTAAAAAACTGTGTGTAGCAATAAATCACTCAATAGTATCTGTAAGAGAGGAAAAGAAAAGCTACTTTAATTGTTTCAGCAGTTAAATCAGTCAAGAAGGACATACCAATTTAGGAATTTTGACAGTCAAATCTTATTTATGAACCATCTACTAAGTTCGCCATCAAGTTTATCATTAATGCTATATATGAAAGCACTTGCTTGGATGTTAACATATACTAAAATTAGTAAAAATGTGGGCCCAGGATCAAACAGTATTACGTGTATGGTGTTGAAGGAAGTATGGTTTTTCATTTAAAAGAAGGGATTTGAGTCTGGTTATCTGCGTTTAAATGTTAGCTCTATAACTAACCAGATATGTTACCTCATGCAAGTCATTTTCCTTTTCTACATCTCAATTTTTCTATCTGTAAAGGGATTTTTAACTATATATTTGTTGTGAGAAGTAAATAAGATAATCCATGTACTGAAAATACTTAAAGTATGTTTGCTGCACAGGAATCTACAAATAAAGACTTGACATTCTTGCTATAATTTAGAGGATGAGGTGTATTTATGTTTTGATTTAAGAAAAAGGAAAAATATTTTGATACATATAACTATGTATCTATGACTATGAGTGAGGACATATAACTATGTACTATATCGTGCTTACCAGATATTTTTTTCCTATTGTATCATGAACTGTGATACTTAAATTTGAGTTTCTCTCTTTCAAAGTGGAAAAGTTCACATATGAGGTTTAATCTCTTCTTTCTGCAGAATAGGCAGCTCTATTGTCACAACAGGGATTAAAAGGCCAGATGTATGTGTTGACAGCACTTGGATTCTTAAATAAACTTGCACACATGGCTTGAGTTCATGCCCTTTCATGAATTTCCTAATATTTAAAGACAAAAAACAATGGCTATTGTCAAGTTGGTAGTAACAATTAATTCTATGAAGTCCTAGAGTAGACTTGAAGAAGACAAATTATAGTTGAAAAGCCGACAAATTAAAGAAATTATGGAGATTATTTCAAAAAAAGAACACCTCTGCCTTCACTCAAGCCATTCAAACAAATTTACCCATAGGGTATTTGACTAGTAATCCAAATAACTGCTTCTATTTTTGACTTCAATTTTAATAGAAACATCTTTGGTGAAACATAAAATTTCCAGAGAAGGTAGACTAAATGGAGAAATTATAGACATTTCCAGGTACATGAGACAAATGGTTATTCTAAATTTAGATATTAACAAATATGCATTAAAGATTTCCTTTAAAAAAGAGTGGTCAAAAATAATAATTCAAGATACTTTATTAAAGTTGACAACCTGTGAAGAAACTCCCCCAAAGACAAGAACATTGCAAAATATTTATCATATCTTCAAAAACTTTAGTAATACTATTGTCCTGACCCTCAAACAAAGGCAAAGAAGATACGACTCTTGGATTCAAGTTGCTTCTAATGTATTGGGAAGAAATGAAGAATTATAAGAACATGGGTGAGTGTTGAAAGAGAGGTGTATATAGAGAGGTATATATACAGAGAAACATTGATGAAGGAAGAGTTTAATGGGGAATAAGAATGAAGAGATGAGGTGAGGGAAAGAAGCATTTAAATTGAATTTTGAAGATGCACAGGTATTGCTCAGGACTCTTGGGAGACGTGTTATAAGCAGAGAAAAATATTTGGAAGTCTGCAGTGTTACTTGAGGGATTATATTAGTCTGAAATGAATAGATGGCACACTCTATGGAGTGGAACGGCAGAGGTTGATAGAAAAGGAAAACATAAATATGCCTTGCCTTAACATTTCTTACAGAGACATTAGTAATCTAGCGCCACAGTTCTAAACTTTTTTCCAGGGCAATGTTTTCCTACTTCCTGATGATAAAGCTTCCCTTTAATCTCTCTAATAACTGCCCCTCCCCCAACTGCCTAACTGGAGCTCCATTAATAAGACAACTTATTTAATTTTTTGAAGATAAGACTTCAAAATGCAATTCTTGGGAGGCATACATATTGCTTTCAATCATTTGAAATTGTAAAGGGCTGATAGTTCTTTACTGGAATAGATTTTCATAGGCAAAGATACATAAAAGATGCTGGAGATGAGGACCATTTCCAGCAAGGGGATGAAACAAACACTGTGAGTAAGGAAAGTTAGTTAGCCTTGCTTCTTCCATTTGGTCTCTGGACCTTATTGTGTTCCATAGTAAAGCTTAGGAGAGAATCTGGCATTTGTTTCTTTTAGTTCATTCATACAAATGATTTTTCTGGACAATTTAAGCTAAGCCTCATTTATAAAGTTAAATGCCATCCAAAATCATGGCAGCCACTGTGGGAAAAGTCTGGGGTTTCTTCAAAAAGTTAAAAATAGAACAACCTTAAGATCCAGCAATCACACTACTGGGTATTTATCCATTTTTATTAGTTTATCATTTCCATCCACATTAAGAACAGTAATTCAAAGGGGTATCCCTTTGATATGGTTGGATAGATAGATAGATAGATAATCTAATGGAATATTATTTAGCCATAAAAAAGAATGGAATTTTACCATTTGCAACAACATGGATGGAGCTAGAGAGTATAACCCTCAGTGAAGTAAGTTAGTCAGACAAAGACAATGCCATAAGATTTATCTCATATGTGGAATTTAAGAAACATATGAACAAATAAAATAAGCAAAGGGAAAAGAACAAAACAAATAAGCAAAGGGAAAAAAGTAAGAGAGAGAGTGAGAGATCAAGAAACAGACTCTTAAGTATAGAGAACAAACTGATGCTAACCAGAGGGGAAGTGAGTGGGGTGATGGGGATTAAGGAGTGCAGTTGTGATGAGCCCAGGGTGATTGATGTACGGAAGTGTGGAATTAACTACCCCGTATACCTGAAACTAATATAACACTGTATGTGTTAACTAACTGAAATTAAAATGAAAACTTAAAAAAAGATATGTCAGAAAGACAAACAAAATAACTTAAATTGGTGACAAACCATGAGAGACTATGGACTCTGAAAAACAAACAGGGTTCTGTCGGGTGGGGGAGGATGGGTCAGCCTGGTGATGGGTATTAAAGAGGGCATGTTCTGCATGGAGCACCGGGTGTTATATGCAAACAATGAATTATGGAACACTGCATCAAAAACTAAGGATGTAATGTATGGTGATTAACATAACATAATAATAATAAAAATAAATAAATAGTGTTTTCTTTTCAGACTCAAGTTAGCCCGTGAATGCAGGAAAAATCCAAACCCACTATTACATTATTAGAACCATAAAAACACTAACTGTTCATCAAAGCTGTGGAATTTTTTATGGGGGAAGATGTGAAGACTACCCTATTATTTTTTCATGATTGTTAACACCCATTTTATGTTCTTTGTCTATCAAATGTTTAAGAAGTTTGTGCTTCCTACTCATTTGTGTAGCACTTACTGTTCAGTATCTGCAATGTAAGTTATTATTTTTTTTCCTCTGAGTAGTGTTCTGATGTGTTAGTGCTGATAGTTGTCAGCAGCAATGATAGTGGCAGGAGTTGCCATGATGTTCTGGAAACTCTTACATAGATAAAAGTGTCTGAAAATCTCAAGGAAAGGGCTGAGGATTCCCTCTTCAGTTACCATTTACCCAGATACATATTTGGCTATATTTATTGGGTGTTTACTATATGTCTGGTGACTTCTCGGGGTAATGGGAATGCAAACCTGAATGAACCAGAGTTACTGTTTCAGAGACACTCACCAAAGCCCCAGCAGCAGCCCCTTCACAGAGTAAATACACACATAGACTTGAGGTTGCTAAGGCCACTGTTCTCGATGCCTCCTTCTTGTTATTAGGGTTAGCCATTAGTTTGGGCAAGCCCTTTCACCCCCATTTCAGAGTTGATGATGAAAATGCAGTTGAGATTAGGATGCTATTAAACATAAACACCCTCCCTATAAATTCATGTTTCACTGAGAAAGGTATTTACTGGTGGTGGTGACACATTGAAATATTTCTCTTGGCAAGAATCTAAAATTCATTGTAGACCATGATTGAGCTCTAATGGCTTTAAAAGCAGAGTTTTGAAATGTCTAAAATCAGGTTAAGTGACTTTTACTGTGATCATTTTATTTGCCTGAGGATAACTGGTCTCTATATACATATATATAACATATTTTATATAATATTATATAAAAGTATCTTATACTTCAGAAGTCAAATGTGTATGCCGTAGTGGCTGATTCTCAAATGTCTTTGTCCCATGCGGAATTGCTCCGCCCTTGCCAGGGGCAGGCTAAGTCATCTGCCCCGGTTTGTTCTCCGTGGTTTTTGTTCTCTGAAGGCTTTCCATGCAGGTTTAGAGGATGAGAATGAAAATGGCAGCCTCCCAATCTCTGGCCTGGAGCCAAAAGTTCAGGGCCCCACTCCTCTGTGAGCCCTCAGAGAAAAGCAGTCAATCACTCTGGTCTCCCTGCTCTCTGGCCACACTCTGTGCTCACCTGGCCTGTGACCGAGCATTTCTATCTCAGGCACATGACCCCGTTTAGAGTCTCCAAAAGCTGCAGGCTCCCGCGGCATGCTCTCACACTGCTCCCAGTGGAGCAAGGGGGCTCTCCTCAGTTCTGCCATTTGTTGGGCTCCTGCTTGAAAAGAAGTGGACCGAATGTGCCTCAGATCATGGTTTATGGCAACCCCAAGTTGAGAGCCCACTCCTGGGCTCACTCTTTACAGCCAGGTTCCCTGCTCCAATACCTAGAAGATGTGGTCCATATATACAATGGAATATTACTCAGCCATCAGAAAGGATGAATACTCACCATTTGCATCGACATGGATGGCACTGGAGGGGATTACACTAACTGAAATAAGTCAAGCAGAGAAAGACAGTTATCATATGCTCTCCCTCATGTGGAATATATAAGGAATAGCACAGAGGACCATAGGGGAAGGGAGGGCAAAGGGAATGGGAAGAAGTCAGAGAGGAAGACAAACCATAAGAGACTCTGGACTCCAGGAACCAAACTGAGGGTTACAGAAGGAAGGGGGGTGTGGCGACAGGGTACCTGGGTGATGGGCATTAAGGAGGGCACGTGTGGTGATGAGCACTGGGTGTTACATGCAACTGATGAATCGTTGAACACTACATCAAAAACTAATGATGTACTATATGCTGGCTAATTGAACATAATAACAAAAAAATATTTTAAAAATGTGTATGCCATATATAAATGTATTCAAAGGCTATGTATATGTTATACTACATGAAATAAATGCCTCCAAAAAATCCATAAATTTAAGAATATAGGGGCGCCTGGGTGGCTCAGTCGGTTAAGCGTCTGCCTTTGGCTCGGGTCATGATCCCAGGGTTCTGGGATCGAGCCCCGCATCGGGCTCCTTGCTCAGTGGGGAGCCTGCTTCTCCCTCTGCCTCTGTCTGCTGCTCCCCCTGCTTGTACTTGCTCTCTGCCTCTCTCTCTCTCTCTGTGTGTCAAATAAATAAATAAAATCTTTAACAAAAAAAAAAATGTAAGAATATAATTGTTATAGTCTTTAATATAACATCTGATGTTTCTTTCAAATTTTTGAGATAATTTTAATTGCCACATGAAAATAACTTACAAAAATTATTCTATATGTTAATAAATGTCAAATATTTAAAAGAAAGTGTCTGTTCAGTTTATTAAAAGTCAATTAAGCAAGCTCATGCTTAACCTTCTCTCAATGCTTTAATAAACTGCATTGCGTAAGGGACAGAGATTTTTATCACCCAGATAAAAGTGGAAACCTGAAAGCTATTGAACCCTGTAGATTTCCCAATGTATCATAATTATAGAAACACCTGTGTTAAATAACTCTGAGTTGATCCACTCTAAAAATATAGAGTGCTTAATAATCCTGTGAAGCAAACACATTGCCAACAAGCCACAGGTGTTCACCACAGGAAGACATAAAAATTGTGATGATGAAGGATGTGATGACATTTTCCAACCCATAATATATATATCCCAAAATGAACTTATGCATGTATAATTGAGTTGGTTTTTAAAAATTGTTAATGTGGCATTTAAATTATTTTTTTAAATAAAAAGCAATACAATTTCCAAAATGTGCATAATATGTTTATAAAATTGGATCCAAAGGGATAAAATCAAGCTAAGAATCAGAGGCTTAATTAAAAAAAAAAAAACTTTTATCCATGATAACACTTGAATTGCCAATGTCCTACATTGAATCTACAGTTGTATGCAGATAAGTAATTATGTGAATGAATCTTCATTATAATAAAACACAGCTTTTGAATTTTCTTAATTCAAGTAACAGCTTTCCGATAGACTATTTACTGCAAAAAAATTTATAATGTTTCACCTAAGGTTTTATTTGTTATGTTCACATAAAAAGTTATATCTATAGGGGGCCATAACCAAATTGCCCCATATTTTTTAACATGTACACTAATCTTTCAATTTAGTTCCATTCAACATAAAATAATACTTAGTAAGGCATTTTGCAAGCTTTTTTAATGCCTTCCAGACATTGATGTTTAGCTGAACTCAACACTTGATTATCCATGGTGATGGAAGGCTACAGAAGCATGGATAATTGAAAGTAGTAGGTAATTCAGAAAATTGCTATGCAGTCAAATGCACATACACAGAAATAAACTCTTACATGTTTATTCAAATATATCCCCCCCCTTGCCAGTCCTCTAAGTAAATGATCCAAAGTGGTTGAGGAAGGAGAAGTGTCTGCCAAAGTGCATGCAGATAATAAAATATATGTGCCACCATCTGACCAAACACAAAAAGAAGAATGTCTGTTTCTCCTTCTAGAACCTAACTGATAACTTTGTTTCTATGTAGGTAATTCAAACCTTTCCCTTTAGGTCGATTCTATCTGAGATTGTCCAGCTGTAATACCAGAGCATTACCAGTCTAAAGAAAAAACGTTTGGATTAAGGTTACATACCAGTTTGGTAGATCTGACTAGAAGACAAGGGTCAGTAAATCAGAAATGGAAATAACTCCTAAATCAGACATTTTTGACATAAAATGCATTATTAAGGATATTTATTTAACTACTTCAGAAGAAACCAAATGTCAGTGGTGCAAATAAGATAGAAATTTATTTCTCATTTGTGTTAAACATGACCTGCTAGGAGTGGCAAGATGTCAGGTTTCTTTGCTCCATAAATTCAGGTGGGCATATAGGCTTTTGTATTTTGTTGTTCCAGCATCCACTGCCAGTCTCCTTATAAATCCATATCCACTGCTCAGACCCCAGAGGGAAAGGGAAGAGGAAATAGAAGACAGTTTTCATTCAATAAGAGTGCTCTAGAAGAAGCCAGTGTTGTATTTTCTGAAACTTAAGCACGTGTTTTAGGCTGGATGCAAGGCAAGCTGTGAATATAATCACCAACTTGGGGCTCATTTATTCAGCCAAAACTCAGGAATTCAAAGACTAAAAGAATGAAAAGAAAAATGAATATTTGAAGATAATTATTGTCTTTTCCAGAAGAGATAACAAGGAAGAAAGATTACCATAAATTATAATGAAAATAGCCAGGATCGTTTTCTTTTTTTGTCTCAGAAACGGTTAAAATCAGGTAAGATTCTGAGGAAAGAAAATGAGACTAGCCGCATTGATTGTAAGAAGCTCCCCACACAATGATTCTAAGAATATTAAAAGTTCTCATCTTCCCTGTTGAGACAGTGACCATCATTATTTCTTTTAAGTTAGGCACTATATTCTGAAAAAAAAAAAAATTGTTTGAATTCCATATTAAGTGGGAAGTCAGAACTTACAGGGTAATATTCATAGTGATGTTCAGATTTCCCAGTGTTCTTCAAAATATGTCCTCTTAATTACTAGTCCCGTAAGACAGTTTATGGGAAAATTATTATTTTTTGTCAAAAAAGGTTTGGGTGGGAGACATTGTGTACTGTACCTCCACTTGAGTAATTATAAGATAAATTAGAATACTAATAGATATTGCTACACATAGTAAAGAAAACTTTAAAGTTCTTTATTCCAAATAAATTTCAGAAAATTGATTTAATTCCAACTCCTTATTTTACAAGGGGGTATATAACAAACAAAAACCAAGCATTTATATACCTTAATGAGAACTAGATAAGTCAATTAACCTACTATTGACAATTGTATTGATTTAATCCAGGGGTCAGCAAACTGGTTTATGGGCCAAACCAGGCCCACTGCATGTTTTTACCAATAAAATGTGATGGGAAAACAGTCACACTCATTCATTTACATATTGTCTAAGAGAGAGGTATGCCACGTTATTTAAGTGTAGTCTTTTTTTTTCCCTTTTTTCTCCAACAGTTCCCTGTCACATATATGTCAGATACTATTCCACTTACTTTATATATGTTAATTCATATAATCATCACAACAACTGTAAATATAGTACTTCTCAGTCTGAGAAGACATAGATTAAAGGGAGAACCAAAAAAAAGAATTTTACTCAGAACAGAATGTGCCAGGGCACAGTACAAGAGAGGTGCTGAAACAGAGAAAATGTTTTGCATATTAAGTATTTCATGTAGGTGAACTCCTATCTTTTGTTCCAAATGCAATATCAAGAAGGATGGGACACCGGAGTGTATGGACCAACTCAGAAGGGCATGGACTCTGAGAAGCAAACTGAGGGTTCTGGAGGGGAGGGGGGTGGGGGGATGGGTTAGCCTGGTGATGGGTATTAAGGAGGGCACGTACTGCATGGAGCACTGGGTGTTATATGCAAACAATGAATCATGGAACACTACATCAAAAACTAATGATGTCATGTATGGTGATTAACATAACGTAATAAAAAATTAGAAAAAAAAGGCAGCTTATCTAGAAGACTGTATCACAATCAGAAGAAGGATAGAAAAAGAAAATCAAGTGCCAGATGGCAGATATTAAAGTAAGATAAATTCAGAGACAATGCACAATATTGTTGTTTTGGTTTAGTCCAGTTCAGTTTTTTGGCATGGGATGTGGTGAGATCATCTTGTGAAATTTCTGAGCGGCTCCATGATGATTTGAATTTTACTTCGCACAACCCCTTTTCATGTCTGATTCACTCAAACTATACAGTTTGTGTACAAGCTGGCATTATTAAAAATAGTTTACATAAAATAATGGTTTAAGAACTTATGTTTTATACATGTACACAGACATTATATGGATAGACTGGAATTGATAAAATAACAATAAAATGATCTAAGAGGTTATTTAGTCCAGTATCTTAACGGGCGCAGGGAGGTTGGGCAAGTTTTATAATGCCACCCAGCTAATTCCATTTTTATAATTTCCAAAATATTAGAAAAGCCTTGTACTGCAGTGTACTGACTTATATTAGTTACAATTCAAAACTATTTTTTACTGAAAGAGTATTTGTATATTTAAAATATGTCTTTGGGGCGCCTGGGTGACTCAGGTGGTTAAGTGTCTGACTCTTAGTTTTGGCCTGGGTCATGATCTCAGGATTGTGAGATCAAACACCATGTTGGGCTCTGCACTCAGCGTGGAGCCTGCTTGAGATTGCCTCCCTCTTCCTCACCTTCGCCCCTCCCCCGCTTGTGCACGTGGACGCATGTGCTGTCACTCTTTCAAATAAAATCTTTAAAAAAATAAAATGTGACTTCTAAAACTATATCTAGTTTTGTAGCTAGTATTTTTGAATAGCATTCAAAGACACTTCTTTCTTTTTTTAAGATTTTACTTATTTATTTGAGTGAGAGAGAGAGGGAGAGTGAGAGAGAGCATAAGTGGAAGAGAGCCTGCAGGGCTTGGTCCCAGGACCCCGGGATCATGACCTGAGCTGAAGGCAGACACTTAACTGATTGAGCCACCCCAGCACCCCTCAAAAGACACTTCTAATACTGCCAATAAAGCATATTTTCAGGACATTATAATGTATTTGTTGAAAGTTTCACTGTACATTTTTTGGGATAAAACTTAATTAAAAAATGCCATTGGAAAAGAATCCAGCTTGTTAAACATCTTAAGATAGAGTCAACAGACATAGAGATAATTGTTTAATTTTGGAAAGCAATCTCTCAAATGTATAAATATGGAAATAAGAATCAGTACCAGTTATAAGCATAGGCAAACACATCTAGTTACCATAGTAAAAACAAGTCTGGCAAAAAATTTTGTTGTTAGGAAAGTAATCAAATACTGGAATCAATAAATATTTGCATGGTATGTGGAAAACCAGACACAATCTTTCTTTTGTACTTCGGATTAAGTACCACTGGACTGAAGAATTATGTCCAATTCTGAACTCCAAAGTTAATGAAAGAAAAGATTCATGAGATAGGTTGGAATGGATATGTAGCTTACCCAAAAAGATATGTGGGAATATATTTGCAAGAAAGCCAGGTTAAATAGCAGTGTATGATAATATTTATTTTAATGCTTATATACTACAAACCTTGAAAGCAAATGGAAGAGTTAACCTGCAGCCTAAGGGCCACAAATTCAGTGAAGCAAATAGTAAACACTGGATTACTTAGTAGCATTAGTAAAAAGAAACATGGGATTAGTAAGAAGATTCACTTTCCCAACTTCTGTGTTGAAAGACTAGGATTGGTCCTATCTGTCTGGGGTAACATTTCGGCTGGAGAGTCTGTGAATAGTAATGTAGCAAACATAGTGATAAACGAAGACATCTGTCATTAGATCATCTCAGACCTAAACTTTGTCAATAGGTTGTGATTTTTCTGAGGGGGAAAATTGTAATACTCATTTTCCATTGTTCGGTGGCCAAAACAAGTATTCTAGAACCAGATTGTCTGAGTTTAAGTCTCAACTCTTCATTTTATGAATTCTGTTACCTTGGCAGAGTCAATTAATCTCTCCGTACCTCATTTTTAACAATTTTTAAAATGGGAATCATGACGAAAACTGTTTTATGATATATTCGAACATCAACTTTTAGATTTCAAAGAAGACGGACATAGATTAAGCCTTACAAGTAAAATATCCTCTATTTACCACTATGTACATAATAGACACCCCTGTCAATGTTTGTTTTTACAAACTGAACTGGTAGTAGAAAACAAAGCAAGGTTATTTTCCTAAACTATATTCCAAAACTTTAGTGCTGCTTATGTATTTATAAAATGTCCCTTGGTTATATTAATATTAAAACCCAGAAGATAGGGATGCCTGGGTGGCTCAGTCGGTTAATTGTCTGCCTTCAGCTCAGGTCATGATCCCAGGGCCCTGGGATCGAGTCCCCCATCAGGCTCCTTGCTCAGCGGGGAGCCTGCTTCTCCCTCCCCCTCTGCCTGCCGCTCGCCCTGCGAGAGAGTTTGTGCTCTCTCTCTCTGACAAATAAATAAATAAAATTAAAAAAAAAAGATATTCTGAATGAAAGTATAGACAAGAGTATGTATGATAGATACTTGCAAAGTACATGGTCTCTTCCAACTTCTTATGGTACCATTTATTACATTAAAATTTGGGGGAAAGGGGGAGAGGGTCTTGAATCTGAATTTTGAACCAGGGACTTATTGCCACATATATATCGTGGAATAAATAGCAAGAAAATGTATCTTCTGTTTATATCTAAATTCTTGTCTCTTCTCCTACAAAGAACGACAGGGTTAAAATGTGTGTAAGCTTGGAGACACTTTTGGGCCTTTTAACGTAAAACTTAAGAACGAGAGCCCGATCAGACTCTTCCAGACTTTCTTTCCACGGAGTACCTTAAAGAGCAAGTCTACCTTCAAAAGCACAGGCACCCTATCTCATTTATCATTTGAAAACTGATAATGAAATCGAAAAAAAAAATAAAAGAAATCTAAAAACAGAAGAAATAACATACATACCTCTGCTTAGTGCTGCCTAAATTTTTTTCTCTTCTTTCTCAGAAAGTCAGCTGCCAAGACTGATAACCCTGTTGTTTACTCTTGGTTATGAAACTGGACTTACCTGATTTAAAAAACCCAATAGCTTCTCACTGAGGGAAATCCTGCCTCCAAGAATAAAATTCAGGCAGTCTGGATGCCCAAGCCTCTTAAAGGAATGGTGTAACTGAAAAATTGGTGAATGATTCACTTAAATTCATAGTCATCCTTCAAAAATATTCTAAAATTATTTGAAACTGGTTGACAAACATGCAGGTAGCTAGGGTCCCCAGAGGTGTTATGAGAAATCAAATTGGCTTAAACACCCTGCCACCAAGTGAGAGTGACAGTTTACCCCTTGGAAGACATGGAATTAGGATTTAGAGCTGGGTGCCTTCTTGCGGTTTCAGCATGAGCGAGGCTTGTCCACAGCCAGTAGTACTGCTCTCTCAAAAAATATTTTACCGTTCCATAAACTCAAAAATTATGCTTTTACCTACATTAAGACAACTTGCATACTGACCTTTTGCCTGCTGGTGTGTTTCTTTCAGTTACATCATCATAATTGTTTCTGCAAAACCACCGTCTTTCTAAGATAGAGGGAAGAGAGGAAAAAAAATAAAATAAAGCCACCAAAATTGGTCATTTGGACTCTAGGTGGAATGTTTATGTCATAAGACCCAAAGCATGCATGCCCTTATAAGGAAGTTCTTGCTGCTAATAATGTGCTCTCATTCCATCTTAGCTTCCAAGTTCCCTGAATCAGTGGGACCAACCTATCTGGGGTCAACTCGGAGGATCCTGTGGATTGTTCCTCTCTTCCTCTCTCCTCCCTGGCAAACCCCTTTACCTAGAACTAAGACACACATTAACACATTCACTCTTCTGCAAGGTCAGGCTCATTATTACGTTCAAAGTTGCAGCAATTAACATGAAATATGTGCTAAAAGAGTGTGGAATTTCTTTGATTCTAACTTACCCATGCTATTTATTACTAAATATCTTGGAAAACAGTCAAGAAGCTTTTGCTATGCTAAAATGTTGCCCAAAAAGTTAGTAAATATAAGGAATAAAAGCCAGTTAAAGTGTTGTATTTGTCCAAGTAACTGACTGATGAAGCATATCTTATTTTTATTTCTTAACCAAATAAATGATGTGATATAAAGTAACTGTTGGCCAAGAACAAATCACTTCCTCCTACTAAGTTTGGTTGTCTCACTGCTATGAACTGGTAATTTTTCATCTATTTTTGGGCTTGGTACTTTTATTGTATGAAAATGTGAATTAGTTTTTACAATTTCCCTTCATTTTCTATTTTGCTAAGAATGTCCATTTAACTGTATCTGAGTCCCAGTTCCTGTACAGACAGCAGTATGAGAATTCTGTAGAAATCGTGGATTTCTACAAAAACCTCCGAGGAGGTTCAGTTTATCTATATCACATTCATGACTCATTCAGCTCTGATCTTTCAGGATTGTTCTTTCTATTGCAGACTTTCTGACTAAAAGATAATTCAGTTTATGGTGTTGATTCTGACAGGAGAAAATATGTTATTTCTTTAGTTTCATAAAAACAACACCTCTGGAGAATGGGATAAAACACATAAATATATTACACTCAGGACATTTTAAAACCTTAAGAATTAGAGCAGGTTTTATGACTATGTCAGGTAAAAATGGTATTAAAATGTTTTTCAGCCCTTTACAGTATTTTTAGTTTAGAATAAAAAGTGCCTTTGCAAACGGCAATACAAAATGAAATGTTAACCATTTAGGATAGAAATTTGTCAGTAACACCAAGAGAATTAGGAAAGAACATACCCTCATAATTAAATAATTCCACTTCTGGAAATATAGCTTAAGAAAATACCCACATCCCCCAACACATACACACACACACACACACACACACACACACACACACACACACACACACACACACACACACACACCTCTTGCATTCTAATAAAGATAGTATTATTAGCACATAAAGTCTCTGGAGCTCCAAATAACTTGTAGCAATGATGAGTAAATATTAAAGTATAATAAAATTCATGACCATGCTCAAAGGATGACAAATTTCTCCATAGTTCAACAGTGGAAAAGAACCTTCACAAAATTATGTGAGGGGTAATCTCATGAGGTTTAAGATTTTCGGCAGGGACTTTGGGGCAGTTTGATTCCAGTATGGTAACTTGAACCAAATTTCCCATTACTTCATTGATGATTAAGTGAGGCCCATCATTTTATATCAGGATCTGCAGCAGTTTCCTGTACTCCTTTAAAATCCAGAGACAAACTCTGACAGCTTCCTAGAGTTGCCACTTTTATAAGAGATGTCACTAAGATAGAAATAAGAAAAGACCACAAATTAGGACTTGCACCAAGGTATTCACTGGTTCAGGGAAAAGATCTGACATTAATCATATGACCTGAGAGCAGAAAACTTCACTCTCATTAAGGAATGTACAAGACTGGGGTGAAGTGGCAGTTGGCCATAGTGGTCATAACTAGGGACACAAACACAGAGAGAGAGAGAGAGAGAGAGAGAGAGAGAGAGAGAATGCAAGGGAAAGGGAGAGGAAAGGATGGAGGAAGGAGGGGGAGGGAAGGAAAAAGACAGAGACCCTCACATTCAAGATGAATATACAACAGAGCCTTTTTTAAAAAAAATATTTATTTATTTATTTTAGAGAGAGAGCGAGTTGGGGGAGGGGCAGAGGGAGAGAATCTTCAAGCAGACTCCCTGCTAAGCTTAGCAGGGAGTCTGATGTGGGGCTCCATCCCATGACACCTGAGATCATGACCTGAGCTGAAGCCAAGAGTCCACACTTAATTGACTGAGCCAGCCAGGTGCCCCAGAGCCTTTTTTTTTTTTTTTTTCAAAGAACTTGAAGAAACTACCAACTAAGATCCAATTATTGTCAGTTTATCTCAAAATAAGTGCTAAGTGATAGATCACACTAAAAATAATTTTTAAAAATATTTATTTATTTGTGATAGAGTGAGACAGAGAAAACATGAGTGGGGGGCGCAGAGAGGAGGGGCAGAGGGAGAGGGAGAAGCAGGCTCTCCACCAAGCAGGGAGACCCATGTGGGGCTTGATCACAAGACCCCAGGATCACGACCTGAGCCAAAGGCAGCTGCTTAACAGGCTGAGCCACCCAGGTGCCCCTCTAATAATTTAAAATAAGTATGTTTAATTTCCTCAGAGTGATAAAGGAATAAATAGCATACATTAAAATGATAAAGTATAATATGGAAATAGCAGATATTAATAAAAACCAGTTATTTATTAAAAAGAAGCCATTAAAGGGGCACCTGGGTGGCTCAGTTTGTTAGGGGTCTGCCTTTGGCTCAGGTCATGATTTTGGGGTCCTGGGATTGAGCCCTGCATTGGGCTCTCTACTCAGTGGGAGTCTGCTTCTCCCTCTCTCTGTCCCTCCCTATGCTTGTGTGCTCTCTCTCTCTCAAGTAAATAAATAAAAACTTAAAAAGAAACCATGAAAAATGTCAGGAGTATAAATTATATCACTGAATATTAAAAGATAATATCACAATATTTGGGACAAATTCTAGAAATGACTCAGAGAAAGAATTAGAAATATGGAAATAGTAGTAATTAATTTACCCAGAAATCTGCACAAAAGGCAAGGAAATAAAAGACTAGATGATACATTTAGAACCTCCAAAAATAGCTCCAGAAGACAGGATTAGATGACATATTAGAATTGAGTATTTGAAGGATAACAGGTTTTCCATAATTGAAGAAAAACTGGCTGAAAACTCAATGAAGACTAAATAGGATAAATAAAAATAAGCTAACAGAAATAAACTATATCAGTAATCACAATATATCAAAGGGATTGCAGTCACCTTAAATTGGTATTTTTAGACTCAGCTTTTTTTTTTTGCCGTTTACTTGATTTACATATAAAACAAACCAGTAGTCAATAAAGCCAAAAAGTCCTAACTGAAATAAAAGCTGATGAAAAGAAAGTACCAATAGTACTATAGGACAGTGCATTTGTTACCAAAAATATTGCAGTTGTAAGAAATTACCACAAATGGGGCTTAAAACGACACAAATAGATCACTTCACAGTTCTGGTGGTCAAAAGTCTGAAATCACTCAAATTCTTTCTGGAGACTAGAAAGAATCTGTTTCCTTGCCTTTTTCAACTTCTAGTGGCTACCTGTATTCCATGGTATGTGGTCCTTTACTACACAAAGCATGTTACTTGAATCTCTGCTTCCTTTATCACAGGGTCTTTTCCTGTGTGATTCCTTCTTCATGCCTGAATAGTCCAGAATAGTCTCTCCATCAGGATTAGACTTAATCATATCTGTAAAGTCTCTTTTGCTATTATATAAAGTGACATTCACTCCTTCCAAAGATTAGGATGTGGGCAATATTTGGGGGCCACTATTCAGCTAACAGGCAGAAAATGAATAAGGGCACTTATTATTTGGAGCAATAGAATTCTTGTATAAAGAAACCTACAAATTCTATTTGCATCATAATCTGAATATAATTTTTCAAGAACCTGACAATTTGGAAGAGTAAATTCTAAAAAAAAACCAGTAAAGATAATGGGGATTGTATGGTATGAAGACTTCAAATTTATAGTAATTAAGAAACAAGCAAAGAAATATTGTTTGCTAATTGGTATAGGAAAATGTGGCTTTATGTGGAACACACATGTTAGATATTTACCTTAGACCATAAAAATAAACTTGAGTTAAAGGAGAATACAGTTCCTTTAGTTTTCTTTTTTATTAGTGTTAGCATGGTATATATTTCTGTATTCTCTTTTAATCTATCCAAATTTTTATATTTAAATTGAGTTACATGTAGATAGCGTATATTTGTTCTTCTGTTTTTTTTTAATCCACTATGATAATTACTCTTATTTTGTGCATTTAGGATATTTACACTTAAAGTGATTAATATAATTGGATTATTATCTATCAGGTCTGAAACTTGCATTCATTCTGTTTCTTTTTCTCCCCAACCCCCACTCTTTTTTAACCTTTTTTGACCTGAATGGAGCATTTCATATAATTACATTTTCTCTCTTCTCTGAGCTCATCAATTATACTTAAAAAATAAAAAAGTGGTTTCCCTAGAATTACAATATACATTTTTAAACTAATCTTAGTTTTTTAACTCCTCTGTCTGATCATCCCAAAATCTGTGTCTTATCTGGTTCTATTTTTTATGAGGACTTTGTCTTCTCAGACGTTTTTTTCCTTGCCCTTTTTCACACTTCATAAGTTTTTTTAAAATTTGTGTGTGTTGTGTAGGCCAATAAAAAGTAAGGTAAATGGCCCTTTAAGGTGATGATGTTTGTTAATCTGGCTAGGTGTTTCACTGTTTAATGTTTATTGGAGCTTGTTGCTGGAGATTAGGTACCAGGTTTCTAATCCTTCTAGTGTCTTTATTTTTATCTCTTCTCTGACTTTGAGATTCCATATATACTCCTCCAAGAGATTATTTCTTTCTCCTTTTTTTTTTTTTTTCCAGATGTAATCCACTGTTATTATACTGAAACCTTGTTGGTTTGGTTATAAAATGTGGGGTGAGAGGAGCTTTCTGTGGTTTTTCTGATTAATTCCCAATCTTTTAGTGGCCCCGTGTTTTAGTTCTGTTAACCTTCACAAGTATTTCTCTAGTGATACACCTTTTTTTTTTTTCCTGCTATATCATACTCCCTTCCCTAGAGAGAGCATTCCTACCGATTTTCTTGAAGTTTGTTCCCTGTTATTGTTTCTACCCTTTAGTAAGATAAAATGCCAGGAGAAGCATTGTGTGGGGAGAGGTTCCCTTCTCCCAGTTGGGATAAGATTTCTGAATTGCATCCTGGCAAAGTCCTTTTCCTAGAGAGAACACCCATGTTTTGGAGAAAACACTAGGGATGTTTCACAATGATTCATCATCTTTTCATGCCAGAGACAAGAAAAATCTCTTGGATCCTCACCATAGAATCTCCTGGCTTTCTAGAGAGAACCCATGAAACTGTGAAGGTTCAACTAAGAACCCAGGAGTTTCTTGCTCAAGCTAGTCCACACTTAGCCTCCAGTATTAATCAAAATTACCACATAAGTGGTCTCTCCAGTTTATGGATTCAGGAACGTCTGCGCTAGAAAAGCAGATCTCAGTTGTGGTAACACTCTGGATTTCCCTGTCTCTCCAGATTTCAGAGTGGCATTTTGCCCCGTGGCCTCTGTTCTGTGATGGGCGTAAGAAAAGTGATTGATTTTTTCGTAGCCGTATTTTAGTACCAGGTACGTCTCATACTGGACATGCTAGGTGCCTCAAATACCTGAGCCTCTCTCAATTTCTCTCACAAGCAAAAAGTTATGTCTTGGTTTTTCCCATTTAGTTTGCTAGTTCGGTTTCCAATCATCCATCTGCTTTGTATCTGCAAAACATTGATATCCTTATTTCTTTTCTCTTAGTACTTGTGGATTTATATTTTTTCTCTCTTCTTTATAATTTAGCGAGATTTCAGTGGTAAGGATTAGCCAACATGTGTCTACTCTTCCATAGCTTGTGAATTTGTCTCTTTTCCATATTTCTTTAATTGTTGAAGGTATATTAACTAAGCACATACTATATGTAGGTTTGGACATGAATGGTAACAAAATTTAATTCCTGGCCTTAGAGTGTTTATAGTAATTGTGAAGACAAATGGATGAGAAAAAGTGTAAATATTATACTGAATTAAACAGACAACACTTGAAACTTTATGCTTCTTCTTAATCTTAGTTTAAAAACCCTGGATGGGCTACTTCTCTCCTTATCCCCATAAAAAGTCTTAATCAGGTTGTATAGGTTTTCAGTCATGCAGACATTCATTTCATAGATTCATAGACTTGAATCATATGGTCAACTTTGTTTCCACTGATGAGGATGGTGTATCTCTTCTAGCTGCCACTGCATTTCTAACTTCCATCAGTCAAGAGATTCTAGAAACTGAATAGAAAGTTATTAAATCTTAGAAAATATTGATTTGAAACCTCTGTGAACCTTTAGGATCTGCCTCAGTTGCCGAAAACTACCCCATTAAAGGTCACAGCCTTCCTGGTGCAGCCTGATTCTGATAACTGAGTGAGACTGGAGTATTGAGATCCAGACACCTTGACCAGGTATAGGACAATTACGATGAGAATTAGAAACTCCAGAACTCTCTGTGGGGTTATCTGTTATGGAATGAATGTTTGTGCCTCCCCAAAATTCAGATGTTGACATCCTAACCTCCAATATGATAGAATTAGGAAGTGGGGCCTTTGGTAGGTTATGAGGTCCTAGGGGTGGAATCTTCATGAATAAGATTGGCGCCCTTGTAAAAGAGATCCTAGAGACTTCTCTCACCCTGTCTTCCATGTCAACATACAATGAGAAAACAGCCTTTGCACCCTGGAAGGACCTGAGCATGCTGGCACTCTGATTTGGAGTTTTAGAACTCCAGAATAGTGAGAAATAAATTTCTGTTCTTTATAATTCATCCATCTATGATATTCTGTTATAGCAGCCCATGCTGACTAACACATTGGATAAGGCATTGTGGAGCCTGAATCAGTTTGACTTGTCTCTCTGTCCAATCCTGCTTACCTATTTCCTTTCAAAAGTGTTGTTCTCTTAGTAGACAACTTATACCCCAAACTCAGTTATCTCAGCATCTGCCAAGAAGTCAACTTGTGACAATAACAAGAATCAGTTAAAATCAGGAAAATGTCTAAATATTTGTTTTCATGACGTTCTCCTAGCACAAGTTGGCTTTGGAGAAGCAGTTCCTCACACACTATGTAACAGCATCACATATACACATAAAAGTTCTAACATTTATTCCAATACCATATTTAAATATGTTGCATATCCCCTGGAATGTATTCATCCCCAGCTGAATACCACTAACTAGATTAAAGGTCCACGAAGAGGGAAATTGTATGTATCTTGTTTGCTCCTATTTTCAGTTCCTTGCATAGTATGTGACACAAAATGCATACGTATATGTACATATATATGTGCATGCATGTATGTGTGTATATATACATGTGTACATATTTGGAAGAGACTTGTAAAAATGTAATGATTCATAAAAGTTTTTAAAAATTTATAACTTATGGGGCGCCTGGGTGGCTCAGTTGGTGAGGTGTCTGCCTTCGGCTCGGGTCAGGATCCCTGGGATCGAGTCCCATATCGGGCTCCTTGCTTGGCAGGGAGCCTGCTTCTCCCTCTCCCTCTGCCTGCCGCTCCCCCTACTTGTGCTCTCTCTCTCTCTCTCTGTCTCTGACACATAAATAAATCTTAAAAACAACAACAAAATGAAAATTTATAACTTATTCTGAGAAAAAAGGTGAGTTCTCATCAACTTTCCTGTGATCTTTAAAAAAAAATAATTCAGCTATAATTAACTGCACCTTCCTCCAAAGCTCCTTCTACCTTGCTTTTCATCCATATTAATAAACCTATTAGAGTTGATGCCATCCATTCTTTATATGCTTAGCTCCCCACTCTTCTGTGAACACCTTGAAAACCATGCCTTTATATTAATTTCTAAGCCCTAGTGCCTAGCAAAGAGCCTGTAAATGTAATAACATTTCATAAGTTTGTTGAATATAATTTAGTCTACATTAACTTATTTTTTCCAAGAAACCTAAATTATTAGAGTAAGATGTTAAAGGTATTAAAGATTTTGACTAAAGTGAAAAGTACAAAACCAAACACATATAATGCTTGTAAAGTAGATGAATTTAACTGATTATTTTTTTCTCAGCCACTGTCAACAAAAGCAAATTAAGGAAACACAAAGGAACATTAATAAGTCTTTGCTGTATTTGTGCAATGTGAGGTTTTTCCTCCACAGCTGAATGATTTGTGACAAAGAGAACCCACAGTAAGGTTTTTTAAGCAGCATTACTTCTTTAAATTATCTCAAACTGTTAGCATTATGTTTCCTCTTTCTTCATTTTACTTCCAAATTCAAGCTAAGGTCTGGAAAAGAAAGTTAAATAGTAAATAAATTAAGGAAAGATTTTTTAAAAAGATTTACAGGGAAGAAAAGCAGCGGGATGCACTAATGCCTTTGTATCCCCCTTACCATACTGGAAAACTCCATGTTAGTTTGCTTTTCTCTTATTTTTGTTCCCTTCCTTCAAGGTTTTTTATTTCCTTAATCATCCTCTATAGCATCTGTTTGTTGTTTACTTATGTATAGGGAACTTTGCTATTTCTCTTTCTCTCTCTCTTTTTTTTTTTAAGATTTTATTTATTTATTTGACAGAGAGAGACAGTGAGAGCGGGAACACAAGCAGGGGGAGTGGGAGAGGGAGAAGCAGGCTTCCCGCGGAGCAGGGAGCCCCATGCGGGGCTCGATCCCAGGACCCTGGGATCATGACCTGAGCCGAAGGCAGATGCTTAACGACTGAGCCACCCAGGCGCCCCTCTCTTTCTCTCTTTTAATGGCCACTATCTTTAAGTGATCGAAAAATAGATTTTTGAAAATAAGCCCTATTTTCTCACCAGCTGATAAGCTCCTTATGAATAATTTAGACCCCAAAACTACTTTCAATGTGGAGAGACTTTATCTTACTATGGACACTCTCATATCACCCATGTGTAAATTGAAACGCATTGAATGTGGAAGCAATCATCATCATAATATGATTGTTATAAAAAATCATTACCTTTCATGCTGGAAATGTCATTTAAATGTCAGTTTGGAAAATATAGAAATCCACCATGGGCCCTAACTACATGCTGCTTAATTCACCTATTTTGGATGAAGTGACATTATACTAACCAGCCATCATCTTGTCACTAAATATTTTCTTGATTGAGTAAAATGGTTGGAATATGCACACTTTATCAACTAAACTATTTCAATTGCTCCTTTTTATTCTCAACTTGTAAGACCAGCCATGCAAACTGCAATAATAAGAGAAGTAAAATACTAGAGGAAATACTCATTTTCATGGGTCCTATCTGGTTATGCAGAGTAGTAAGTTTTAGCTATTTTAGAACTTTGCCTACATGAAATTTAACTTTATAACTTTTCTTCCCTAGTAAAATGTAGGTTGAAAAAGTCTCCAAAATAGGTGAATCAAATGTCAGGAGAAAATGAAGAATCTTTGCTATTGGAACCCTTCTGTTAAATCTCTAGAAATAATTTTATTTTTATTTTTTTTAAAGATTTTATTTATTTGAGAGAGAGAGAATGAGAGATAGAGAGCACGAGAGGGAAGAGGGTCAGAGGGAGAAGCAGACTCCCCGCTGAGCAGGGAGCCCGATGCGGGACTCGATCCCGGGACTCCAGAATCATGACCCGAGCCGAAGGCATTCGCTTAACCAACTGAGCCACCCAGGCACCCAATAATTTGATTTTTAAAGGCAAGTTGAATCTAGTGACTCATTAAATAAGGAAGCATGCAAATAACTCCAGAGGGAAGAAAGTATTGTCCACTTCTTAATAGACAGTTCCCCAAAATTCTGTATGAGGTTTCCAAAAGTTTTATCCTCATAGTCTTTCATGCAGGAAATAAACATATCTCCCGGAAGAAGTCCAGCTTGCATGGTATTTAATGAAGTAAATAAGACTCTATTGCATGCAATTTCAGTGGAGACACATTAATGGCTCTGGAGGGCAGAGATAACACGGTGCCATTAACAATGAGTTCTTACAGCTACAAGCAATTTAACTAAAGGAAATCACATGCTTTACACTGGTCTGTCTTACAACTAAAATCTAAATCCCATGTGATCTCACTACTCATATAAATTAGCCCATATCATGAAACAGAAGATTACAAAGGAATTGTCATTTTTAAAAACGATATTAGGATTTAGAGGATTGTGAAGAAAAGGTACAGTTATTAGTAGACTATCAGTGTCTGCATTTCTTTGGCACATTTCCCAAGATAAGGCCCCCACTTTGCTCTCTTACCAGAAGTCCCTGAAAACTACAGTAGAAAATGAATATAACTGTGAAGAAGGATGCCATTATGAGTGCCCACGACAGGGCATGCAGGGACTCAGTGATCTTTCTTCATGTCCTAGCTGCAACCACTTTTATCTTCCATTGCAGGGAGTGGATACTGCAGAATTTTACCACTTCTCCCAAAGTGTTTATATCTCCCCTATCCTTGTCCTCATCTGCAAATTCACAGAGGTAATTGAGGCTAGCAGGCACGAGTTCTTCAGCTTTATTATACCTGTTGTCCTCCGTCCGTATTGGAACCTCCTCTACAGTCTCACAAATTTTGTCTTTCCTCTTTCTCTAATCCAGTGGTTCTCAAACTTTATTGTGCAACAAAGACATCTGAAGGGTTTTTTAAATACAGAATGTTGGGCTCTAAGCCCAGACTTTCTTTTTCAGTAGGTCTGGGGTTGGGCTTGAAATTTTTTGTTTCTAAAAATTTCCAAGAAGATGCTGAGGCTGCTGGTTTGGGGAACACTTTGAGAATCACATGTCTAAGGAAAAGATGTGAACTTCATCTTATCCAAGTTTAATTTTACCACTGCTCTGCATTACAACCTGTTTTATCTTATTTCAATCAATTATTTCCTCTTGTTTCCATTCAATGTATCCTTCATAATATAATTATATTTAAATACCTCCCATTTGGGAGGCCTTCTGACGGCCGTGTGTTTATTGAGCTAGTGGCCACATATTTGTAATATGTCCACTTTATTACCTAACACCTCTCAGTGCAGTGCATTCTTGTCTTTAATTCACACTATTTTTCTAAATCTCTTTTTTATAGATTCAGCAATGATTTCCTAATTACCATATTAAAAAATATTAACTTCTTCAACCTTGGCTGTTCTGATTGCCCTCTCATCAGGAAACTTTACCATGTCTTCTGTGCTACCTCTCATGTCTTGCCATAGTTCTCTGTGCTTCTGTTTTCTCTCACTTTTCTCAAATCCACTCATTCGTCCCTCTGGGCTGCTATAAAAGAATACTATAGACTGGGTGACTTATAAATAACAGAAATTATTTCTAACACTTCTGGAGCCTGGGAAGTCTAAGATTAAAGTGCCAACAGTTTTTGTGTCTGGTGAGAGCCTGCTTCCTAGTTCATAGACACTGTCTTTTCTCTCTACCCTCACATGGTGGAACAGGGAGTACCCTGGGGTTTTAAAAAGACACAAATCCCATTCATGAGACTCCATCCTAATGATCTAATCATCTTCCAAAGGTCTTACCTCTTAATACCATATTAGGGGTTAGGATTTCAATATATGAATTTTGGAGGGACATAAATATTCAGTTCATTCCAACTCCCCTGCCTCCTTTTTGCTGGTGTTTACCAGAATTGTCTGATTATCATTTTTATCATCACTCCATGCACACACTAGGTAGATTAACTCATTCACACCCAGAGGTTTAGCAGACATTTACATCCTTGTGAATCTAAAATTTGCCTTTGAAGCTTAGGGCCCTGTCCTGAGGTTCAGATTTATATGCAACCAAATTCCTATTGAACATAACTACCCAGATGTACTTTAAACTCCATAAGAATAGCAGAAGATGGTAATTTTATCTTTATATACCAATCATTTGGTATTTATTAATCTTCATTAAAAGTATCTCCACTTAATGAGTTATGCAATAAGAAATTTAGGAGTTCTGCTCTCTCTTACATGTTATCAGTCAACAAACCCTCCCAATACTGCCTTAATTCTTGCCATCATTTGACTCCTACTTCAGCTTCCTCCAAATCACACTGCTTTATTGCTGCCAGTGCAAAATTTCTGAAACAAAACTCTGATTTTTTTACTCCCCTGTGCAAAATCTATCCTAGGATCCTCCCTCTAAGCAAGATTCAAAAGGTCTGCTTACATGTCTAAACTTAATACCTGTCTCCTCTCTAAGAGTTTACATCCTCACCTCCCAATTTAATTGCAGTTAACCAAAGATAATGTGTTACTTTTTATTCTTCTAGATATTAGCACCAAATGGAATTTTTTACATTCTTTTTAAAGCTACATTGACATTTTCCTGTGAAGTTTACTTTCCTCCTCAAATAGTATACTTTAAATGTTCTTTAGAATGTATAATGCCATTTGGTAATTTTTAAAAGTTGGATTATTCTCCTGGATTTGTTTCTTGATTTCAAGAATTTTGAGTTATATATTTCAGGTACTTAGAGTCTACTAGAGTGTCTGGTACATAATAATTGCTCAACAGATGTTTATTGAAATGAACTCAGATTTAATAAGATAAAATATGAAACCATTTGAAAATGAAAGGGTAAATAAGGCTATTGCTTCTAAGATCCAAGAGAAATTAATACAAATATAAGGATTTCATGCAAATAATCATAGCAGTTTAATTCACAATAATTAAAAATTAGAAATAATCAAAGTGTCTGTCAACTTGTGAAACAATAAATAAAAAGCTGAATATCCATTCAATGTAGTTGTTACTCAGCAATAGAGAGGAATGAACTATTGATAGACACAACATGAATGCATCTCAAAAGAAAAAAAAAAGTATGGCGTTCTAAAGAAGCTAGTCACAAAATAATATATATTCTACAATTCCATTTACATTGAATTCTAGAACAAAGGGACCCAGAGTGATAGAAATGTTCTGTATCTTGATTGTGGTGGTAATTTATGCATTTATCTGTCAAACTTGAGGATCTGTGCACAAAAAATGGCTGCATTTTATTGTATGTAAATTATAACTGGATTTTGTTTATGGTTCATATATGAGGTTTAGATCAGATTTTTCAAGTTCAAATTCCATTAAAGATAAGGCAAGAAACATGAATGCACGGAGATATAGATGAAAGGCCACATAAAGTGTTAAGAATTGTGTTAAATTGGAGATTGCATGCTGTACCTAAAATTTTTCAAATTTAAATATTATTAAATATTGCTCCAGCCAAAAAAAAAAAAAAATAACTCCTTGATAAAGCCAGTCCATGGAAATTGGTTGGTAACTCCTGCATTAAATAAAATAATAGTTTTTTCAAGATCAGGCTGAAAGAGAAATCAGATAATTAAGTTAATTTATTACAATAAAGATAGAAGGTAAATTTTAGCTTTTGTTCTTTCTTACAGTAAAATAGTTTTGCTATAAGTTGACCTGGTGAAATTAATGGTAAGTCCAAAAGTATAAACTATTTTCTGGAAAAATATAGCCAGTCCATGAGGGGTGAATTAATTATTTCCATATATAGAGGTATGTATATGTGTGTCTATAAGAGAAAGAGAGAGAATGAGAAAGTGAAATGGAAAGAGTAAGAGAGACAGAGAGTGTGTGTGTGTGTGTGTGTGTGTGTGTGTGTGTATATATATATATACTTTCACACCAAGAACACATACATATATAAATGCCCTTTTGCAAAAATCATTAGGCTGCAAAAATTCAATTTAGCTGGTCAAACCCTTGGTAAATAAGCTAAAGAGACTTGGCGCTTTCTTGAATTAACTGCAGTTGAGGTGGTCTTTGGTGTCAGTTCTATCAAAACATTTTTAAAGAAGTCAGCATCAGGTTACTAAATCTGAGATTTTTGATAACAGAGAGAGGAATCCTGGATTAAATAGGCATTTTTCCATGAAGCCAATGTTATCAGTTCAGAGGTTCAGGATGAGGTTATCAGGATGTACACAGAAACCCGAAGTTCAAGCTGTCAAACGGGAGTGATAATCAGGAGCAGCAGAATAAACATAATGGAACAGAATCACATATAGGAACAGAGCAAACCTGTAGAGACAGGTCATCATCTGAGAAGCAGATTGCCACAAAGGCTTGATTTCTGTGTGTATCCCCTGGGGAGTCTTCCTTGTTAGCAGATCTTCATTTGCAGATTAGTGAGGTCTTGGCTGTGCATCAGAATCATATGCAGATCTTTTACAAATATGAATATGTCATGGCACCACTTTAGAATTCCTAAATCTACATTTCTGGGGTGAGATTCAGCCAGCTTTGTTTTTATTTTTCAAAATTCCAAATAATTCTGACGTCCCTACACATTTGAGAAGCTCTTGGAGATCTCTTTGCACACAGTCTGCATGCTTCTCTGACACATGTACTCTCCCATGTTCATTTCTGCCATATCTTGACCTTGGTGAGCATCTTAGCTACGTATTTCTTTTTTCTTTTTTCTTTTTTTTAGCTACGTATTTCTTATCCCCATGTTAAATTTAAATGAAGTCATCTTGGTAAATATAGTAAGCAGATTGACGTAGAGCACCACTCCCGGCATTTAGAGGTCAGGACCTGACAATTGCATCTATCTGTACACAGTCCAGAGGCCAGAAATCAGTGCCAACCCTCCATCCTTTCCACTTCTTCTGCAGTTATTTTAGCTGAAGCCTCATTACCTCTCACCAGGACTATTGTTTTAGTTACCTAATTGGTGCCCCTGTCTCCATTCTCTTACTTTTCTAATCCATCCTACACATTCTTGTCAAATTAATTTCCCTAAATAACAATTCTATTCTGGGCACAGTCCTGTTCAAAATCTTTGCCTACTTACTAAAATACAAATGTTACTCAAAGCCTCTAAGACCAAGTCTACATCTATACTTTCAGTTTAATAACTCTCTACTCCTCTTCTTATAATGCTCCCCAGCCACATTAATTGTCTCCAAAATGGCCTTGTAGTTTTCTGATTTTGTGCTCTGAAAAAAAAAGCTTTTCCCTTGAAAAAAAATAATCTTATTCCCCCAAAGAGGGGGTTATGACCCTTGTCTGAATACACTGGTTTTTTTTCTTCTTTAAGTGGTTAGTCTTTCTTAAACGTAATTCTTCCAAACAGGAAGCTAATATCGTCTTTATGTCCTGTCTCTCATTGACACCATACCAACAACTAGAATCAAATTTTACCATGCCCCTTCAATCAAATACAGATTGGAATAAAATTCAAGAAGAGAAAACATTCATGATAAAAAAGGCCACATTATATTTACAAAAATGGGGGGATTTTAAGTATGTGTGAGGAAAATCAACCAACCAACCACAAAATCCTGGGAAATATTTTAAAATGGTCTGAATCTGGTAATACGATTTCACATATGAAAACATCTGCATTTGGAATGCTTATTTGAAAACTGAGTATTGTGCTTCTGTTTTGTCTGGCTGCTTCATAAAAAGAAAAAAAACCCTTAACTAATCATTGACCCTATTTAAAACAAATTGCGTGGGTGGATAGCCTCTGCTAAGATGCAGAGAAAATAATCTAAATAACTACTGAGTTAAGGAATCTCTTAGGTACAATATACTGTATTCTCACCCTCAATGAACATCTCTTTAAAGTAGTCTGAAATCTCTCTCTCTCTCTCTTTTTTTTTTTTTTACATATATTTGATACATACACTTGTGTGGAAAGCACCAGCATGTTGAAATGCTCTTTACTGATTGATTGGTCTCTTGCATGAGGATGCTTAGGAGAACTTCAGCTTACATGGGCTTCCTGATATCAGTGAGAATGGATAAAAAGAGGTTTCAGGAGGTAGTCGTAGTATTAATGTAAGTGGCAAATTCCCACCACTGGAATAAGTCAGCACTCCATTTCTGCACCTCAGTCTAGTGATCCGAAATCTTAATCATCTAGCCATTTCACAGGATACCATACTTTATAAGAGATCACACCTATGTTTTTTAGAGGAAAAAAAATTAACAGGTACCCTAAACACAGTATTAACCCTGCATGTGTACTAGAGAATAAAGGATCAATTCTATTAAAAGAGCAGATTCTACTATGCCTATAAAGTTTCAGGGCATGGAGTGCTGTGTTAGCATAAAGACCATGCCACGTTATTCTCTCCTTTGTGAAGGGCAAGCTGATTGACCTTGTTAATCCATCAATAAAATAGCTGAATAATGTTTCATATGTTCTTTGAGCCAACATGTATGGTCTGTTGCCCAGGCAATGAAAGCAAAACAAAGTACAGGTTTGCATGAAGACCTGAACACATTATGGCTACCAACCAGTCCAGTGTGTGGCACGGTTGTCTCTGTCATTCAACCATAGGGAAGCTGGAGATTCAAAACTACTTATGAGTTTGGTAGAATCTCAGGACTTTTACCTGTGCCACACTCACATAAAAGAATCACAATGGAAAATTCAAAAGATTTGAGGCATTTCAGGATATAAGTAGTCTCTGGGAAAATAGTTACTGTTTATACTAGGTTTTGGGGGAAACTGAACACATCTGTACTTTCAGGTCTTTTATAAATACAGACATGCCCTGAAACAATTCAGGCATGAACAGCCTGAAGGACATGACCTGAGGTCTTCCACTTGTGAGCACACCAGTTCCTGCCACAGAGTCATTGCTGGCTCACACTCATCCTCTCACTGGGTGTTCCCCTTGAAGACTGAGTGAGGAGGAAGGTATTCCTACCTGTCCATAAATCCCTCTGCTCTATGCCTGTACCAGCTGCCAGGGGACTACTCGACCTCACAGTGGTCGTCATGCAGGTCTTCATAAGAAAAGGAAACAATACTATAACAGGATTTAAGGATTCCATCAGGAATATGAAAAAAATAACTCACTTGTCCTCAATGTTGGGACTTCTCTTTCAAGCAGTAGAAATTCAATTGCATTTTCTTCATGTATTCCATTTTATATTTTTGCTTCTGCCGTGTTAAATTTCTCACCCAGGGTGCTCAGGGTCTCTTGTGAGACGAAACTGAGGTATCGTAGAGATGAAGGTTTTTATTTTCTTTTTTAGACTCATCTGTACTGTTTGACTTTCTAGCCACGTGTATTCGTTTCTTTTTGTCAATAGCAGTTACGTACATGGTGACTTCAAAGCCACTATCAGTATGTTCTTTATAATTCTCTACCCAAAACACTGAAAGGTTATTAAAAATAAACAAATGCAAGATTAATGCTGTATAGAGATTTGGGGAGGTAAGAGGAAGGAGAGGTGAAAAGAATGTAGGAGTTATGGAAATTACCTAAAACAAATTTAAAAAGACATATATTATGAAAGGTTTATAAGGCAGTACTATTGTTAAAAATAATAACAATGAAATGCAAGAAGAGTAATAGGAAGTGGGGTCAGTGTATTTGAAATAGAGGTAGTAGCATATGTTCTATTTATGGAAGGAATCACTTCTTGATCCTAAAAAATAAAACTCATAAAAGTGTACCTCCTAGAACAATGATTCTTACCTGGGGAGCAAATTTTGCCCCAGGGGACATTTGGCAATGTCTGGAGACATTTTTGTTTGTCACATATTGAGGGAGAAGAGTGATGCTATGGGCATCTATTGGTAAGGAGCAGAGGATCCTGCAAAACGTCCTATAATGCACAGGGCAGTTCCCCTCAAAAGGAGTTGTCCAGTCCAAAATGTCAATAGTGCCAAGTTGAGCAAACCTATTATAGACCGCAATGTAAGGAGAGGTGGGGAAAGAATAGAAGGCAAACCTTCATTTTCATCTATTTGTAATGTTAGAATTTTCATTATTTTTGATTACTTCTATATTCATCTTGTTGTTAAAGATGCATTATGTTCCAGAAAAAATTTATGAAAACACACCCACCTCTACATAAGTAGATGAAATTTTTATTTGAAAAAAAAAATTCCAGAAGAATCAAAGATTACAATTAAATAGATGCATACATGAAGAGATAAAATCCAAGTTGGCCTCAGAATTATCCTCAAATGATCTTCCGGTTATCCTCCACAGTATTAAGTCCTGGACGATAAGCTCCCCAGGCCAACTGCATTTTAAGGAGGAAATTTGAATCCCAAGAATTCACTTTCTATCCTAATAGTTGTTATATGTAAACAGAACAGAATTGGATACCTAGGTTTCACTGGCTGTTTTGCTTTTCAGAATTGTGGAAAGGTAACAAAATTTGGCCTGTGCCACTCAGTCTCATTATATTCTTCCAGAAGATTCCTTAGTAGACACACTGTGTAGTTTGAGGAGAATCCAGGGAAGTAGAGTGGGCTGTGCCTTTTCATCTCCCCTCCCTGAGGTGCTTCTTCCACTCTGTGGCCTCAAAGGGAGGTGTCAGGAAAATCTTTCCACATATTGAGAAAACTAGTTTCTTTTCCTGGCTGACACTTGCTGAGGCCAAAGATGTCATATACTCACCAAACGTTTCTATCAGGAGTCAAATTCGTTCTTTAAAAAAGCATGATTGGGGCACCTGGGTGGCTCAGTCAATTAAGCGTCTGACTCTTGTTTTCAGCTCAGGTCATGATCTCACAGTTGTGAGATCGAGCCCTGTGTCAGGCTCCATGCTGAGTGTGGAGTCTGCTTAAGATTCTCTCTCTCCCCCTCCCTCTGCCCCTCCACCCCCATCCTATGAATGCGTGTGCACTCTCTCTCCTTCTCTCTCTCTGTAAAAAAAATAAAAATAAAAATAAATAAAAAGCATTTTAAGAAAACATGATACGTAAATTTGGGGTTGACTTACACTGATAGAATGGGTGCTTGCTTCTTGTCAAACAAACCAGAATGTTGGGGCACCTGGGTAGCTCAGTTACGCTACTGACGCTTGATTTTGCCTCAGGTCATGATCTCAAGCCCCAGGTGGGTCTCTGTGCTCAGCGGGGAGTCTGCTTGAGGATTCTCTCTCTCTCTCCCTTCCTCTGCCTATCCTCCCCACCCCCGCTCACACACTCTCTCTCTCTCAAAATAAAAACAAATAAATCTTAAAAAACCCCAAAAACAAAATATGAGTTGTCATCTGAAACAACCTAAAATATTAGGGCCAAGAGAGAGGTTTGGCAGTAGGAGCTGCTTGCATTGAGAGTTTGACATAGCTAATGTATTTGAGATATCCCTTGGGCTAACAAGACAGCCTATAACACAACTGGGGTAAGATACCTGCCTGCTGAGCTAAGGAGGCCTGGGAGAGAACAGCTGAAGTCAAGAGGTGCAGAGCCCTTACCGGGAAATGATGTGTGGGGACAGTGGGGCTCAAAACTTCACTAAAATAGTTAGTAAAACATATATAGCATTTGGATGTCTGTCATAACAGTGGATGGTCACAGGCAAAAGTAAACTGTAAATAGTACCAACTAACTACAATCATGTTACACTGGTCCTTCTTATACCTTCTTCAGATCCGGCCCTGGAGAGTCAGAAGTCAGAATGTGAGGAGAAATATGCAAAACAGAAACATTTCCTGTTTTCCCATCAACATATTTAGACTGTGGAAAATGTTTACATGAGGTATATGAGATTAGAGTACAGACCAAATCAAATTTCTTCAATCCAAATAAAAAAAAAGGACATGATTCAAAACGCAAAAATGTCCAAAACAAACAAAAAAGCTAGGACCAGAGAAGCTTAAGCTGTTAATCAGGTGTGTGTGTGTGTATGCGTGTGTGCGCGCGCACACACACGCGCAATGGGAAGTTAAGCTGGAAATTTCAAATGATACACCAGATGCAATAGGAAAAAAAGATTCTAAAATGAAGCTTTACATACAGATATGTCCCTTAAAAAGCAATGTTAGCAAGTCATGTCATGACTCATATGCCATTTTCCTACGGATCCTCACCAGTCGGAAGTTGTGTGTTCACCAACAATGTGGCAGAAGCTGAGGGGGAGTCAGGCACAGCTGCCTTTTGCTTGTGGGAGTTGTCAGAAGGGCACACACAGTGGAAAATCCTCTGAAGAACACCACTGAAGTACTTGCAGGGGAAGGGGTCAGCTTTAACCCCATCAGGCCTGGAGAGTCTAATGTTTCCTTGCAATAGGTCTAGTTAAGTAAGAAATTTCCAGTTTTTCTTCTTCCTGCTGTATCTTTATGCATTATCCTCAGAGGGATGGAAAACTACAGCCAGTTGCAAGGGGGAGAGGCTCTCAATTTTGAAAATAGGTGCCCATTCTGTATCCCCAGACTAAAGTTTCTCACCTGCTGAATGAAAATTCAATTATGAAATTGGGTCTGTTTTCAATCTGAGTAAAGGAAGAACCTCAACATAAAGGAAAAGTGAGATGGAAATAATATTATATGCTGATTACAGGTCATGAGTTGGTTGGTAGCAAGTACCAACATTGTGGGGTAGTGTGTGTGTGTGTGTGTGTGTGTGTGTGTAGAGGCGGGGTAAGAGAAAGAGAAATTGTTTAGAGACCCTGCATTCATACAATTTAAGAATCTAGTGAAGAAGAGAGATATGGGGAAAAATTAGTCATCAGTTCTTTAAGCTATAAAACAGAGGTTGATAATCTATGGCTCACTGGCCAAATCCCACCCACCACCTGTTTTTATAAATGAAGTTTTGTTGGGACCCAATTGTGCTTATTCATTTATATATTGTCTATGGCTGCCTTTATAGCTCAAAGGCAGATTGAGTAGTTGTGAGAGTCTAACTGGCTGAAAAAGCCTGCATCATATACTATCTGTTCATTTGTAGGAAAATTTTCCAGTCCTCTTGATATAAGAGATTCAAAGCAATGAGAAATTCTGGGTTAAAATTATAAGTTGATTATAAGCATATAGTTTTGCTCTCTCTGAAACTTTACTAAAGTGATTAAGGAAAACAGGGGCACCTGGGTGGCTCAGTCAGTTGAGCGTCTGTCCTCAGCTCAGGTCATGATCCCTGGGTCCCAGATCGGGCCCCGCATCGGGCTCCCTGCTCAGCAGGGAGTCTGCTTCTCCCTCTCCCTCTGCCTGCTGTTCTGCCTACTTGTGCTGAAAAAACATATGGTTTAGTGTTAACAGAGTTAACAGAACTAATAATGCTGAATTCTAAGCAGGCAATGGGGAAAGCTGAGGAACAAATATTTTACAGTGCAGAATCCTTAAAAATTTCATAAATGGTAACAACAGAAACAGGGATGAGAGAAATGACACTACTGATAATGTTTGGCTGAACTGAATGTCAAGACAATAAAGATGTGTGATCCTTCTCTGTATATTAACACTAAGGTCTGGTCCCTCTCATTAGTAAAGATTCTGGCAAGACCATACTGATCTCTGTAAAACAAAGTCTTTGCTGATAATACCCGTGTATCTCCAGAAAGCTATCCAAGTCATTATTATTACTAGGGTTGCCTTTGGGGAGAACATATAGGTATGTGGGTGAAGATTATGAAGATTTATTTATATCGATTTGACTTTTTGTACCTTTTGCATTTTTTCTGTGAACATTTACATATTATGAATCAAAAAGCAATGATACAAAAAGCACCTCCAAAACAAGTTTTTTCTTTTTAAATAACACTTTTACTACGTTTTCCAAGATGTAACAAAACTTGATATACTTTTTTTTTCTGGATTCTTTGTTGAAAGGAGTTATTAAACAATGGGTTTTGTTTTACAATACTGAAATCAGAAGTTGTAAGACTCCCGGAAGTCCACTGATATATTTGTACTCCCCACCATCCTCAGACATACACAGTCCACAATAAGCTCTGTGTGTTTCAAAATGGCTCAGTGAGGGAGAAGTGAGGAAGGCCAGCTTGGGGAAACGAGAGGAGGCTCAACTGGGGATGAGAAGATGAGTTTCATCTAAGTCAAATTTCCTTAAAGAGATTCATCTACTCTGCTCCCAGTTGAGGGTCCTATCTCTCACCCTCCAGAACCAGCCTTACACCTGAATGTTATGAGGTAAATCTGACATTAGTCAAATAAGTGTATGTGTGTGTGTGTGTATATATATGTATGTGTATATATATATATATGTACAAAATAGAAGTATACATGTAAGGAAATATATACACATTTAATAAAGGCTGTTCTATAAAGGGATATCACAATATGCTTGAGGAGCTAACATACTGGCATCTGATGAAAGTTAGAGAGTGTTTCTTTGAACACATTACCTTAGAGCTGATATTTTAAGAGTAAGTTCGAATTATATAATGGAGAGTTAGAGCAGGTTGAATCATTTATGATGCAGGAAACCACACGTGTAAATTATTTATGGCAGAAGACAACATGAAAGTTTGGGGGATCTCAAAGAAGGGGCAGAACAAGGAAGGAAATGATGACATGAGGCTGGATAGGAGGCCAGAAGCCATAGGTCAACTCTGTGGCTAACATGAAGAATTTTCTCTTTATCCTGAAAGCGGTAGAAACCTCAAAGATTTTGTACAAACTACATGATTAGAATAATCTTTTTAAAAGATCATGTGACAAAATTGAGACTGGGTTACAAAAGGCAGATACTCTTCAAGAGAGTGCTTTAGTACATCAAGTAAGATATTGTGATAATGGGAATTTATTGGAAAAGAAGGTAACAGACTTCCAAGATCCAAGGATTCAATTTTGGAAACTGGAAATATGATGGTGAAACGTCCAAGATAGGGACTACTGAGGAACATTTGTCGAGCATATATGTTATGTGTGATGGGGAATGCTGGGTAGATAAGAAAGGCACAGTTTTATGGTATTAAAAACAAGTATTTTGTGGTACTAAAAACAAAACAAATAAAAAATAAAATGAGAAATACTTATGTTATGGATTTTATTACAGTATAGGGAACCAAAACACCATTTTGCTAGGAGTCAGGAAAGGCCTGTCTACAGAATGATATTTCAACAAGGGCTGAAAGGATTAGATAGAGGTAACCCTATGAAATGTTCAGGAACATGCGTTCCAGGCAAAGGGGCTGGACAGCATGCACAAAATGCTGCATAGAAATGACAGCATGAAACTGGAAGAAGTTTATTATCTTAAGATATCAGAGATGGAGAAGAAAAGCCATGAGAGGTGTGATAAAAGGAAATGATATAAAATGTGGATAAAGATTTTAGGTGCAATTTACTGCAAAATTGTTTAAAGTGGGATATATTCAGAAAGAAAATGAATAATCATTAATTCCAAAATGTTTAAATATGTGACCTTACAGCTAGTGGATGCATGTTGTGGACACAGCTCACAGATTAGTCATTGTGCGGCCATAAAGCATATAATTGTATAAGCAGAATAAAAGTATTTATGCTTTCATATAAATATACAATGTTATAGTCGCAATTAGTAAATCTCTATGGATGAATGTAACCTTCTTTATTATAATTTTATGCATTTTTAAAAATTTCCGTGATAAATCTATTTTACTAGATGTTGAAACAAATAAAAAAGAAGGCTTGAAAGTTCCTAATAGGTTTTAAAAGACTTTCTAATATGATAACAGAAAAGGGAATAGCTTTGTTTAAGAAGTCACTTCAAAAATTAAAAAAAAAAAAGTAACTTATGTTTACTGTTATGGGTTGAATTTTATCCCCTAAAGAGATATGTTGAAGTCCTGACCCCCAGAACCCCAGAATATGACCTTATTTAAAAATAGAGCTATTGCAGATGTAATTACTTAAGATTATATCATACTGCAGTATGGTGGGACCTTACGCCAATATAGCTAGCTAGTGGTCTTGTGAGAAGAAAGACATGCACAGAAGGAAGGTGATGTACACATATGGGGGGAGATGTATGGGAGGAGAGTGCCGTGTAATGACAGAAGTAGACAATGGAGTAATGCAGCTGCAAGCTAAGGAGTGGAAAGAATTGACTTTTACCCCCAGAAGCTAAGGAGGAAAAAAAAAAAAAAAGAGGATTTTACCCAAAGTCCGAAAGAAGCATGATTCTGCTGATACCTTCATTTTTGACATGTGTCAAGAACTGTGAGAAATAAATTTCTGTTGTTGTAAGCTATATCCTGTTTGTGTTATGGCCTTAAGAAACGAAGAGTTTTCTAGAATATTAGCTTAGATAAAATAGTTAACTAACAAAACCACCTAAATCAAGAATTACTCCTCTCGCTTAAATGGACCATTGAATTTGTGTCCAGATTTTAACTGTGCCAGAAAGCAAAGGTACTTTCAGATGTGTGATTTGAGTCTATGTATGTTTTGTGTGTTTGCGTGTCCGTGTGTGGGTGTCTGCAGACATCCAGCAGGAGTGCAGGTTAGAGACAGGGGAGGTGTCTCTTTCTGTTTTGCTGTTTGGACTCCACTGAAGTTTTCTATAGCTTGTGTTTATGTGGAAAGGGTAGACTAGCACGTTTCAGATATTTTTAAATCAAACTGACAATGCCAGCGTGAGGACCACACTCTACATATCTGATTTATAGTCACCCAAAGCCCAGCTTTACAGTTCTTTGAAACATGGATTGGTTTCAAGATTTACTGATCAAAACATAAAGAAATGCAATCATATTCAAGATGAGAACTGTCTCTGTGACAAATCAAATAGTCCCTATTTTATAGGCATTCAAAGACTTCCCACAAACTCAGATTATTTTCCTTACAAGTTTGAGGATAACTTAGCCGAGGAAAATGAATGCTTCCAAGCTTCAGTGCTTTGCTACAATTAAATTTTTGCTGACAGTAAAGTGTGATCACTTTCTTTCCTCTTTAATAAACACCAAGTGGAGCAAACAGAATTACTTTCCTAAACCTCTTTGGTGAAATGATGATAATGGATCCGATCCCTTGATCAGAGTACTGTAATAAAAGACGGCTGATGTTTTATCTGACTATGTACAGTCCTTTTCCCTCCCTCCCTGTCCTTGTTTCTAGTTTCTTGTCCTTTCTTCTCTTCCTCCTGGCTCCCCTTCCCCTTTTCTCTCTCTCTCTTTCTCTCAGTGTAAGACTTCTCTCTCTCCTCCTTGGCCTATTGTCACTTTATCCTTTCTAATGTATTCTTAGTAACATTTCAACATGTGATACCATTTTGGTTCTCAAAATGTTGTGCCAGTCTGTAGAACTAAATGAACAAAAGTCTCCAAGTGTCTTTCCTACTATTGTAGAAACATATTCATTAACCTAATGCCAGCTAAATTGTGGATATGTACAGTGATTTAATAACTTCAAGATTTCTTAATGAAATGGTTTTATTGCTTTAAAACATAAACATTATGCGTTAGAAATGCATTTGGAAAGCTCGACGAGCAGTAGAATTTGTACGTTTTTGTTACTTTCTAAAAATGAATGTGTCTGCTTTTTATACTGACAACTTGCTGAGAAACACAAATGCTTTTTCAAACGACTGGATGTCATAGATTTACAGCCTCGTGAAGTCATTGCTAGTTTTTAAAAATATTTCTATACTAATGTTATGCTTAGGAAGATACACTGAGTTTCTTTTTAAAAATCATTTTATTTTAATTCCAGTGTGGTTAACATTTGGTGTTATCTTAGTTTCAGGTATTTGACAATTCCATATATTACTCAGTGCTCATCAAGATAAGTGTCCTGTTAATCCCCTGTTCCTTTTTCACTCAACCCCCATGTATCAGCAAGAGAAACTCCTCTTACTCTTTTGGATTTCAGTAACCCCAGCAGACAACTAAGCAGAACGGTACAAGAATTCATGTGAGAGATCTCAAAGGTACCAACAAAAATATCAAATTCCTCATGATTTATCTGAGGTGGTCACAACTATCATAAAGAGCTGTTCTGGAAGAGAGAAGGACTTGTTTTGATGAGGGAGTGTGTCAAGCAGTGTGATTGCTGACAAAGAGACAAAGACACGTCCTTTTGTAGTTTCCTGAGCCTTAAGATCCAAAGATACACATAGAACTGCTAGAATATAGAAGAGAGGACACAAAATATGGCAGAGGGGCACGGCAAGTAGACAGAAGGCCAATATCAAGATGCTTCACCATCTCCACCACTATTACCACTACAGAGAGTATGAAGTTCCCACAATGAAATAAAAACAAAATAAAATGGGCTTTATGGAGTCCTAGCATTCACTTCTGCCAGGTTACTGACACACAAAATTATGTATTCAGTCAGGGATACAGGCAGGAACCTGCTGGCCATGCCAAGAAGGTTTCTAGCTTCAGAGACTCCAGATTCAGGGGGCCCAGAGACTGCTAATTACTTGCCACCACCTAGATACTGACTGATACCAAGGTGCTCCCATGGAACTGAATGCCCTGGCTGGTCTCAGCAAGTACCATAGCCTGAGCTGATGGGTGTCTCCAGCAGTAGATAAGAACGTAGAAGACATTACCTCATCTTGCTGCAGACTCCCCTCTTGGCAGTCAGTGGCTACTAAATACTTTGAAAATGTAGCAAAATTTATAGGATGCAGGTGGGTAAAGTTCTCTTAAGGAAGGAAGAGCCTAAGAATGAGATTATAAATTTTTCCCCACCACTTTAAAATTGGGTGTGACCACGTGACTACTCTGGCTAATAAAATGGAATTGCAAATGATCTGTGTTACTTTAAAGCCAATCATGGCACTGCTGGTGCTTGGCTTTCAAGCTGTCACTTGCTCTGCCATAGTGATTGAAGAGACTTTGATATCCAGATGATGCAATTACATGATCATGGAGTCATAGTCATCACGAGTCCTAAATTACCAGAAGAGCTGATACTCTTTGCCAATTTGCACTGAATATGTAGCATGAGTTGTGTGTGTGTATGTGTTTGTTCTTAATTTACCATGATTAGCATAATACCCAAGTTCTGAAATAAATGCAAATATGGCAAAAAAAAAAGTGAGATGGAAGTCAAAAGATGAAGTATTGCTGATAAAGGTTAAATTATAGACCCCCAAAAATGTGATAATAGATTTTTTTAACTCAATCTACAAACTAGGTAGATTAGCCACCAGTCAGACAATGCTGTCCCTAAGCAATTCTCCCTCCCAAATTAGCATTCCTGGGGAAAAGGCAGCCCACAGCATCCCACAATCAACATTGTTCCTTTGGGTTGGTTTTGGAATCCAGATTTAGCCCCCAGAAGGCCCCAAAATATATTGGAATAGTACATTAATTGTATTAACTCCAAAGCCACTCTATAACTAAGTCTGAGAATTTACTCCTTATTTAATTTCCCTTTCTTCATTATATCCAGAATAACATACCAATAATTTGTAAAGAGATTCACAAGGTACTCCAATGGATAGATACTCGAAGATTGTCAAAGTACAATCACCAAATTTAAAAAGCATGCTAATTTCTCATCTTTCCAACGGTTTCCCAGTCAGTTTGTACCCCAGAGAATTAGAGTTGCCAAAAAGCCTAAGGCTCATTTGAATTAGAATGAAGGTAGGGAGAGGAAAAAGTCATCATGCTTTTAAACTCACCACCATGCCCGTTAGTTTATGCCATCAGTTGAGACCTGCACTATCAAATATGGTAGTTACTTGCCATATGTGGCTATTTACATTTTGAAATTAAATTATACAAATTAAGTTAAATTAAAGATTTAGTTCCTCAGTCACACTTTTTAATGTTTAGTAACCATACAAAGCTAGTGGCTACCATATTGGGAAGAGCAGAATAGAATAATTCCATTATTACAGAAAGTTCAACTGGACAGAACTGGTCCAGACATTGTGACCTGTGAACACAAAATCAAATGATAACAATACTTTTCAATCAAAGGATTTTCTCAATACCGCACTCTTAATTGTGGGTTGATTTTTGTTTGTTTGTTTGTTTTGTTTTCTTTGGAGGAACCACAATCCATTCAGAGGTTATAAAAATTGATGTTGTAGAAATTAAGAATTTCTGCCCTGTCTGGAAAGAGACTCAGGACATCTGGACACAGTCATTGGCTTGAATTAGTCACATGAGTTCAAGGAGCTCAGATGTACACTGTTATTATGTGCCCAGGTAGAGGAAAAGCAGAAAAATTTGTAAGTTACCACGTCTCATAAAGTTTTGCACATTTCTTGTTAAGTTTATGCACGAGTATTTAATTTTTTGTTGATAATGAATATATGGTCTTTTATTATATATTTAATTGGTTATTTTTATTTAGGTAAACTGTCGATGTCTATTCATTAATTTCATACTGTGCAATTGTTTTCATACTTCTTTCTATTGATTTACTAGGTTCTCCAGGTATGTCATACCATTACTTGCAAATAAAGGTAGCTTTACCTTCATTTCCAATTTTTGCCTCAGATTGCATTCTCTTGTTAATTATTACCTCTAGTACTCTTACGGCCTCAATCAGGAGTGTTTCTGCAATAAAGCAGCCATGGAAAATAGTCTCAGTGGCAAAACATCAAGTAATACAATTGTTTGTCTATATTCCCTTGGATGAAATATGGCCAGAAGTTTGGATCTATTTTAATTCATGGGCAGCAGCCAACAATTTTGCTGGAGGAACAAGGATACAAGAAGAACAAGACCAGAACATATATGACAAAAAACTCTAGGGAAGAATTCTGTGAATGGACTTCTCAAAATGAGCAAACCTGATGACAATATTCATTTCTTGTGTCAATACTTAGCAAAGAGATCTGCTGCAGAGAAATATCAGGTAGTGATTATGACTTTATCTGTGGATACTTACCAGCCTTCTTCCATAGCCCCTCTGTGCTTGTTCGAGGGGCCCAAACACCACACAGACATGGGATATGGATAGAAGCTATGCTTGAACTCAAGAATCTGAATTATCCCTATGAATGATCTGGCCATCCACACTGCTAAGGGGCTCTTTCCAATAGCAGAAACCAATGCTGAGTCCCTTATATTATTCTCTTGGATGAAGTAGTCATCTATCTTTTGTCAGATTGATTACACTGGAATCTTTCAGGGATAGAGAGACAGTTTCTCTTCACTGGAACAGACAAATATTCGAGGGATGAATTTGATTTTCCTCTCCAAAGCGTCACTGGTAACATTACCATCTTCAGACTTACGGAATTCCTTGTTCACTCTATTACTATCCAACACAACATTGTTTTTGAAAAATGAATGCATTTCACATGGGAAGAAAATCAACATTGCACACATGCCTATGGACTCAACTTTCCTGATGGAACAGTGTAATGGCCTACTGTAGATTTAGTTGTAGTATACAGAGACAATGGAGAAATATTGGAGTCATATCTTACAGGAGCTAGTATGTTTTGAACTTACAGCCAATATGTGTTGCTCTTTCCTTCCTAGCTAGAATATACAAGTCTGGAAATCAAAGGATAGAAGAGTGACTCTTTCTGCATTTTATTTATTTCTATCAACTTTAATGACATATAATTATTGTGCAATAAAATGTGTCCTTTTATATAATATGATTTGATGAGTTTCAACAGATACATAACCCATACATTCACTGCAGCAATCAAGACAGAGATTTTCCATGAACTGTAAAAGTTTCTTTTATATGCCTTTGCAGTCATGCCTCAATCCATTCCTGTCATTTAGGGTCAAGTATAGAAAATCTGAGGTCTTTAATGCAGAGCTTGAGCTGGGAATTTGAAGCCATACGCTCATTCTTTTCTTTATCCACTTTCTCCAGAGCAGTTAGGAACACCAGCCAATCCCCGTATACTCTTTAGTTAAACTAAAATATTCTAAGATAGCAAATACATGGTCACCCAAAGCCTTGCCTTCTATTGACATTTGATTAGGAATAACCAACGGTGACATTTCACATATCTCTATTGTCACATCATACCATGGCCTACCAGTTCTAGTACTGCCTTTGCCACAAGAAATAGAGCCATTAGTGCCTCCAAATCTGAGTAGATTAGGGAAACAATTCCAGAAAACCCAGAAGTAATTCAGGAAACTCATCCTTAAGATTCTGTTCTTTGAAAACCCCTTCTAGTATCAAAATCTGAATCAATCAGGTTTTAGCAGAGAAACACAACCAGTACCAGAAAAATATTAAGAAATTTATCACAAGGAATAGATTTACATGACTGTGGAGACTGGCTAGGGAAATTGAAAACTGTAGGACAGCCTGTCAGGAAGGGCAGGCTGAAACTTCGGGCACCAGTTGAGACTGCTGCCCACGGGCAGAATTTCTTCAAGAGAGCCTCAACTCTGCTCTTCAGGCATTTCAAAGGATTGGATTAGGGCACGCAGAATATACAGGACCATCTCCTTTATTTAAAGTCAACTGATTATGGATGTTGATCACTTCAACAAAATACTTTCACAGCACTACCTATACCAGTGTTTGACTGAATAACCAGGGACTGTAACCTAGTTGACACGTTAAAAAAATACATGTATACACTATCCATGAAATATATCTTTTTCATTGTGTTATGTTTTTCTATATTATTGGATTTTTCCCTTGATCTATCTTTATTTGAGGAAAAGTATTTCATCAGTTAACTATCACTGTGTAACATTACCACAAGCTTGCTGGCTTAAAATAATACAGATTCATTTTATCACAGTGTGTGGGTTAGGGATCCAGCTACTGCTTACCTGGGTCCTCTGCTTCATTGTATAACATGAGGCTGCAATCAAAGTGTCATCAATGGCTCAGCAGCATACAAACCTACTTCCAAGTTCATTTATATGGTTTTTTGACAGGTTTCAGTTCCTTTTAGGTTCTTGGACTGTAGACGTTGGTTGTCATGGACTTCCCTAACGTGGCAACTTGTTTCATGAAAGTCAGCAAGGGAAAGTGTATAGTGCAAGACGGAAGTAAAACTCTTGTACACTAATCATGAAAGTGACATTCCCCTAAATATTGAAATATTCTATTGGTTAGAAGAAAGTAACTTAAGGAGAGAGAATCATACAAGGCTATGAATATCAGGGTGTGGTCATCACTGGTGGTCATCTTAGGCACTACCTACCACAATTGTATAGTTATTTTTTATTATTCATGTCTGTCTGTCTAAAACTATTGCCTATAGTTTCTTTTGTGAAGCTCTTTTCTTGCGTATTTTTATATATTTTTTTAAATCTCTATGTGTACAATACCAGCAGCCCCTTTCTCCTTATATTTCAGAAGAAAAGCTATCTTCTCCTGAACAGAATTTTACCTGTGGTAAGTAATTATTGAAACACACAGGTTTACTTGAAATATTTAGGTATTCCAAAAATGAAAAAAAAAAACAAACAAAAAAACCTCAATTTTTCCAAATTCTGAAGGTGTGCATAACTAAAACAGTTACACCAAGAGCTTTATATCTACTCAGCCACATGACACTCACTTGTCTTTCGAGAAAAGAAAGGCTTTTACACATTTTTCTAATGATGGATGTTTTATTTCTCAAATATTTTTTACTGTCTTATTCAAGAGTCTCTTGTATATCTGAACCTTATGCTATGTACATCATTAAAAATATTAACAGACTGCACAAATCACAGTGTAGAATTGATAATGCCCAGAATGGGGGGGGGGCTAAAAACACAAATATTCAGACTTTAATTTTGAGCAGATTCCTCCTTTACTACATTATTTTAAGGAAGAAAAAAAACACAGCTTTTCAAAAAACTTTATTATGATCATTCTTACTCCCTCCCACATCTATAGTCTTTGCTATCTCTGTATTTTCCATCTTTTATAGTTCCTGTATTTCTGAACACTTCTATAAGAAAATTTGGTGCAGTAAGACTTAAAACACACTTTAGTTACACTCCCAACCCATCTTACATTTAAAACCTTGGCATCTCTTCTTTTCCTGGAAAGTTGCTACCTGCTAGTCTACCGGAAACTCCAAGCAGTTGTGAACCATCCACCATTTGCAACACTCCCAGCCCATGTGTGTCTTCTGCAAATATATCAGTCCACAGTTTTCATGTCTTTATTTTTCATTGGTTGATAATCTAGTTCATCCCATCCATGGGACTATATGGTTGTCACTTCAGCCTGTGCCCTCTTTCCATTACTAAACTCAAAGGCTTGTGCTGTAAATGAAATTGCTTCCCGCTACCCCCATATTCAAAGATTGGAGCTCTGACCCCCAATGTGACTGTGTTTGGAGATAGAACTTTTAGGAAGTGATTAAAGTGAAATGAGGTTTAAAGAGTAGGGTCTTCATCTAATAGGATCGGTGCCCTTATAAGAAGGGGAGGGGGCAGAGAGTCCTCTCTCTGCATGTGCACATGTGCTAAGGGAAGACACTGAGTGCATAGTGAGAAGGCCATCTCTCACCAAGAATGGAATAGGTTGGCACCTTGATCACAGACCTCCAGCCTCCAGACTAAGAAATGAATTTCTGTTGTTTAAGCCACCCAGTCTGGTATTTTGTAGGGCAGCCCAAGCTGACTAAGATAGCTTGTATCGTGGAACAAGTGTGATATGTCTGCCATCCTAGCAACCTTTTGTTCCAAACATCTACACCCATTCACTTTTACCCCCAGGTCCTGAGAACAGTACAACAATCCTAGTTTAGCCACCACTCTGCATAATGTATAATGTATGATGTGATTTACATAAAGACAAAAATAAAACAGACAAAGAATACAGTTCCATACACAGATGGATATACAGAGCAGGAAATGCAACATGGTTCTCCCTATCAGAGGACTCCGTAACAGACACCCAGGCCTTCAGTCTGCCAGCTTCCAATAATGTCATCTGCCTGGAGTGGTGATTTCATCAGGCACTTTAATAAACTGGCTTAGCTTCCCTCACAGTTTTCAGGCCACTTTTGGCCCTTCTAGCACTTGTGAAAAGTAGTAGATATGTGCCTATCTGCCCAGCAGGCATAAGTAACTGTACCAATCTCGGAAAATTCTATGTACTTAATACTAGGTGGTGATATCACAGGAATATCTTCTCTTTATCAAGTACTTATCAGGCCTAAAGTCTATCCTTCCTGGAAATTACATATAGCATTAACACACCTGTATTTAGGACCCATTAAATATAATGAAGCCAAAATATATGTGGCTGAATCTGATTCTCCTCATAGTGTTTTATATATTTTAAATCTCAATAAATTGCTTTTTAATGATTCACAGAGATATGTAAAAATAGATTTTAGTATTCCCAATTTTTTTTCTATTTAAAAACCTTAAAAAAACACTATGAAGGATATGGGAACTATTCTCAGTTTCTTTTCCTTAAATCTTCTTAAAACACTAATACAAATTCACAATTTGTCAGCAATTTCACATAAAACATTTAAAAGTAATAATCATTCCAAGGAACAAAAACTAGGATCTCTATATAATACAACCAGTTTCCTTCCTGTATATTTCCATTTGTCCTATGTACTCATTGAGTCATTTATTCCTAATCTTGATGCTAAGATTGAAGGATATTTCTAATGTAGATGAACCATGCTAATTACATTATCACCCTTAGATAATGTAATTATAGTAGTTTAGTATTTTAAAACTTGTTTCAATATTCTGAGATACTAAGTGGATTATTCAAAAAAATTACAGATCTATGAATGTATTGAACATTCAATAAAAGCAAAAAAAGAGGTTATATATTTTATCTAATAGATAATGCGATCTGAAGAGAAACCAGATAATGCAATAAAAATGGTATTTTTAAAAACTTCTGACATTGTCAACATGGCTAGCAATAATTTTTTACACACAAAGGTGTAATATTTAGTGTATTAGGATTTATCTGCTTAATTTTTAAAAGATGAATTATTATTATCACTACTATTTATTTAAAAGACTTAATTTTTTAGAGTAGTTATAGGTTCACAGCAAAATTGAGAGAAAGGTGTGGGTGGGTGTGTATTTCCCATATACTCCTGCCCCCACACACCCATAGCTTCCCCCATTATCTCCCACCAAAGTAGTACATTTGTTACAATTGATGAATCTACACTGACAAATCATAATTACCAGAATTCATGGTTTACCTTACTTGATGCTGTACTTTCACTGGGTTTGGATAAATGTATAATGGCATGTATCCATCATTATGGAATCCTGTAAAGTATTTTCAATGCCCTAAAAATCCTCTGTGCTCTGGCTATTCATCCCTCCCCATCAACCCCTGGCACCCACTGATCTTGTTACTGTCTCCAGAGTTTTGCCTTTTCCAGGATGTCATATAGTTGCAGTCACATAGTAGGTAGCTTTTCAGATTGGCTTCTTTCACTTAGTAATATACATTTAAGATTCCACCATGTATTCTCATGGCTTGATCACTTATTTGTTTTTAACGCTGAATAATATTCCATTGTCTGGATGTACCACTGCTTATTTCTCCATTCTCTTGCCAAAGGGCATCTTGGTTACTTGCAAATTTTGGCAATTATAAGTAAAGCTGCTACAAATATCAATGTGCGGGATTTTGTGTGGACATAGTTTTCAGTTCCTTTGAATAAATACCAAAGAACACAAATTGCTGAGTCATACGGTAAGAGTATGCTTAGTATTATAAGGAACTGCCAAATTGTCTTCCAAAGCAGCTGTACCATTTTGCACACCCACCAACAATGAATAAGGGTTCCTATTGCTCCACATCCTAGTCAACATTTGCTATTGTTCGTGTTCCAGATTTTGTCCATTGTAATAGGTGTATAGTGATATCTCATTATTTTAATTTGCATTTCTCTGATGACATATGATGTGGGACATCTCTTCATATGCTTATTTGCTATGTGTATATCTTCTTTGATGAGGTGTCCCTTAAGGGGACATTTTTTAATCGTGTTTTTTTTTTTTTTTTCTTCTTGTTGATATTTAGGTGGTCTTTGTATATTTTGGATAACAGTCCTTTATTGGATGTGTCGTCTACAAATATTTTCTCCCAGTATGTGGCTTGTCTTCTAATTCTCTTGACATTATTTTTCATAGTTCAAAAATTTATAATTTTAATGAAGTCCTACTTATCATTTATTTCTTTCCTGGATTGAGCCTTTGATATTGTATCTAAAAAGTCATTGCCATTTCCAAGGTCACTTAGGTTCTCTTCTACGTTATCTTCCAGGAATTTTATTTATTTTTTTAAGAAAGTTTTGCATTTTACATTTAGGTCTATGATCCTTTTTGATTTAATTTTTGTGAAGGATATAAGGTCTGTGTCTAGATTTTTCTTTTCATGTAGATGTCCAGCTGTTGCAGCATTATTCGTTGAAGAGACTTTGTTGCTCCATTTTGTCTTATTATTTTTCAAATTGAATTATATATTTTTGCTAGATTAAAAAATGTAAGCAACTGAACTATCAAAGAATAGTAAAAAGCTTTTAAGTTGAAAATTCTTTTATCCAATCAATTTTAATTTTTGAATTCTTTCTAGAAGAAAATATTTCAGTGTTTTTAGTTACATTCTCATATTTGTCTCCATGTGTATAGATATTTATTTATACTCTGCTGCTATTTGGTATTTTAATATAAATGATCATTTCTTGGTGCACCTGGGTGGCTCAGTCATTAAGCCTCTGCCTTCGGCTCAGGTCATGATCCCAGGGTCCTGGGATCGAGCCCCACACCAGGTTCCCTGCTCCGCGGGAAGCCTGCTTCTCCCTCTCCCACTCCCACTCCTTGTGTTCCCTCTCTTGCTATGTCTCTCTCTGTCAAATGGCTAAATAAAATCTTTAAAAAAAATAAATAAATGATCATTTCTTGACTTCTTATATGGTGATTGAAAATTTTGCTCTCAAACCTAGCTACTTCCCAGTATCCCTCCAATACAGTAATTACATGCTTTTTCAGATTAAATCATTATCAATATTTACATGATTATACCTATATAAATATTTTTAACTTCTGAGTCAAAGTACTTCTGAGTTTAGTTTCTTTTCTAATAAAATTTCTTCAAATTTTCTCTATAGTGAAAAGGCACATGATTTATCATTTACTTAGTTTGCAAAAATATGTATGTATGTATGTATGTATATGACATACTTACTTTCTCAAATGTTTCAAATACTTATCAATATATTTTCTAACATTCCAACCAAGTGAAATAAATAACAAATTTTTCCTGATAAACATTTCTCTCCCATCTCTCCGGCTTCCTTTTCCAGTCTGGAATGTTCTCATAGTCTGCCCCACAGCAACTGTCCTGGAATTTGTTTTTTTCCTTCTCTCCTAGTTCAGATTTCAGATTTCCTGAATCCCGTGTTTTATGATTTCTCAGATTATTCTGGTTTTACATATGTTGTTTAAGCTAATTCTCCAATCCTAAGAATGATCCACAAAGTTAGAATTTTGAGCTCTTCCACATTGCACTTATTTTTCCTTCAGAATTCTAAAGGCGTGGCTTCACTGTCGTCAAATACATTTAGTGTTCTTATTAAGCGATTTGATGCTCTTCGGATTTCTATTTCTTTGGTATGTAATTTGTGTTCTTTCACACTTTTAAGATATTTATCGCCATCACTTATGTTCTCATATTTTATTCGGATATCCTTTGAAGGAGGTCATCTTTTAAAGTTATGCTGAGTACTAGATTAATTTTTTCATACTTGTGGAAAATTTTCTTCCATGGTGTATTTTTGTAATTCCTCATCTGAATTTTGACTTTTATTCATTTCTCTTTCTCAGATGTTGCATATTCTGGTCACATCTTCCAGGTTTCTGTCTTTCCTTTCATTTTCTATCTCTGTTACTTGAGGGGATTTTTAAAATCATGCTTCTATGAACTTGTTTTAGTTTAAAACAGCATATTTGAATATGTAAGCACCTTTTGTTGAACATTTATTTATTTTACATAGATTCGTATACTTGATTTTTAAATATAATACCGTCTCTTAGTGATCTTAAAATATAAATCATTTTTTCTTACATTTTCTTATACTCTCTGTTTATCCTATGTTCCTTTTATTATTTTTATTATTTTGACATTTGTCTCTCCTAGTGGAGTCTTTGTTCAAATATCTGGATATCTTTGAATGTCCATTTATATTTAAGAATTAGTCCTGAAGAGACATAAAAAAAGTTCGCTATAGGTGTTTATGAATGGATGAGAGCTCATGAGAAGTGTCACTGCCCAACAGGAGATGTGTATGCTTTATATTTTTACTTCTCCTTTACATATCTTCTTTTTGAAATATATCCTCCCTGATCCTTTTACTTCTTTCATTTCATTTCATTTCATTTCATTACCCTGGTTATTTTTCTGATCTTTCTTTAGTGTTCCTACTAAATTGTCAGTTGAATATCTTCTCCTTTGGGTAGAAAATAATAATAGGAGACAAGGTCAGAGGGTAGCAGGGCCAAATTACGTAGAGATTTTAGGCCATTACTGGAAATCTGGCTTTTATTCTGAGTAAAACGGAGAGGATTGAAAGGTTTGGAGTGGAGGAGTGACATGATCTAATTTTTTTTTTTTTTAAGAAAATAATGGCAAACTTGCCATGCATAGATTTGGGGTAGGAGAAATGGGAGAGGTAAGAAGGGGGGGACAAGGACAAGTTAGTGGCTATTAAAGTAAACCTGGTAATAGTCCAGTGTATTTGTTTTAAATGTACTAAGGACTAGTTAGAGTATAGATTTTGTGTTCATAGCTACCTGTGTAGGGCTTTATTATGTTCTTTGTTAAAATTATACAAAATGATGGATATTTGAGGTTACCAAAAAGATTTCGTGCTGCTCTTTTATTGGTTATTCAAAATAATATTACAAGTTTTGTTTTGTTTTTCCTTCTCCCTCCCTCCCTCCCTCCCTTCTTCCTTCCTTCCTTCCTTCCTTCCTTCCTTCCTTCCTTCCTTCCTTCTTCCTTCCTTCCTTTTTCTTTCTTTCTTTCTTTTTCTTTCTTTCTTTCTTTCTTTCTTTCTTTCTTTCTTTCTTTCTTTCTTTCTTTCTTTCTTTTTCTTTCTTTCTTTCTTTCTTTCTTTCTTTCTTTCTTTTCTTTTCTTTTCTTTTCTTTTCTTTTCTTTTCTTTTTTCTTGTCTCTTCTTTCACATTAGTTTCAATATCAGTTGTTGAAGAAATCTTTCAAACATACCTTTAACTCCTTTACAGAGCCTTTTGTCTGGCTGATTAGTGCTTGGAGGCAACACTTTTTATACTTCTGAGGTTAAAAGATTTTATAGTCAACAATTTCAGCTGCATCTTTAGACCATGCTTTCCTGTGAGTGCCCTGGATATTGGATGGGGAAAACATTTCTTAATTTTAGCATTGTTTGCCCTTGGAGAGACTAAAAGTCTTCAAAACCAGCAAGTTCTAGCTCCTTTTAAGTTTAATTTCTTCAGCTTATCACTCTTCTCTTCTATTTTCAATAAGCAGCAAGAAGAAACAAAGGTAGGCTTTCATCCCTTTGCTTGAAAATCTCAGCTAGATTGCCTAGTCTTTTAGGTACATCTTCCAACTTCCACATCACTATAGAAAATAAGATTGCTAAAAGTTCTGCCACTTGCTAATATGGATCTGCTTTTCTATAGTTTCTGACAAGATTTTTCTCATTTTCTTTTAAACTCTCCCCAGTCCCTCATCAAAGCCCCAAATTCTGTGAATAGGGTGGTCAAGACTAAAGCTTTCACTACATCTTTCCTCAGAATCCTTACATCCTTTTTTAACTTCTGCCCACTGCCATTTTGAAAGTCATTCTCACAATTTATGGTTTTGTTATGAGAGCATTCCACTTGTGGTACAAAAATTCTGTATTAACTACATGTTAGCCATGTACTAGTTATCTATTGCTCCATAACAAATTACTCCCCACTTTGACATTCTACAGCTATAAACATTTATTATATAATACTCCCTGTGAGTCATGAACCTGGGGGCAGCTAGTTGGATGGTTCTGGCTCCTAGGTCCCTTATGAAATTGCATTCAAGAGGTCAACCTTGCCTTGAAAAAGCTTCCTCCAAGCTTGCTCATGTGGTTGTTGGCAGCCTTCAGTTTCTCACTGGTTGTTGGCTGAGGACTTCAGTTTCTTGCCACATTAGCCTCTCCATGTGCTCCCTGAATGTCTTCAGGATAGTCACCTGGCTTCCCCAAGAGTGATTGATGACATAGAAAGAGAAAGAGCCCAAGCAGAAATTTCAGTCTCTTATGGTCTAATCTCTGCAGTGACATGTGACACACCATCACTTTTGCTTTAGCTCAATCACAGACAACCTTGGTGGAATGTGGGAAGATATAAGCATTAGGACAAGGGGGCCATTGGGGACAATCTTTTAGATTGCTTTAGAGTTAATACTTGAGCTTCTCTCAGATCTTGAGCAGCAAACCTAGACCTGTTCTTGATAAACAAGTGACTACTTTAAAGCAGAAACTACTTCTGACGCTTGCTGAAATTTTTCTTGTGGCAGAAATGTCTGGCACTAAAGTATACAATGAACTGCAGTAACTCATTTTATGGGTCATTGGATTTAATGGACAGATCTTTTTTATTTTTTTATTAATGGTAGTTCATTTTCAGAACATTATTTTTTAAGAATAAAATACATGGCAACTATCAAAAAAAAGCCAAGACATTTTAGAATTAGAATTTCTGTATCAGTTTTCACCAGAGTCAATGATAATGTGAACTGGCATCCAATATAAATATTAAATACAGGCTGATTTCCCTCCTGGTCATATGCATTTAGATGGTCCCCATGGGTTTACTTTAGACATCACGAAGCATAGCTTTTTAAAAGCAGTTGCCATTTTTATGAGAACTGATTTTGTTCTCCAACAAAGTAAGTACTTTAAAAGAAAATTGACATAATTATGTGTACAGGTCTAGATATGAACCAAATATTTCAGTTTAAGAACATATTCAGTGTTGTTCAGGATATTTTAAAGAAAATATATATACTTCATAATTTCTAAAATAGCTAGTAAAGTTTAAAAATAAAATAGCTTTCCATTCAATAGCCACCCAGGATTTGAATTACATCATGGTTTCAAATTCTTTTTATGATTAGGACCCCAGGTCTCTCATAGAAGGAAGAAATTATTGGTATACTAAAAAACTTGGTTGGATAAATCTCCTGGGCATTATGCTAAATAAAAATATATATATATATATTTTAAATCTCAAAAGTTTACATACTCCATGCCATTTATGTAACGTTCTTAGAATGACAAAACTGTCGAAATGAAGAACAGATTAATGGTTGCCAGGGACTAAGATGGTGGGCAGAGTAGGTATTAAAAGGATAGCACTAGGGGATTCCTTTGTAATGATGGAAGATTTTTATATCTTGATTGTGGTGGTGGCTACATTAATCTGTAAGTGTGGAAAAATTGAATAGAACTACACACATGCACACACACACACACACACACACACAAATGAGTGCATGTAAAAATTGGCTTCTAGATTGTTCCAGTTGACCAATGTAAACTTCCTGGTTTTGATATTGTACCCACATTAATGCAATATTTTATTACTGTGGAAGACTGGATGAAGAGTACACAAGGTGTGTCTGGACTATATTTCTCACTCCTGACCCTATAATTATTTCAAGATAGAAAGTTAAAAAACAAACAAACAAAAAATAAATGAATAAATTATTAAGCAGATTGCAATCTGAGTAGGCATTTTTTTTTTTTTTTAGATTTTATTTACTTAGAGAGAGAGGGGAGAGAGACAGAGAGAGACCACGAATCAGGGGGAAGGGCAGAGGGAGAAGCAGGCTCCCCGCTAAGCAGGGAGCCCTATGTGGGACTCCATCCCAGGACCTTGGGATCATGACCTGAGCTGAAGGCAGAGGCTTAACCAACTGAGCCACCCAGGTGCCCCAGAGAGTAGGCATGTTTAATGCCACATTTTACATTCTTTCATTTACATTTTTCATTCTTTCATAGGAATATATGGGGCCCACACTTATCAAAATTCAAGGAGAATTAAACCAACAATAAAATAATAATTTAAGTAAATCATAAATATATAATTTAATAAACATTTGAAATACTAACAATTATACTTTGAGGTTGATATATTTTAAATGAGAACACTGCCTTTAATTGCATTAACTTATTTATGACACTTTTATATTACTTTAATGAAATGATGAAAGTCTGTCCTTAAATGTCAAATTATATTAACTATTAAAGTCTCATGTAAATGAACTATAGGTATTATTCTTCAAGATTATAAAAATTTAATGTTACTATATTTTTTCTGTTATTGTAAAATCAAAACCAAAGACATCTAAACCTCATATCAATATTAAAGAATTTATTTAATAGCCACACATCACATTATAGAACAGTAAATTTAATTATTTAAAAATGGAACTATGAGGATGTATCTAGAATTTTCTATATATATTTTCCATGATTTTATTTGTTTTTTTTTTTTTAAGTCAGCATGGCTATATTATTCTTGGGAATTATCCTAACATATAAATATTTTTAAAAACTTGGTAATTGACATTGCATTTATTTTTTTAAATTATTTTTTAATTCAAATAGCCAACATATAGTACATCACTAGTTTCAGATGTAGAGTTCAGTAATTTATCAGTTGCGTATAAACACCCAGGGCTCATCACATCACATGCCCTCTTTAATGCGCATCACCCATTTACCCCATCCCCCACCTACCTCCCCTCCAGCAACCCTCAGTTTTTTTCCGATAGTTTAGAGTCTCTCCTGGTTTTTCTCCCTCTCTGATGACTTCCCATTCAGTCTTCCCTCCCTCCCCTATGATCCTCTGTGGTGTTTCTTATCTTCCCCATATGAATGAAACCATATGATAATTGTCTTTCTCGGATTAACTTATTTTGCTCAGCATAATTCCATCCACGTCTATGTAAATGGTAAGTATTCATCTTTTCTGATGATTGAGTAATATTCCATTATATATATATATATATATATATATATATACCACATCTTCTTTATCCATTCATCTGTTGATGAGCATCTCAGCTCTTTCCCCAGTTTGGTTATTATGGACATTGTTCCTATAAACATTGGGGTGCAGGTGCCCCTTTTGATCAGTACATCTGTATCTTTGGGGTAAATACCTAGTAGTGCAATTGCTGGGTCATTGGGTAGCTCTATTTTTACCTTCTCGAGGAACCTTCATACTGGAGTGGCTGTCCCAGCTTGCATTCCCACCAACACTGTAAGAGGGTTCCCCTTTCTCCCTATCCTCACCAACATTTGTTGTTTCCTGACTTGTTAATTTAGCAGTTCTGACTGGCATGAGGGCGTATCTCATTGTAGCTTTGATTTGTATTTCCCTGATGCCAAGTGATTGACAGTACATTTAAAATGGATAGTTTTTATATTGCATCCTTAATTTCTCTACTGAGAGAATTTTTTGATAATTTAAATTGAAATATATATTTAACTATCAATTATAAAATATTGGTGAAAATAGAAAAACAATTTCTATTGGACAGTGGTACACATTTTATTTTTCCTTACTCCTGACAGAAGTAAAATATTGTTTTAAGTGTTTTTAAATAAAATATTTGTAGTTCTAGTGTAAATTATGCTCCGTGATCATTTTTACTTTTAGATTGAATATAGAAATAGTTTTTTTAAGTTCTGGAAAATGCAATAAGGTGTTAAACTGATATGTGACATTTGTGAAAGAAGATACAGAATGTTCTATCCACATACATAAAGAGAAAGAACTGAGAAGCTACAAAAATTAGTAAACATCTATTACAGTTCAAATGAGTCCTTAAAAAACGTGTCTCCAAGGAAAGTAAAACAGGAGAAATAAGGATGTAACAACATTTTAAAAACTTTCCATGAGATTTGTAAAATATTATGACCTAAAATAATTTTAATGCTGTGTTATTTGTGTATCAATTGACAGCACACTTAATAACGGAAACAAATAAAAAACTCAAAAATATATCCAATTACACAATTTAAAAAACAAATTAGTATATCAAAATGAATGAATCATAAATATTTGGGCGGAAACCCATTATTAAGTAAATTATGTGTAGAAAATTTGCTATTGTTTGGAAAAGGAAATATCAAAGTAGAACCATATAGTTTAGCATTTATCAACAAATTCACAGGTGAATTAAACATTTTTTTGAGAAAGAATAAAAGTATGGTTCCATACTTAATATTAAGTTCAGAGCATGTCTGAGTTATATTATGCAAAAATGACATTTGAAATGTGCAAGGAAAGCAGGAGCCCTAATATTGCACTTTTTGTGTGCTGGGATTCAGCAGACATAAAAATTTTGGGAGGTGTCTGGGTGTTTTACCTAAAACTCTTGCTCAGTGTATAGGGAGCTATGATCATCACTAGTGGTATCATGGGTTTTATGCTCCTTCCTGACCCCTAGAGTCCTAGTAAAAGCCATTCTTTACCCTCATCCCTCCAGTACTTCCAACAGCTTTATTTTCCTCTAAGTCTGTGCATTAAAACTTTTTTGATTGGTATATATAGATTGGTTTCTATTTTCCTGACTAAGTAAAATTGGCTAATAACAATGATCATTATTGGTATGTGAGGTTTAAGTTGAGGTAGAGGAACACATTCAACAACTCGAAATAAAATGTCATTTTCAAGGAAATTGTAAAAATATATTTTTGTTCAACATAAGGTCTAAATGCTTACTTTATGAAACATGATTTACTCACTTGATTTTCATTAATTGCTGTCATAATTCTATTTGCTCAATGGTCTCTAATTTAACTCGGAATATTAGATACCTGAAAGTGTTCAGTTACACAGCTGTCTGAGCAAATTATGGGCAAGGGCAATTCCAAATGTGTGTTGAGTATGTCTCGCTGTATAGGATTTGGATTATCCTGTCAAAATTGGCCTACCAGATCTAATGTCCTCTTGAAACCTTAGTAATACTTTCTCACAAAGCAAATCTAATAATAAAATACAGGGAAGCAAAATAGCCCTAGTGGTTTTCTTCCTGGAATGTATTATCTGATAATTACAGAACTTCTATCTGTTCCAAAACGAATGTTTATTTTTAGAGATTTTGTGAATTTTTCAGAGGAATTTTGTTTTAGCTGCTAAATCCTACATATTTTTAATCTTTAAAGAAATATTTTTCCTGGGGTGCCTGGGTGGCTCAGTCAGTTAAGCGTCTGCCCTCTACTCAGGTCATGATCCCAGGGTCCTGGGATGGAGCCCCACATCGGGCTCCTTGCTCAGTGGGAAGCCTGCTTCTCCCCCTGCTTGTGCTCTCTCTCTCAAAAAAATAAATATTTTTTAAAAAGAAATATTTTCCGTGTTTTATTATAGTATAAATTTTTATTAGTGATTATTTTTCATGATTAAGTGTTTTAAGATGATTGCATTAGATAATGCTATATCTTAGGATAACCATTGGGCAATGACTTACTATTGTGATTTAGAGAATGTGCTTTGCTCAAGTCTACCAAATTCTTGTACTAGTAAGCCAAATTCTCATTGGGTTGAGCTGTATCATATATGACTAGTTCTGAGTTATCCATGTGGAGAAAATTCTTTGTAAATATAAAACATCCAAGTAGCCAACAAGAGGATGTAATTCTCTGGGGCCAAAATAAAGAGGTCTGAATACTTAAGATCCTTATAAAGATAAACTTAAAGGGACACACAGTACCTGCTTCTCCTGAAATTTGGAAGAATGAGTTCATTCTGCCCACAAATACCTCCTCCCATGTTATCCTCAGTAAGATCTAGTGTAGAAACTCACTAAACAGAGCCCCAATGTATATGTCTTTTCCCAAAGCACTTCTATTGTAAGATAATTAGGAATATGCTCAGAAAACAATCTAAGGGTTGTGCATAATTAAAACCACATTTATGCAAGCATTTCTGCCATTTTTGTTAGAAGAAATGTTTGTACTGATTATAAACCAGGATTTGCAGCTTCTATAATATAGAGGTGGAGAGAAAATTGGGTGCAGCCTTCAAAATATGGTACTTCTTCATTTGTGTATTTGAGGACACACCAATGGAAAACAAACAAACAAAAAAAAACTACAACTGGCCCCTACAAAATACCAAACTCTTAGGTAGATTAACTGAGTTTAATGCTCACAACATTCCCATGGGGAATTTGTTTCTCAAATTTATGTGTGAGAAAAATGAGCCCGGGTAGTATGGCAGAGACTAACAGCAGTTTACTCAAATTTAGGCTTTGTTTGTTTGCCTTGTTTTGTTTGTTTGGTTTTATTACTATTTTTTCCCTAATGTTAAAAAACAAAATTAAACCAAGTACATTTGAAGAGCTAATTGACTGTATTAAACAATTTATAAGTTGGGCAGAATCCCATCTAGCAAGGGGTAGGATTCAGTTGAGCAGCAGTTAGTCTCCAACTAATTAAGTTAAATTGTCTAAATTCTCAAACTTGGTAAATGGAAGAAAGAATTCTTGAATGCAAGTTATAGAATTTAAAAATCCCAATTGCTCTACCACAAAGAAAGTTCTGTGTGTGTGAGTGTATGTGATGATAAATAGGCATGGGTACAGCAGGATGCTTCTGACTCTGATCACTCACCAGGTACATAGGTGCTTCTGGAGAAGTTCATTTATAACCAACAGGTCTTTGTAATGTGCACACATGTTTTAAAAGCTGTTCTTTCACTTGCTGCAACTGCTGTGTGTCACTGTTTATAACTTTTAGAACTAGTTGGCTTTGTAAAAAGAAAAAAAAATGTTGCTATGGTTTTAAGCATTGCATGGTAAGGGTCTTTGTCCTTCTTCTCTCTTTTACCTGGGAAATTGTCCATGATTCCATTTTGTTTTATTAAAGCCATTGGGTGTTAATCTCCTGAAAGCATGAGTTTGGGTGGTGTAGGTTATCAAGCAAGGATAACTGACTTGACTAGGTAGCTACTGGTAGTGTTTCTTGCATCCTATGTATCTTTTATTTTAATGGATTGCTGTTATTAAGTAGGAGGTGATACCATCCATTGTTTGTGTAGTAAGGAGTAAGCAGAGAATTTTCCTAAATAGAAGAAATGAGTAGGTTCTCTATCCTTAATACAAAAACAAAAGGGAAACAATAGGCCTCTGTTTCTCAGCAATTCCATTCAACAGGGTGATTTTCTCTACACCCAGAGATCACCAGTCCATTTAACCTTTCCTAGGACTGTCTTATTCCTCCCAACACAGATTCCTTCTGTCTACCCTGTACAACTCAGGGAAAGTGATTGTATTTAAACACACGTCTGTTCATGTGTTGAATAACTTCTTTTCAAAGACCTTTAAGTGCCACTTTATCCTAAGATTATTAGGATGAAGTCTAACTTTCTATATTCAAAGCTGCTATATTCCAAACTTCTAGAAGAATAATTCCTGACCTATTTTAGACTCTTCATAATTAATTTTTGAATAAATCTTGAATTTCTTCGATTTTTAAATAATTAAATTTGAATAAAAAAATGAAATCATGTAAGATGATTGCGGCTTGGGAAGGTTGGGTAGTGGGGAAGTCACGAGCCAGTCTTCTGTGAATGGATGTTGGTGGGATACAAGACTCCAGAACTGGGGTGCCTGGGTGGCTCAGTTGGTTAAGTGACTGCCTTCAGCTCAGGTCAAGATCCTGGAGTCCCGGGATCGAGTCCCACATCGGGCTCCCTGCTCAGCAGGGAGTCTGCTTCTCCCTCTGACACCCCCCCCATGCTCTCTCTATCTCATTCTCTCTCTCAAATAAATAAATAAAAATCTTAAAAAAAAAAAAAAAAAAAGACTCCAGAACTCCCAGGAGAATGGTAGAAAAATGTTTTTAAAGTGACAGTAAGGAGTCAAGGTAATAACTTTACACCTAGATTCCATAGGGCCAGGTCTCAGTCAAGGCCAGGAAGTTCAGGGAATATTCAATTATGAGATAAAAAGACATAGTAAAATGTTTCTATTTTTGTTTTGTTTTGCTTTCCTTTAGTGGGGCATGCCTTCCGTGTTCTATAGCCTACTGCATATATTAATATTATGTATATATAACATCTCCTTGATGCTATGATAAGCTTCAAACATATTATGGCATGACTCAGCACTCCCACTGTAAACATCCCCCGCCCCCGCCCCGCCTCACCATCTCCACCTCTCTTCGGTTCATTTCCATTAATGTCATTACTTAACATTTCCCAGGTATTTAGTTCAGTACCCAGAATTATCCCCAGAATTTTCCCATTCTCATTAAGATTTTAACTCCTCAGTATTTCTTCAGTTGTGTCCCTGTTTCCATCCATGGTATCTATGCCCTTATTCAGATTATCATTTCTCTTGGGTATTGCAATAATTTCCCACATACCTCCTGAGTTTATGGGAAGAGTCTGGCAGAGGATTGGTAGCAAAGTCTTTGTGTGAAGGCAAAATAAACTTGGATATGAATTTCGCCCATGCTAATGACCTAGGACAGGCTGATTGCCTACGTTTTCTTATATGTAAATGCAGTTTTACAAATATAACAATGGGATTCAGGGCAGGCCACCCTAGAATGTGTTACTTTGGCATGTGGATTATTTCAAGCTGAAAACAATCCAGGCCAAACAGACTCAACAAGAGCTTCTTTCCTCCCCCCTTAATTACCTAAATGAATTTGGATAGGGAGTCTGTACCAGGAAAAGAACCATTACCAAAGATAATTTGTTTTGTTTTGTTTTAATCAGAAAGACTTCTCTGCATGGCATGACAAGGCAATAATTTGTTCGCCAAGCATTTGCTCTTCCCATCTTCCTGTGAATCGTCCTTCTCTCCTTTAAAGTCCCCCAATCCCCCCTTAATCATTATTCATGTGACTTAGACAATTGTCTCTTCTCTTTATTCAGGATGTGTATTGTACAGCACTGTAGCAAGCTTCTGATATATGTTAACTATATTTTTTGCTTCCCTCTTCAGATGCAGAATTTCAATGACTTAAAAGGATTTTATGACATCTAAACTGTTATAGAAATATAACTTACTATTATATACTAGTATGTTCAGTTACATGATTATCAAGTATCCATGTATCAAATAATTTTTATAAGTTTATTGGAAATCAATCAATTCAGAAATTTGGCTGTGTATATCAGATAAATGCTAGCATGCATTCATGAAATATTGCTAAACGAAAGATTATACTGATGAAAATAGCAAAGCATTAGATTCTTAACATTGTGATTTTAAAAGTAGATGGTAATGAGACATTAAGCATTATTAAATAAAGACAAAACATTTGTTATAACTTAGAAATTCAGATTTCTTATTTTGGAAATCACTAGAGTGAGAAGAAAGCAAAAAAAAATGCTAAAGCATATATAATGTAAACTGAATGGCTATATATATTTAGATTCATAGGTACTCAAGGGTACCACTTCTGAGAACTCTCACTAAAATGTCAAGCTTAATTATAAAACTGAAGAAAATTTCAATTATCAATTAATATAATTTTAGAGGCTTTTGAGAATTTGAGAATCTCTGAAATCTTACTTAAATCAACTTCATTCCAATTGTTAATGCAGCCAGCTCTCTTAGAGTCAAGAAAATATATTTATTACTAACATTTTCAATAATCTTTTTAAAGTCAACAAATGGCTCTAAAAAAAGGTATCAGAGAGAATACTTCACTAGAATATCCTACACAGGAGAGATTTTTGTGTTCTCCGAATTTTATAGTAAAATGTTTTACAGAAAATTTTTTTTCAATTTAGCATCTGCTCAATAATGCATGCATAGAAAAAAAAAAACTAAGAAACTACAGGTATTAGTTATCTCTTGCTGTGTAACAAATTACCATAAACTTAGTGTCTTAAAAAAACACAGTAATTATCTCACAGTTTCTATAGTCCAAGAGTCTTGTCATGGGTCATGGCTTATCTAGGTCCTCTGAAGGCTATGCTCAAAGTCTTGTCGGGATGGAGCTCTCGTGTGAGGATTTGAATGGTGATGAATCTGCTCTCTCCTCACTCAAGTTGTTGGCAGAATTCATTCCCTTGTTGCTCTAGGACTGAGGCTTGGGCTTCTTGTTGGCTGCTGCCTAAAGGCCACTCTTGACTCCAAGTGGTTGTCTTTGATTCCTTGAGGCTACTCAAATTTCTTATGGGCCAGTTTTTTTTTTGCCATTTGAACTCCTCATCATCACTGTTGACTTCATCAAGCCAGCAAGGAGAGTCTCTAGAGCAAGGCTGATGGCAAGACACTGTCTTATATAAAGTACACAATCACGGGACTGATATCTCCTGCCCCTTCCATGTTATATTAGTGAAAAGCAAGTCATGGGTCCTGCCTACAGTCAGGGAAGAGGATTACATGAAGAAGTGAATAACTGGGGGGGGGGGAGGGGATTATGGGTACCAACCTAGGATCTTTCCAACAGACTATAGAAACAATAAACATATAAGATTTTCAGTTGCATTTCAGGCCGGTAACAATGAATTGTAATAGATATTCAATTCTCTGAGCAACATATCCTTCTTAACACTTTCCTAATGAAGATTTTGGAATGCCATAGTTTATCCATAGTTATTGAGACTATTGCATGTTTAGTCTTGTCTTACACATTCAGGAAAATAAATGATCTTTCTCTACAAACAAATGAAAAGTAGATGAGTAAGGGAGAATATAAACCTAATAGCTTTCCTCTGTGTGTGTGTGTGTGTGTGTGTGTGTGTGTGTGTGTGTGTGTGTGTGAGAGAGAGAGAGAGACAAAATGAGTCCTTTTCCTTTTTAAAAAAATAACGTGTCAAAAAAAGGAAAATAAAAATAAAGGGTCACTGAGTGCACTTTTTGAGAATGTACATCTGTAATGCACTTATCCCCATATATGATACATTTGGTCCCATATATTCACCAACACTATATATATTTCCATGTTTCCAATAGAATAGATTCCAATGAGTTATTTATAAAAGGCAGATACATTTGGATAATTAGGAACCCAGTTTCCATTAAACTATTACAAATAATGGTCTAATGACAATTACAAATTACAAATAATACAAATGATATCAATAGTATTTATGTCAGTGGTTAGAGCAATACATTTTAAAATGTAAAAGCTGGAAGATTAAAAATGCCTTATTAATTACATCTGCACTATAACACTTTATCCTTTGGCTGATAAGCCAAAGGATAAAGTGTTATAGTGCAGATGTAATTAATAAGGCATTTTTATCTTCCAGCTGTGCCAGCTTTTTATCTTCAAGTGTGTTAGACTTATGCACAACAATTGCATAGCCCTTGGTGACAGGTCAGTAACTCCCTCATCACAGGTTGCTGTGAGAATTCATTGCAAAGGACCAAAAATAGAAGTTTTTTTTTTTATTGCTATGTGTGGTCTCTGGTCAAGGCAAAACTGCATTTAGTAGCTCTGAGGTACAAGAAACGATACTGGAAAGAACATGTTAGGAAAAAACCCAGGAGAGTTTTTTTTCACGGCATAATTTATATGAAGGTAGAGTTTGACTTGTTTACGTAAAATTGGAAGCTCTGAGAATATATTGATTTCAAGTCTGTGTCATTCTTGCAAATAGATAACTCTTGCTTAATTTAGTGAGTTATTCTATTTAAATAAAGGCTGTGAATATTTTTGCTGCAACACTTTATAAAAGCATAAATTTAAATATAATTTACTATTTTCAAATTTTAGGAATCAATATTTCTACGATGCTGTTATTTTGAGAAATGTTAGGAAAATATGCACTACTGGAATTATTAGGTTGTTAAGAACTTCTTCTGTAACTTCTTCCTGGCTCCTATTTTTCTCCCTTTTGCAAAAGACTTTTCAACTTTCAACATTTATGATATTCTGGAATGTAACAAAATAGTTATTTAATTATTTTTAGTTTTAGATATTAATCAAGATTTTGAAACTTTCTGAATATGAATAATTAATCTAATACATTTTATATATTATTGATGCAAATAAAATTATTTAAAATATCACTTTAAATTCAAAACAGGTTATCAGCTAATGAGTGACATAAATGTTTGTAAACTTATTCAATGGAACTTTAAATGTTTCACTGCTCTCCAGAAGTTCTTCACTTCCAGCTAATACTGTTGAGTCTGTCTTGATAGACTACATAAATTTTACATGAATTTCCAGCTTGTTATGCTTTTCTTCCCATTAAGAACTTTTGAAAATTTGTCAATCTATTGTTGCATATGCATGAGTAATATCATACAAACAAATGAAAGACTCAAAAGTGTCTGGAAAGCTTTTAATTTTTTCACATTTCATCTCCTCTCAGCCAAAGATATTCTTTTAAATATGTGTATAAAGTTCTTGTCACTTCCTCATTAAATATTTCTGCAATTCCATTAAAGCTTTCACACATGACATCAATGCTATCATAGGCCTGGCAACACATTTTCTTCAAATAATGACGACTACACTTTTTTTTTTTTAACTCTTTAAATTATACTCATCGTTTTCATTATCAGTGGAAAACCAAGAAACATTTTGGATGGTCTCTCTGGGTATCATATCCTATTGACAGACATTACTTCAATTTATGGACACAGTTATTGTTGTCACAAACTGAATGTTTGTATCCCATCAAAATTCCTATGTTGAAACCTTAACCCCCAAAGTGGTGGTATAAGGAGGTGGGGCCTTTGGGAAGAGATTAGTCATGAGGGCAGAGCTCCCACGAATGGAAAGACACCCCAGAGATCTCTCTCACTCTTTCTGCCATGTGAGGTAAAAAGGAGAAGTAGGCTGTCTACAACCCGGAAAGCGGTTCCCACCAAAACCTAATCATAGTGGCACCCTGATCTTGGACTTGAAGCCTCCAGAACTGTGAGAAATAAATGTTTGTTGTTTAAACTACCCAGTCTATGGTAATTTGTTATAGCAGTCTGAATTGACCAACATACTGGATAATCTGTGTGATTGTTAATCCCAGTTATGATATCATTTTTTAAAGATTTATTTATTTATTTGAGAGAGAGAGCAAGAGCACGTGTGAGTGGTGGGGAGGGGCAAAGGGAGAGTGACAAGCAGACTCCTCACTGAGTGAGAAGCCTGAAGCGGGGCTTGATCCCATAACCCTGAGATCATGAACTGAGCCGAAATCCAGTCGGACGATTAACCAACTGAACCATCTAGGCGCCCCCCCCAGTTATGATATCTTTTGATATATGGATCATTTTTTGCAAAAGATTTTCTTTTAAAAATAGGCATCTTATATTGTGAATGACTCAGTGCCACACTCCACTCCTATTTTCAAAACTGTACCATATTATATTCTAATCATCAAATATTTGAGAACTAGCACATACTTTGAAATGTGTCATGAAATTTTTGTACTTTTAAAGTAACTTCGTAGACTGTCTTTCATTATATTTGCCCCAAATTCACATGCTATGTATGATTTTGAATTGAAATTTTAGCTATTTTTGCCATGGTACTGAGGCCAGACTTAACCTGGTAACTTACAATTGGTGACACAATTCATTCTTTTGCATTACTATCACCAATATTATCCTTGTTTCTCAAACATGCACTCCAAACTGAGGATCTGTGCACTGGTTGCCCTTTTGCTTGAAATGTTTTTCTCCACATATCTATTTGGCAAAATCCTTTACCCCCTTAAGTCTTTCCTCATTCTCACAAGGAGGTCTACATTGACCCTATTTAAAATTGCTCTCCGGACCTTTTCCATCTTTTCCCAAGCCAAGCACCCCCAGTTTACCTTACTTGGAAATAATTCAATTAATTTTTACCATGGAATTTTCATTAGTTATCATAATATGTAAGTTGCTTATTTTGTACCTGTATTATTTATTGTCTCTATACCCCAGAAGACACAAATAATTTGTTTATTGTTGTGTCCCACATGCTTAGGGAAGAGGTCCCAGCATACAGTAGGGAATGAATATGTATAAGTTATATGAGTAAACCAATTTAGGAATGAATGAAGGAATCAATGAAATCCTGGATTCCCTTAAGTGACATATTGAAAGTTTTTATTAAAAATGAACGTCAGGCGTGCCTAGGTGACTCAGTCAATTAAGTGTCTGGATCTTAGTTTCAGCTCAGGTTATGACTTCATGGGTTGTGTGATTAAGCCCTGCATTGGGCTCCCTGCTCAGTGGGGAGTCTGCTTGGTGTTCTCTCCCTCTGCCCCTCCCTCCACTCATGTTCACGCTGTCTTCCTCTCTCAAATAGATAAATCTTTTAAAAAAATGAAAATACAGATTAATGTTTTGATACACTTTTGGAATAATCAAAGTTAACAAAAAAGATCAAATGTTAACTATAATGGACTACAGAACAATTTTGGAGAGCTGAAAGAAAAATACCTACAAGAGTAATTTCTTTCTGTGAACAGGTGGAAAGAATACACAAATTTAGAGAGCATGTGAGTGAAGTATTCATTCTATTGCTTTATGCCAATGTATATAATGTAGTTTTTAACTTTAAAAAAAATCAGACCACCTTGTTGCTATTTTATCCTTACCAAGCAGAACTATGGGTTATATTTCAGAATTTATATGCCTGATTTTTAAAATTTCATTTTAGCAGTTCTGCAAAGCTTTCAAAGTTATAATTCTCACTTTTTTTTTCTTTTTCCTCTGTGATGTTCAATAGTAAATACATACCCTTCTTTTACCTTGTCTAGAGGTTGTATTCAGGGAAAAAGGCCAACTTCCTAATTAAGATATTTCCAAGGTGAAAACACCTAAGGCATCTAAAGTCTTTCCAAAAATCAATAATCAAGTCAAAATTAGTCTAAAACCATTAATTTTGCATTATGTTCAAGAAATACTGGGGTGCCTGGGTGGCCAACTCTTGGTTTCGGCTCAGGTCTAATATCAGGGTCTTGGGATCAAGCCCCATGTCAGGCCCCTTGCTTAGTGCTGAGTCTGCTTGAGTTTCTCTCTCCCTCTTCTTCTGCCCTTCCCTCCTTCACTCTCTCTCTCACTGAAATAAATAAATAAATCTTAAAAAACAACAACAACAAATACTTACCTTTCCCGCCATTATAAGTCCAGCCCAACTATTGGTTCATGAGTGAAGGAAGAGATCATTATTTCCTCTGCTGAGTACCAAATAAAGTATTTGACTGGAATTTAGAAGTCTAGTTTTAGAAAAAGAAGAAAAATATCTTTACACACTACAGCTACATTCAGATTGGTGAAATGATAGTGAAAACCAAGGGAAAGGACAGCCATGTCTCCTGTCTGAAGAGATCTCACAGCTATTGGTTCATTGATTGGAACTGCAGATGAAACTGTGTACACCTTTAAGATTCTCTATTCCTCTCTGTGGCTCTTTCTCTCCCCCACTCCGACTTAAGTATACAGAATGTACCTTTGAGGTCACTGTTAAGGCATAAGGAGTTTGAATCTCCTTATTCCCCTGTAAAGTATAAGTATTGGTTGGGGGGTGTCCCTGAAGGCTATAATTTTCTTGAAATTCCACCCCATACAACAAGCTGTGCAGTCAGTCTCCCAAGACTTCAAATAAGGCCCTGTTGCCCCTCTTATCCTCCGGGGACAGTAGTATTTTGTAAAAGGGCTGGGGAAAAAAAATACTTGCAACTCAGTGAAAACCTTATCCTTAATACTGTCTATTCTCTCATAAACATTGGTGGCTTTTATAGACTGAAAGTTTGTGTCTCCGAAAATTCATACACTGAAACCCTTAATTCCCAATGCCATGGTGTTAGGAAGCAGGTCCTTTGGGAGGTAATCAGGTCAGGAGAGTGGATCCCTCAGGATGAGATTAGTGCCCTTAGAAGAACAGAGCTTACTTTCTCTCTGTCTGCTCTCTGCCATGGAGGACACAAGAAGGCAGCCATCTGCAAACCAGGAAATAAGTTCTCACTAGAAACCAAATCAGCCAGCACCCTCATCCTGGACTTCTTAGCCTCCAGAACTGCGAGAAATGTGTTTATTGTTTCAATTACACAGTCTGGGGTGATTTGTTAATAACGGTCCAATCTAACTAGGACAGTGGCCATATCGATTTTTACATTTGATTTGGCAGCTTGTTAATCTCTTTTAAAATTCAAATATATCGGGACTCCTGGGTGGCTCAGTAGGTTAAGTGTCTGCCTTCTGCTCAGGTCATGATCCCAGGGTCCTGGGATTGAGTCTTGCATTGGGCTCCTTGCTCAGCAGGGAGCCTGTTTCTCCCTCTGCCTGCCACTCCCCCTGCTTGTGTGCTCTCTCTCACTGGCAAATAAATAAATAAAATCTAAAAAAATTAAATAAATTAAATTAAGTTAAAAATATATCAACCCTCTTCACTTCCCCTTCCTGTCCAATCTTGGTATTAAAAAAAAAAAAAAAAAATCCTCAGCCTAGAGTTCAATCCTTTGGTAGTGCTGGCATAAAGCCACAACTCTACATGTATGAGTTGTGGAGTGCAATATGATTTGTAGAGTGAGAAAACTCAAATTAAAGTAAATTTGCCTCAGTGGGGAGATGACTGGAAGAAATGCACTATACTGTAACATGGAATAATAAGCCTTTTTAAAAATAGTGGGTTTCTTCTGAATTTATTGACTGGAAGAGGCTTCCATTATGATTTAAATGACAAGAGTAAGTTGTAATGAAAGGTATATACAGATCTTCCTCAACTTAGGATGAGATTCTGTCCCAATAAACCCATCATACATTAAAATATTGTAAGTCGAAAATGCATTTAATACACCTAGCCTATTGAACATCATAGCTTAGTTTAGCCTATTTTAAGTGTGCTCAGAACACTTACTTTAGCCTACGGTTGGGCAAAAGCATCTAACACGAAGACTGTTTTATAATACAGTGTTGAATGTCTCATGTAATTTATTGAATACTGTACTGGAAGTGAAAAATACAATGTCTATATGGATACAGAATGGGTGTAAGTGTATCAGTTGTTCATCCTGGTGATCACATAGCTGACAGGGAGCTGCAGCTCACTCTTGCCCGGAATCATGCGAGAGTATTGTACCACACACACTACTAGCCTAGGAAGAGATAAAAATTCAAAATTCAAAGTGTGGTTTCTATTGAATGTGTATTGATTTTGCACCATCATACAGTTAAAAACTCGTAAGTTGAGCCATTGTATGTTGGGGACTGTCCGTACGGTTTTAAATCTTTTTTTTTTAAAGATTTTATTTATTTATTTATTTGAGAGAGAGAATATGAGAGAGAGAGAGAGCATGAGAGGGGGGAGGGTCAGAGGGAGAAGAAGACTCCCCGCTGAGCAGGAAGCCCGATGCGGGACTCGATCCGGGGACTCCAGGATCATGACCTGAGCCGAAGGTAGTCGCTTAACCAACTGAGCCACCCAGGCGCCAATCACAAATGAATAAGCAAAGTCCAAAACTGACATAATTTTATAACCATGAAGATGGCTTTGGAAGGGGAAATATTAATCTGGTAACACTATTTATAGAAAGGAGATGGAAAGGGAAAGTAGAGTGGAAGATGCAGGTTAGATTATAATAAAACAAGTAATTGAGAACCTCAAAAATGTACAGCCACACAGGTGATTTTTAAGATGGCAAAAATTTAAATACATTCATGTGCATGGCATGGGGGTTTGGATGGATTAGTTTTGTTACTCCCAGATGTGTAATTTTGCAGCTAATTAAAAACTGATGTACATTCATTTTTAATTAACATAAGACTGTATTGATGGAAAAAACTTGAACCATCTTATACAGTGTAATCTCATTTATCCAATGTATACAATGGAGAATTTCTAAGTTTTCTATAGCAAATTATATTTTTAGTTTGTTTCTTAATTAAGTAAATAATGTAAATAAAAATAAAATATTATTTCACTAAAACTCAAAAAAAAAAGGAAAATCTATGAAAATTGAGAGTAATTCTTTGGGGGACAATGGTGATTCATTGTTAAAAGGAACCTATGTGCTGTATTTAGTTAAAAGCATGGTTCAGGCACAGGGAGTGACATCTAGCCCTTCTTTCATCCAAACATTTTAGTTTTTTTATGCCTGTTGGAGGTGGTTCATCGTAGAATTTAAGTGTAAATGTATAATCATTGAATCATATCATCTTAGATTTCAATTAGTTTTTTCTATTTTTTAATTTAAGTGATTTTAAACAATTTTCTAAATTTCCTGAACTACAAATTCTGTCTTTTTAAAATCATCCTTTGTATGAGGCTTCTCAAAGTAGCATGGTTGTATCCCTTTCTCCAACTGCAGGGCTCAAAGATTCCCACTTGCGCTTGCTGTCACCACACCTTGTTTGAGATTCCTTGTTCCCTGATGCCTGGCTTCCAACATCCACAGAAAAATGAACAAGAAAAGGAATAAGAGCACTTGAATCGGATACTGAGATTTACAAGTCTGCACTGGTCTTCTGGGGCAACACCTCAGGATACCTTTTAAACTTGCTGATTCAAAGCTCAAGTGAAATGCCCTTTCACCAACAACTGCTTAAGATGGCTGTCATCCATCCTTTACCCGCTCCCCCACTTCCCTCAGATTAGCAATGAGTCCAGGCAGGTAGTTTTAAAGAAATGACAGAATAATTGAATAAATGATTATAAATTCATCCTTCACTTCAATTCTTATATATTCTCACAGAACTGGGAAAGAAGTTTGAAAGGTGATAAATATTCACGTGTTAGGCTAAGTACTTCCAAGTGGAATGAAAAGTGAAGGCGCATTGTCTTAAGAATTTCACATCCTAGCACGCCTGTCCCTGCAGTTAATCTCTGGAATAGTATTTAGTTCAGTATAAAATGATATTCAGCCGGTTTCTTGGTTATTACCCTATTAATATTATTAGTAACACTTAACTCAGTATCCCATTATTCAAAATTGTTTGAGGTAGTGAAGGTCAGATTGTATTTATGGCTCCATATAAGGACTGAAAAGGTTCTGGCTCTAGGACTAGCCTACTCTGGTCTTTCATCTCTTTGGTTAGAACAGTTTTGTTGAAATCCTTCCTTATAGGATACATAAGTACATACACTCTATGCATAGAGTGCATAACCAATGCACTCTAAATTTGGCAGGGCTACATCTAGGCCAGGAAAAATTCAAAGAGTATGACCAAGTTTTTGGATGCTAACTCTGGATAGTCAGCATATGTCACTAAATAATTTTTTGAAGAATAAATAAGCTAATATACATAGAACTTTAAGTTCAATTCCCAACACATAGTAAGTGACACATTATCATGATGATGATGATGATGATTTATTGACAGTATTACAATGATTCCCAGATGTTTTTGGTCTCAGGGACCCTTTTTATTCTTAGATATTATTGAGGATCCAAAAGGGCTGTTGCTTATGTGCACTATATCTACCAGTACATACTACATTCACAATTGAACCTGAGACATTTTCAAAATATTTATCCATTTTAAAATCTCAAAAAAACTTTATTACATGTTAACATGAATATCATGCTTATTTATGAAAAATAAGCATCTTTCAAAAAATTATTTAGTAAGATGTTATATTAGCTTTCTTCAGATAAATAGATATTTCAGTAGGATACACACATATATAGGAATAGACTTATTATAAGGGATTGGCTCATGGGATTACGAAGATTGAGAAGTCCCATGATCTGCTGTCTGCATGCTGGAGCCCCAAGAAAGCCAGTGTATAGTTCCCTTCCAAACCTGGAGGCCTGAGAACCATGGAAGATAATGGTGAAGTCCCAGTCTGAGCCTGAAGGTTCATGCATCTGAAACACCTGTCCAATGTCCTAGGGCGAGAGAAAATCGATGTCCCAGCTTGTGCAGGGAGCAAATTCATCTTTCCTCTGTCTTTTTGATCTCTTCAAGCCCGTAATATATTGGATGATGACTACCTACACTGGTGAGAGTGATCTAATTTACTTAGTCTACCCATTCAAATGCTAATCTCTTACCAAAACATCCTCACAGACACGCCCACTAATAATGTTTTACCAGCTATCTGGGCATCCCTTAGCCCAGTGAAGTTGACACATAAAATTAACCGTCATAAAAGTGACGTTGCTTTACATATTCTTTTTTTTCTTTTCTTCAAATTCCTTTAATGGTTGCTTCGATGCTGTTCAATAGAAATATAGGGCAAGGCACAAATATTAGCCATATATACAATTTTAAATTATCCTGTAGTTGTGTTTTAAAAAAGGAACGCATGGCATTCGTTTTAATGTTTTATTTTCAGTATATCCGAACTATTTTCAATTCAACATGTAATTAATATAGACAATTATTAAGATATTTTACTTTCTTTTTTTAATACAAAATCTCTTAAGTCCACTAGTTGTTTTACACTACAGCCCACCTCCGAATTTGTCACAGTGTACGTGCTCAATGGCTATATGAATATGGTGGGTACTGTACTGAACAGCACAGGCCTGGTTTTAGTGGAAGAAAATTACTTTAAGTCTGGTGTGGATATCACATACTATGTAACACCTCAAAATCTTCTCCATATTCATGAGAAAAATGAGAATAAAAAGATAATTATAATTTATAGTTATTATGAAACTAATTTGATCTGAGAGAAATTGTCTCCGTGAAACCTGGGAGGTCTATACTTGGAGAAGCACTGCTGTACCAAAAAGGTGAATTGATTCATATCTTATGAATATCGAAGGTGTAAAGTGGGTCTTTCTTTCCTACTTCTTTGCCCCATTCAGTGGTGACAGAAATACACTGATCTCCCCTCTACCTTTGGGGTTCTCAGGAAACTCATGGAAATGGTTGAGTTGGGAATGAGAGGCTGTATAGCTTTCTGTGCTAGATCTGCCTAGCTGCCAGGTCAATCTAGGAAATAGAAAACCTTTCCATAAGCCTGCTGCCTCCTTCAGGTGTACATTGGAAATGCTCATGTTTTCTTAACTCTTGTCTGGGTTCTTTTTTTAGAACTTGCCTGGGTTGTTTGTTTCTTTGTTTGTTTTAATCATTAGTCATCTTTAAGGAGCTCCCCCCGCCCCCGCCACAAAGCATCCTTCATTCCTATTCATCCATCTATATTTTCTCCATACTCTGCCTTAACAATAACAACAACAATGAAAGAAAGAGAGAGATGGAGAGACAAAAGCTAGACAAAGACTCACACTGTTATAAATTATAGGTTAATACAAACATGCTCTTCAGCACTCTGTGTGGTTGCTCACTGCCTGGCTGGTAAGCAGCGCGGGTGTGAATTGAATCAAGGCCATCCTTCCTGCCGTGCTGCGCTCTGTGCACAGAGGTGATTGGACTGATGTGCCAGGAGAAAGGCAGAAAATAGTCTGAGCTCTCATTGAAGGCCTAGAGAATGAGTGAGAATACGAGGAACATTATATCATAACAAGATAATTATAAAACTGAACCGGTTCCCAGACAAAATGGGCAAATACGGAACTCTCAAGTTAAAACCAAAGGCATGGCTTTCTTGAGGGAAGCTAGCTTCATGTGCACAGTTCCTAACAGAAGAAAATTAGCACAGCTTTGTGAGAAGATGCAAGCTTAGCGTTTGAGAAATTTGTGCCAAGGCTAGGTCCTAGAAGAGTGAACTAACATCTATCAATATAGTGGATAATACATTATGAACAATCCTCGCAATTGAAACAACTAAATTATTATATATGTATATGTATTTATATGTGTGTGTGTACTACCATGGAGATAACACAGCAGAACCAACTTTCAGCCTATTTTCCAACTGAATCCTGGAGACCAGGAACTATCATTTGATGACACACAGGATTGTAGGACAGTAGTTTTAATAAAACTTAGGACTGAAGAAAATGTGAGGTTTAACCTAGGGCCACAAAAGAATACAACCTATATGCAGAGGTGGACAAGAAATTATCCTCACCATGCAAAAGAGTATAGTAAGATTTGTCTGCCTTGAAATGATCACAGATAAGAGAGGGAGAGAAATTATCTTTAGAAAATTTAAAATCATAAGTGAGCCCTCCTGTGGGTTTGCAGTCCAAATTCACCCTCATGAGAGCCATTTGTAGAACCTCCAGATAAGAAGCAGTATCAAATGTAAATTTTCTCTAGAGGAAATTAAATTCAAGCCCAGCGTTAAAAAGAGATAAAATTCAGGGTGCCTCGGTGGCTCAGTCGGTTAAGTGTCTGCCTTCGGCTCAGGTCATGATCCCGGGGTCCTGGGATCAAGCCCCAGTTCGGGCTCCCTGCTCAGCGGGAAGCCTGCTTCTCCCTCTCCCTCAGCTGCTCCCCCTGCTTGTGCGCGCGCTGTCTCTGTCTCTATCAAATAAATAAATAAAAATCTTTAAAAAATAAAAAAAAAGAGAGAGATAAAATTCTAAGGAGAAGGAAGCACTCACAGAAAAATCATTTTTTCAAAAAGTAGCACAGGAGACCTGAACCTGACCAAAGTCTGAACACAGCTGGCCAGCCAAGCTAGGCTAAATGACCCAAAACACACAGAAACATGAAAATTAATATTCACAGATCTACAAAGATGGCAATTAACATGTGCTCATGCTATCTGTCATTGTTTACAGTACTTCAAATATCATTCTCCTTTATTAAACATGAAAACAATTTCAGATCTTCAAATACTTGGCTCTGCACTTTCTTTTAGTGAAAGAAAACTACTTTAAGTCTGGTGTGGATATCACATACTATGTTAACACCTCAAAATCTTCTCCATATTCATGAGAAAAATGAGAATAAAAATTCTTATTTTTATGAGAAATATAGCTTTCTGTGCTATATTTCTCATAAAAATATATTTCTCATAACTGTACTATCCCATAGAATAGACATACCACATTTGTTTCTCAAACTTTTCCCAATTAATGGACTTCTACTTTGTTTTCTATTTGATGAATAGCTCCCTTTTCACTTTTTTATTTTCACTCCTTCATTTTCTTGATTTTTCTCTTTTCAAAACTTATTAAGAATATTGACCATGCTGATATAGAATGGAATGCTCCTAAATTCTGTTTTTTACTGTATGTTCTCTTAAATTTTCTAAATGTCATCTTCCAGACCTTCAGCAATTGCGATTCAGTTACTCAGTATCTTATTGGATTGTTTTTTTCATGTTAATTTCCTGGAGTCTGCTTCTTTACATTGAGGATTTTTCTTCTTTTATAGAAGTAACATCTTGAATTTGCAGACGCTAATTAGGTTGTTTTAAAGTACTCACCACACAAGTTTACTTGCTACATGGTGAGGATAGATAATAAAAAAATTTATGTACTTAAGACCTGCCTTTAAAAAGGAAATTCTGTTTTAATAACCTCCTATTCACCCCATTGGTGATGGACGGCTTCGCATACTGGAGAAGTGAGATCCACAGCAGTTTTTCAGTTGGGTAAGCTCAGAGACTGGGAGAGGAGGACACAGTGCACCCTGCAGGTTCGCATGGGAACTGCACCTGGGAACAGAGTGACCAGCTAGGCTCTCTGGGAGGCCGTCTTTGTAGGTGGTGCCTGGTATCCAGGAGAGTATGTGACTGACTTGTTTGAATAATTCCACTGGCTGATAGGGAAGTGAAACATGCTACTCAAGTATAAGCAGCAACTGGCCCGGTCCCCTCAAAAAGGAAGATTGTCTAGCTAGAGGACCTTATCCATGGGAGCAGGGAGAGAAGGGAAATTGTAGCCCATTCCACAGCCTACCCATTTCACAAGATGTCAGATAACACAAAATATTGCACCTTAATGTTGGGATTTACACCATGAATTCTAATAGAACATATTAAATATGATGAAAACTTAAATGAATGAATGAATAAAAGACAGCAAAGCTCTGCCTGATATTGTTAGAGAAAAATTTAAAAGGAGACAGAATATTCCCTTGTATATCTTGCAATTTTGTCAATTATACCTCAATAAAGATGAAATAAAAATATAAAGTAAAATAACAAAAAGAAACAAGATTCTTTAATTGATTTGTTTTAGTGTTTAAAACAAATAAATAAAACTAGAACACCTATTAAAATATTTAAGTCTCTATTCACATGTATGTATTATTTCTGTAAAATATCCATGTGAACTCGTAATAGTTTTAATTAACTTTAGTGTGTTAATGTACTTAGAAATATATATCAATAGAATTAGACTGAGATAGAGATATAAATAACATCAGCTTTTCTAGGTACGTTACTTGTAAGCATGCCCATAATTAACTTTTACATTTAAAGATTATGGAATGTTTTGCACAGAATTTAAGCAATGCAGATTGCACACACACATACACACACGCACACACATTCACTCATTGATTTACTGAACAAGTTAATGTAATATTCAATAAATATTTTTTAAACGAAATGCACTGAACTGTGCCAGTCCTCAAGAGGAATATAGACATACTCTCAGTGTGCTCGTGACACAGACAGGGGACAGACGTGTACATGAAGAAACTTAATAGAACCTTTCTTTTTTTTAAGATTTTATTTATTTATTTGACAGAGAGAGACACAGCGAGAGCAGGAACACAAGCAGGGGGAGTGGGAGAGGAAGGGGGAATGGGAGAGGGAGGGGGAGTGGGAGAGGGAGAAACAGGCTTTCCGCGGAGCAGGGAGCCCCGTGCGGGTCTCGATCTCAGGACCCTGGGGCCATGACCTGAGCTGAAGGCAGATGCTTAATGACTGAGCCACCCAGACGCCCCTTAATAGAATCTTTCAATGAGACTGAACATGAGCCAAGTGTTGTGGGCGTATGTGTGAAAGATGCAAACAATCATAGTTAAAATTGTTATTAAAATACAATAGCCCAAAAACTATTCAATGGCTAGAGCTAGAGTTTCATGTTACTAGTAAGGTTTCATATTTGTACTTTGGTATTGTTTATAATTACTAAAACTGTGTAGGAGATATAATAATTTTCAGAAGCATATTCAGAGTAATTCAGTTAAGCATATCTTGACTAGTATTTTACTAAATAGTATCTAAATATACAAAAACATGTAGTTTAGCTTTGTGAAGATTACTGTATATTTTGTTTTGTATGTTTTGCTTAGGAATTTTTTTTCCTGTGTTTAAACTATGCCATTTTTTCATGACATTACATATATACCTTTCTCATTCTTTGTAATGGCTGCATACTATTTTGTAGTTTGATGTGTTATGATTTCTCTGGTCCCTTCAAATTTGATGGTTATTTAGGTTGTTTCCATTTATTTATATTTAAAAACAAAGTTAAGTAAAAGATTTTCTGACTCTTTGTGCCTACCTGCAGATATTTCTCTAGAACAGTTAGCAAAATGTGGGATTATCAGGTTAAGTGTAATTTTTTTAATGTCTTTTTTTCCCTTAAATTTTCAGTTTTCCCTGGGATTTTTCTTGGTCCTTCTCTTTTTGGCTATTCTTGTCAAGTGTTTTGCGACATTGTTCTTTAACATTAATGAGTAAAGAATTTGTTTAATTAATTTAGACGGTAGCACATGTGCTTTAAAACGTACGTTTTGAATTTACTTGCCTCAAACAAATTGTTCCTTGAAATAGAAGTCCAGCTGTAAAGAGATACAAATGAATGGACTTTATAAAATGTCAGGCTCTTATTAAAATAGTTGAAAGTATAGGCCAGAATTTACCTTAATTGCAGGTTTGAAATCAGACCCCAGCTGCTTTCAAGACTCCGATCCATTCAGATCCACCATTCCCCACTGCTAAGATTTAGGACAAGATGTGATGCAGCTTCATGATAAACATTTGGAGGTTGATGGATGAAGAAAGAGGAGTCAATAGTGCCTAAATTTTATAATCTTCTATGGTGCTCAAAACAGGCTACCCTCCAGGGCATCTTCTAATTCACTCCTTTAAGTAAATACCAGGGCCCTTAAACTCAGCAGGAATATTGTATTTCATACAATCTTATGAACTCGGTTTTCTGAGAGCTGCATGGTTTTGTTCATTACCACTGAGAAAGGCCACCGGGGTGTGGTAATAAACAGAGGAAAGCATTTACCAAATCTAAGTGGCCTCAGATTTATTTCTTGAGTTTCAGAAGCATGATAAGTGAACCAAATAAAATGATCTGTGGTTCTTCTTTGGGCTGCACAACTGTACCAGCAAATAGGAAACAAAAAATTCACAGAAAAAAGGAAAGCCTTCTGAATAGTTACTTTGCAGTGATTCTCAATCTTGGCTGAATCTTGAAATCAGCCTCACAACTATTTCAAAATATTGATTGCCGGGCCTCACTCTAGCCATTTGATTTAGAATCCCTCGTGGTCTAGGTACCAGGTATCAATACATATTATAATTATCTGATGACTCTTGTGCGCACCTGGCTTGGGAATCACTCTTGGTTTGTGGATAAAGAATGAGCCACCTGGCTTGGGAGACTTCAAAAATCTCTATCAAGTAATTATGGCTTTTCTCCATATGAATAATATGTTTCACTTTGGAAAAGCGTTGCCTTTATTGGATTTGGGGTATTTGTGCGTGCATGGAAACGTGTGTGTGTGTGTGTGTGTGTGTGTGTGTGTGCGCACCTGTGTGCCCTTTTCCCATGCTTATTGTGGAGGATTAAAATTATAACAGTTTTTGCGATTTTCTCATACACTAGAATCCTAAGCCCATACCAAGGTAATCAGTTTTTTGAAGATTTAAGTTTTCTAGTTTTGTCCTCAGGAAAATACATAGGGACAGATATTCCTTCAAAACTTTCCATTTGTAGAAGGGTAATGTAAAGATAGACTGGCTTAGTTCATCTCAATAATATACAGTAACTCTATCATTAATGTAATAATTAAAATAGCTCTATAGTTAATTACTATAATTAATGTCATATTGTCTACCTTTTTTGTAACTCAAAGAAACTACTATGTATTTGCATATTCATGAAAGTGGCTTTTGGGGGGGGCTTGTCTCTTATTATATAACACTAGCCAACTCATGCTTTTTAGTAACTCACCAAACTTTCTAGATTAGACATGACACTCCATCCTATATTATTTTGTCATTACTCTTATCAATGTATGTATTTACATTTAAAAATTTTTTATTATAATTTTAATAATTAGATTCGATTCAGAAGTGCATATATTTGGATCCACTATCTTGATAGGAACAGATTCTTATTGTGTTTAATTGATTTTACAACATTTATTTATTAAATATTAATGCAGTTGAAGTGGTATATGGTTTTACCTCATATACAAAACCATGTCAGAAATATTTTTAGAAAGAGAATATTGACCTCATCAATAACTAAAGTCAAATATAAGATGTGAAAAATAACTGAAAAAGGGTCTGCAGCAGACCTCACACTTTATGGTGAAAGGTCAAAAACCTTCCTCTTATGCTGGGGAACAAGATAAGACAGCCCACTATTCCCACTTCTTTTCAACACTGTAGGGCCGGTCCTATTAATTTCATAGAGACAAGGGAAATAAATGATTTTAATTGCATAATTTTAATATAGAATTAAAAAAAACTAGAAATAAAATATTGTTATTTAGACAGTGACAAATATAAATTCAGAATACATATACAAAAATACCCCAAACAACTGCATTTCTATACTTCAACAATAACTAGAAAAAATAAAACAAAACATAAAACACATTTAAAATAGCATTGATATTATGAAGTGCCTAGTAATAAATCTAAATAAAAGTTTGATAAAGCATTTATGGAAATAATTATAAAATTCGATTTAAAATATGAACAAACACAGATAAATGGAGATAAATAAAAATTATAGATCTCAACCTTCAGTATGTCTATAGACATGGCATTAACATGTAGTCCTTATAAAAGTTGCAATTGTTTGGAGCAACTTGATAATCCAACTAGATTTATATCAAGGAGTAAATGTCAAACGTATCCATTCCTGAAGAAATATAAGGATATCAAAAAGTTCATCAAGATTAAAAAATGAAAGCAAAATAATTAAAATATGGTATTGAAACACTGAACAACAGTACAGAATCAAGAGGCCAGGGACACATATTTAAATTTGGTTAGAGTCTGCTTTTGGTTATTTATTACTGCATTAAAATCTCCAACAATGTTTAGTGGCTTAAATGCATATCTGCTTTATTTGTTCAAAAATCTGTAGATTGATCTCATTCTTCTGGTTCATTTGGTATGGATGAAAGTACAGGAATGACTAGAATATCAAAATATTCTCACTTGTGGCTTGGAGTTGCCATTGTATGGTGGATGATCCCTCACCATCAGCACAGAGTCTGGTTACCTTCAGGAGAGCCTCTGTGCATAGAAATTTGGGTTCTCTTACAGTATGGTGGGGCAGGGGGAGAAGGGAGGGAGGTTTTCAAGAAGGAGTATTCCCAAATGAAAATGGGATCCACAGGTCTCTTTAGGAATCAACCTCAGAATTAAAAGCAGAACATTCCACCTCATTTTGTTATTGGAACAGCTCATAGGACCAGCTAAGATCAAAAGACAGGGAAAGTAGATTCCGCTTCTTGATGGAGGGAGTCTCATGGTCACATCACAGAACACATCAGTGTCCTGTTGGCTGTTGTGTGTCACTGGGGAAATAATAAGCTTTTTAATAAGTTGTGATGGGACAATTGATGATTCCTTAGTGGGAGAAACAAGATAAAAACTTGAGAACTTTGGTTCTAAATCCATAATAAGAGTGAAGAACAACACATAATAGAAGATGTTTGTAAGTCGTATGACCTGACAAAAGACAAGTAATGTAAACAGAATTACTGTAAATAATTAAGAAACAGAATACCGAAAAATGAAAAAAAGGGATTAATAAAATTTTATAAAATTAAACAAATAGCCTATAAATATACAAAAAGATGGTCAACCTCACTGTCAATCATGGGCATGCAAATCAAAACTATAAAGTTCATCTTTGTACACATGAGATTGAAAGAAAAAATTACATTTACCAAGGTATAAAGATATATTTACAAGGTGGGGGAACTTCTAACTCCATTTTCTTTGAGCTTTCCTATATGTTCCCCCCCCCGCCCGGGAGGATTTATTAGGCACCGTTTGATTCCACCCAGAGGTTTGAATAAAGGGTGTAAAAGACACACACTCTATTTTATTTTTTAAAGATTTATTTATTTATTTGAGAGAGTGAGAATGAGAGAGAGAGTACGTGAGAGGGGTGAGGGCCAGAGGGAGAAGCAGGCTCCTCGCCGAGCAGGGAGCCCGATGTGGGACTCGATCCCGGGACTCCAGGATCATGACCTGAGCCGAAGGCAGTTGCTTAACCAACTGAGCCACCCAGGCGCCCGACACACACTCTATTTGATCTTTATTTCAAGGCTAAGTTTTAATGACATTTATAGTTCAAAGGCTTTCTGACTTGCATCTTTTCTTAGTCACTTATTCTAAACATATACATCCTTGAATCACTGGATCTTCTTTATTCTCTTTCATTTCTTCATTCAAACCAGGCAGTCTTTTCTGCACTCATCCCTTTCTGGCAGAGTTTTCTGAAATGTAATCAGTTGAAATCAATGCCTATTGTGCCACTAGCATTCTGTTTTACAAACTCTCCTTTATATGTATATCATCTATCTTCTAAATTATTTCAATCAAAATTTTCCCACTGTGTTACATGGATGTTCATCTTTCCAGCTTGCAACAACTCTTTCCTCATTGCCAATTCCTATAATTATACACATACTCATGATGTGTGATAAACATATGTGACAAAAATTATGAAGAAAAACAGGAAGACAATTCATTAAAAAAAAACAGTAGCGTTATTATTTCTATTGGAGACGAAAGGTGGTGCTATTAAGAAAAACACACATATTTTCTAAGATTTGTGACAGATTATCTCCCGGTTGCTAAGTACACATATTTGCTCTCTTATACTCTTCTTTAACAGATGCACTTTCAAACACTTTTTGCATATATGCCACAACCTTTTTTTGTACTTAAAAAATACTAGGTGCACTGATTGGACAGAGCAGGCCACTAACATGGCTTAGAGAGAGGGTGGCTTTAAAAGAGATTATTGGGGTCTGGATATGTCACGTATAGGGTAACTGGGAAAGATTCTTACTGGTAAAGAGTAGAAAGATAAATATTATTTGCAGAATAGCAAGGCAAATTAAAGAATCATTGGAAGAAATTCAGAAAGTTAATAAGCAGTGGGGTCTGAGTGAATTTACAAATAAATTAATAAATGGAAAATTCATTTTGCTAGGGAAAAATGAAGTCACTTCAAAATTTTAGCTTTCATTTTTGTCAAAATTAATGCTGGCTGATGGCAACATTGAGTGCTAAGTGCAATACAAAGGTAATACAAATATTTTATATGATTGTGATATAATAAATATAGTCGGTCTTTGTCCCGGGGCCCTGGCACAAAGCTCGTAAAACCCTTGGAATGTCCTTAGTGATAGGAGTGTCTTTTGTTAACTCCTAAAGTGCCACTTTTTGAGCACACCTGAGTTTGTGCTAATAAGCTGACTTAGGCTGGGGCCCCTAGATAACTTCAGCATGGGTCTGGCCACCAGAAAGACCAAATGATTAAAGGATTGGAACTTTCAGCCCCTCGCACAAACTTCTGGACAAAGGGTCAGGGACTACAGATCAAGCTTTATAAAAACCGCTGAACAAGCATTGACAAGCTTCCAGGTTGGTGAACATATACACAGGCTGGAGGACGACCACTCCGGTTTCTAGGTGACAGAAACTCCTGTGTGGGGGACCATCCAGGCCTTCATCTGGCTGTTCACATGTGTCCTTTATTATATACTTTCTAATAAAGTGGTTAACCTAAGGAAATATTCCTCTTAGTCCTGTGAGATGTTTTATCAAATTAATTGAACTTGAGGAAACAGGTAGTGGGAGCCTCCAGTTTATAGCCAATTTGTCAGAAGCACAGGTAATGACGTGGACTTGTGGCTGGCATCTGAAGTGAGAGCAATTTTATGGGACCGAGTCTTTAACCTGTGGGATCTGATGCTATCTCCAGGTGGATAGTGTCAGAATCGAATTAAATTTGTAGAATTTGGTCAGTGTCCACTGAGAATTGGAGAATTGCTTGGTAGTGTAGGAACACAAATGCTGGATTTGTGTATTGTCCTGAACGTTGCAATTAACTTATCATACACAAACACACGCACACACCCACACACACCACACACACCCAGATGCACACACATACACATATTCACAAACATATTGAACAACTCCAGAAAACAATGATGGAGATTTTATGTTATTGTGGTTTTGTTGTTCAGAGCACCAAATTCTCCTCAGAAGTATAATACACATACATACGAAAGAGAAACAGCGTAGATTTTGTTTTTAGGATTTCATTTGTCAGAGAGAGCATGCGCACAAGCAGGGGGAGTAGCAGATAGAGGGAGAAGCAGGCTCCCCGCTAAATAGGGAGCCCGATGCAGGACTTGATCCCAAAACTCTGGGATCATGACCTGAGCTGACGGTAGATGCTTAACCAACTGAGCCACCCAGGCGTCCCCAGCCTAGGTTTAATTATTATTTACCGCTTGATTTTGTTTTTGTAAATGGCAGAGTTCTTATAAATGCTTACTGATATGAAATAATTCAACTGTCCATAAAAATAAACCTCCAATATTAAAGTAAACCAATTAGATGTTGGTGTGAGTAGGTGTTTCTGAGTAAACGCTGTAACTATGCCATGAGAGAGTGAGAAAAGCTGGGAATATAAATATACAGCTAAAAATATTTCAAGAGCAGGTTAAGTCAGAAACTCTAAATCTATAATTCATCACATGAAAAAATAATTCTTCTCAGAACAGAGTAAAATTTTGTTCTGTCAAAATCAGTTCTTGTATTCAAAGTACAACAACCAGTTGTGCTAACTGGTGTCAAATATGTGACATTCCCTTTATTTCCTTTACATTGTAAATTTTGAAGATTTGGAAAGCTTACTTGCTGTGATAGATAAAACAAACAAAAAGACAAACTTTCTGGCCTACTAAGAAAGATAGTTTGTTCTCCTTTCTCTGTTGCGGTCTTAAGTCATATAAGGCAATTTAAATGTTTTTGATTGGTGCAGATTGATAAGAGTGAATAGTGGAACAACAACACTAAAAGGGCCAAAATTTTAAAAGAAAATACCAAATATTGATGAGGCCAAAGGACAACTTAAACTGCCAGATAGAGCTGGTAGGGGTATCAGTTGTAATCATTACTTTGAAAACCTGCTTGGCATCATCTATAAAAGCTGAACACACACATTTTCGAGGCATACTTAGAAACATACCCTTGTAACACAGACTCAACACAAATGCATGGTTGTGCACCCTCGATAAAAAAATTAATCATTATGGTTTCAAACTGGAAACAATCCAAATGTTTATTACAAGCAAGTGGATGAATTGAGAATGCCAGATTCATAAAATGGTGGCCACCTCAGAGAGTCGGGGACCTGGGGCGGCAAAGGAACAGAAAAAGAGATGACAGTAGAGTGAGGCACAGAGGACCCCAAGCAAACAGCCCGAGGTGCCGAGGTTTATTTTCCATACTCTTACATACCTTCTACAGCGATATAGATCTATAATGGTTTACAGCAGGGGCGTAGTAAGGCACATTCCTCCATGTATACAGGATTAGTCAAGCACGTAAGAATCTTTTAAAACAGAATAAAGGAACAGAGGGGAGTGCCCAGTGGGCTGTTTACAGGACAAGGGAACAGAGGGGAGTGCCCAGTGTGCTGTTTATAGCGGGCTTCCTATCTACAAAACATCTTCTGCTGTGTACTTTGGAACTGACCACACACGTCCCAAGGGCATTTCACTCTGATCCTTTCAGGTTATTTTTAACCCTGCAATCTCGAGTTTTCTCAGAGATCTCGGAGTCTGAACATGCACCAGTGGTTGTTGTGGCGTTCTGTTTCCCACAGGTCCCCCTTTCTTTTTTCAAATTAGCTGCTGTCATAAGCACTCTGTGATGGAGATTTTGGGCATTGATTTGTTTTTTGAGGGTACAGTATCCAGAATCCAGACCCCCATACGGGCCTGGAGAAGAAGGATGGAATCCATACTGCGGAGAGGCGCATGTCACCACCGCTAACATAGCCAGGAACAAATGTTCAGGGGTTTTGGTAGATCTGGTTGTCTCCAGGACTCGCTCCACCCTCTGAGTGAGGGTCTTCAGTTGCCCCCAAGTTGGGGGTATTGTCGGGGACAATTTTCATTTTCGAGGTCTCTTTCAAGGAGAGTGTTGCCATCTCTCGGACAGGGGGTTGGGTAGTCAATCCCTGCAGCGGCTGAGACACCTCTTCTGTTGTCTTTATCACTGGTCCTGGGCCGGACTTTTCGAAGAGGTATCCAAATTGCTCGACTGGATCCATCTGGAATGATACAAGCATAACCAGGGCCTCGGATAATTAATTTCCCAGGCAACCAATTATTTTCCTCATTTTTTATCTACACGCGTGCGTCCTGAGTTGAGATTGAGGCTGGCAAGAAATGCTTTGTCAGCTCTAGTGTAAGGTTCTCCTTGGGGTAAGTTTAAAAATTTAAAATAAATAAGGTTTGTGCCATGACGTCTTGGGGAGATTCCCCCTTTCTTTTTAGACATAGTTTTACGGAGTTGTTTTTTTAATGGTGGCATGCGCCCTTTCTACTACAGTCTGTCCTTGAGGATTATAAGGAATACCTGTGATATGCTGTATTTGCCATTCTGCAAGGAATTCTCATACTTTCTTGCTAGTATATGCTGGGCCATTATCTGTCTTGATACAAGTAGGTAGTCCCGTAATAGTGAAACATTCAAGTAAATGAGAGCCTTTTCTCCCATCAATGGAGTAGCATGAAGAAACCCTGAAAAGGTGTCTATTGTAACATGAATATATGAGACGTCCGAAAGGTGGGAAATGAGTAACGTCCCGTTTGCTGAATACAATCAGGAGCTGTGCCTCTGGGATTGATGCCCGCCGGATGCTCAGTTAAATGTAGAGGTTGACAAATAGGACAGAAGAGACTATTTGCCTGGCAGAGCGCAAGGGTATTTTATAGTGTGAATGTAAGCAGTTGGCACTGGTATGAAGATGGGCATGTTCTACTTGTGGAGTTTCAAAAATAGGAGTAGCCAATAAATCAGCAGACTGATGTCCCCATGCAAGAGGTCCAAGGAGGTTAGAATGAGAGCGGATATAAGTAATGAACAAAGGGTGAGTTCGAGATTGAATTTCTAATTGTAATTCCTGAAGCAAAGGTTAATGATAGAATGAGTTGTGGAAATAAGAGCTGTTTCCAAAGGCGCAACAATGCCAACTACGTAAGCAGAATCAGATATGATATTCATAGGATAATGAACATTCTGCAATAAGAACAATAAAGCTGCAAGTTCGACCTGTTGAGCAGAAGTGTAAGGGGTTTTTATGGAGCGTTGAATAGCGGGGCCCCAGACTCCGGCGTGCCCAGAGGAAGAGCCATCAATAAAGTATGTAGGAGCTGAGGGGATTGGGGCGTTGCGAACTCTGTGATTTATAACCCCGGCAGTGCGCTTTAGGAAGTCCCATAGTTCACCTGACGGATAGTGGCAACCTATGCACCCAGTATAATCAGCAAGAGATGTCTGCAGATCAGTAGAGAAAGGAAAGATTTCCTTAAAAAATGTGGAAGAGATAGGTAAAACAACGAGCGCTGGGTCAAAACCAAGAATTTGAATAGAACGCTTTTGTCCTTGAAGAATGAGTCAAGCGACAAGAGATAGATATGGAGTAACAGTTTGAGAAGTTTTTGTATGTAAAGTTACCCATTCGAGAGGTTTGTCTTCTTGTGCTAAGACACCAGTCGGAGAATGAGGGGTAGGGAAAATAAGCAGCAGGGGGAGAGAATCATCATAACTGTAAGCAAAGGCAGTTTTTAATCGCTCCTCAACAAACTGCAGTTTGGCCTCTGCCTCTGAGGACAAAGCGCGAGGACTATCTAAAGCAGAATCACCTTGTAAAGTGTTAAATAAATTTTGTAATTTATAAGTTGGAATCCCGAGGAGAGGGCGAATCCAATTAATGTCTCCTAGGAGTTTCTGAAAATCGTTAAGCGTAAGGAGGGTATCCCTACGAATTTGCATTGTTTGAGGTTTCACTGTGGTTCTATCTACCACAGTGCCTAGATAAGAAGCCGGAGTAGTTGTTTGGATATTCTCCGGGGCTGTTATGAGACCCGCAAAGTCAAATGTTGGGAAGTGGCCTGATACACTCTTGTAATTTGGTTTCAGTTTGTGATGCCAGCAAAATATCATCCATATAATGAATGATATACGATCGAGGATAATGATCTCTTACAGGTCTGAGGACCTGGCCAACATAAAACTGACACATGGTAGGAGAATTAGTCATGCCTTGTGGCAAAACTGTCCTCCATTGATATTGTCTCATTGGTTCCTTATTGTTAGTGCTGGGAATTAGAAAAGGCAAATTTCTCCTTATCCTCAGGGTGAATGGCTATGGTATAGAAACAATCCTTAAGATCTATTATCATCAATGGCCATTGTTTGGGAAAGGCTGTAGGAGTGGGTAACCCAGGCTGCAAGGCACCCAAAGGCTCCATGATAGGATTAACATTCCGAAGGTCCATAAGAGCCTCCACTTACCTGATTTCTTTCTGATAACAAAAATGGGAGAGTTCAAGGGGGATTGCGAAGGCTCTATATGTCCTGCCTGCAATTGTTCTTGAATAATTTGTTCTAAGGCCTGCAATTTTCCTATCGGAAGGGGCCATTGAGGAGTCCAAACCGGGGAGGAAGTTTTCCATGTTATTTTAATAGGGGCAGGCCTCTTTTCCTCAACGGCCCCTAGGAAAAAAGGGTAACCCAGTCCAGCCCTGTGAGTTTGTCCTTGGGCAATGATAGGCTCCTTTATTCCTTGACCTTGTCTGCCTAAGCCCTGTCCTGGCTCATAGCCCATTTTTGTCATGATTTGATTAGCTGGTTGACTTGGGGGGATGATTAGCTCAGCTCCCCATTTTTGCAAGAGATCCCTTCCCCAAAGATTAATGGGGGTATTTAAGATGAAAGGCTGGATAACTCCTTCTAATCCGTCTGGTCCCTCACATTTAAGTGGCACACTACTTTGTCAAATTTCTTCTGCCATCACAAAACCTATTCCTTCGACCGAACTAGAGGCTGCTTGCGTGGGCCAGGTATTAGGCCAATGCTGGGAGGCTATTACTGAAATATCGGCTCCAGAGTCTACTAGACCTGAGAAAGTCCTTCCTCTAATTTTAAGAGTCATAGAGGGACAATCAGTCTGAGTCAATAATGAAGCCTATTTAACTGTGAGGGGATCAATACTACCGAATCCTCCTCATCTGATCTGTTGGGACTGACCAATTTGTACATAGGGTAGTAATAATAACTGGGTGATTCTATCTCCTCCCATAAAAGTCCAGGGAACCCGAGTCTGTGGGATCACCATTATTTCTCCTTCATAGTCAGAATCTATTACTCCAGTCATCACCTGGATTCCTTTAAGATTTATGCTAGATCTTCCTAGCACAAGACCCATGGTTCCTCGTGGTAAAGGTCTGTAAAAACCCGTGGGTAATTTTTTGAGGCCCAAGACCAGGGTGAAGACTGACTGTAAAAGGGGTGGTTAAATCTACTGCGGCACGTCCCTGGGTGGCGGGACTGAGTGATAGCACGGAGGGTTTATGTGCGCAGTGGGAAGTTGCTGCTGGAGAGGCGACATATTGAATCCCCCGTTGTTGTTCAGGGCCCGGGGGTGGCCCTGCATCCCATTTCCCGACCTTAATGGGGGTGGGTTACCTTGCCTGTCAAATTTGGATTTGCATTCCTTGGCCCAATGTTTGCCTTTGCCGCAAAAAGGGCAGAGGCTAGGGGCACTTTTAGAAAGGGAATTGGCTCTAGGTTGGGGGGCTTTACGGCATTCCTTCTTGACATGTCCTACTTTCCCACAATGATAACATTTTATATCCTGTTGTTTTTGTAGGGCCATGAGTCGAAGGGAGGCTATCCGAGTTTGATGTGTAAGAGTGCCAATATTTCTACGTAGACGAAGATAATCGAGAATACCTCCTGTTTCTCTATGTGGCCGGATGGCCACTTGGCAGTCCTCATTAGCATTTTCAAAAGCAAGCTGTCTTAGCAAGTGCTCTTTAGCAGGTTTATTATCGACTTGGCGGTCAATAGCCATTTTGAGCTGAGAAATAAAATCAGTATATGCTTCTGTAGGGCCTTGCACAATTTTTATATAACTTTGTCCCACTTCCCCTGAAGGGGTTAGCTTTCCCCAAGCTGTGAGGGCAACTTCAGATACCTGTACTGTGGCTGTGGGTGGGGTGTTAACCAATTGCTTTCAAACATCTGGAAAGGGGCCAGAGCCAGTGAGCATTTCAAAGAAATATGATGCATGGCTGGGTTAGCCTGATTCGCCCAGGCTTTCATATAGACAGCATCCGATAACCACATTTTCCGTTGTAATAAATCCTGTGGCTTAAGGCAAGCCCATGCAACCATATGCCAATCATAAGGGATCCACTTTCCAGAATTTGCCCAAGCTTTCAAAATCTCTATAGTATAAGGTGCTGTGGGACCATACAAGTGGCAAGCCTTCTTCAGTTCCCTTAAAGCACTTAAATTTAATCCCTCATAGACAGGACCAGCAGCTTGTGTTCTGTCTATGGGGAAAGCCATAAATAGATCATTAGCCCCTTGCCGTCGGAGTTCCTTTTTGCGAGGTGAGAGAGCTAGAGAGGATCGTTTGAGAGGGAATAAATCTATAGTGGAGGGAGGTTGATCATCTTCAGTGGGGTCCTCCATTAAAAGCGGAGGGGCCGTGGGTGATGGCCGGGACTGTGAAGCCGTGAAAATTTTTTACTTTCAGTCTTAGCCTTTTCTAAAGCCCCATCATCTAATTCATATGTATGTAAAGAGTTGGTAGTTTCTTTAGCAACCTCAGCTGGGGATAACTTATCCCCAACTTCCATAGCATTGATCACTGCTCGTACTAAAGCCCAAATGGGCCAGAAATCAAGGGGAATCGTTTCACCCTGTCTCATAGCCCTCAAGACATCATTTTTTACTCAGACCCAAGTCTCCTCATCTAAGGAGCCTTCCTCTGGAAACCAAGGATTATATTCAACTACTGTTTCCAAACATTTTTCTATGCGCTGCTTAGTAACTTTAGCTCCATATTCTTTAAGAAAATGATGTATCAATGCAGCAAAACCTGATGCTTTCGAATTTGATTCCCTCATAACCCTGTAATAAACTTTCCTACTTACCACCTTCTGTAGGGTTCTATCGCTGGCCGATCACTCCTCGACGGGGGCTTCAGGTCCCTGTTTGGGCGCCACTTGTCGACCTCAGAGAGTCGGGGACCTGGGGCAGCAAAGGAACTGAGAAAAAGAAACGACAGTAGAGTGAGGCACAGGGGACCCCAAGCGAACAGCCCGAGGTGCCGAGGTTTATTTTCCATACTCTTACATACCTTCTAGAGCGATATAGATCTATAATGGTTTGCAGCAGGGGTGTAGTAAGGCACATTCCTCCATGTATAAAGGATTAGTCAAGCACGTAAGAATCTTTAAAACAGAATAAAGGAACAGAGGGGAGTGCCCAGTGGGCTGTTTACAGGACAAGGGAACAGAGGGGGGTGCCCAGTGTGCTGTTTACAGCTGGCTTCCTATCTACAAAACATCTTCTGCTGCGTACTTTAGAACTGACCACACACGTCCCAAGGGCATTTCACTCTGATCCTTTCAGGTTATTTTTAACCCTGCACTCTCGAGTTTTCTCAGAGATCTCAGAGTCTGAGCGAACACGCACCAGTGGTGGTTGTGGCGTTCTGTTTCCCACAAAATGGAATCATACACTGGACGAAAGTAAATCACTCATAGCTCAACAAAAACACTCAGGTGACTTATCAAAACAGTACTGAGTTGAATAGAAGGCAGGCAAAATAAAAAAACTCACATAATGTATTATTCCATTTACTATAAGTTCATAAGAAAGGAAGATCGCTCTCAGTTGTTGACCCTCAGGATAGTAGTTAACTTTGAGAAGGAGAGAGTAGGATTGAAGGCAGAACAAGTGACTTCTATTTCCTGATGTAGATATTAATTACATGGGTGAATCACTTTGTGAAATTTCATGAAACTGAAATTTATGATGAATTCTACATGTGCATTATTCTTTGATAAGCAGCTGTTGTTGTTAATGTCAGCGTGAGACAAATCAGCATTAGCATCATTTTCTGATCATTTTGATCGATCCCTTAACTCTCTAACACTCTCTCATATAACTTATTTATGTCCCTGGATATCTAGAAGTATTTTTAAGTTGTTTCCTTAAAATTCTATAAGGAGAACATATAGGATGATTGATATGTGGAACTGGCCTTCAAAATTATATAGACATTAATTTAAATATTCTACAACTTGGTGGACCTGGTATTTTCATTAAAGTGTTAACGAATGACTTAATTTAGCCATTTCCACAGAAACAATTGCTTCAGACAAAAATAATGTAAAGATGAATAAAGCACAGACCATCTCTTATGAAACTCACAATTTGGAAGGGAAACTTAAATAAAGATATTATTATAATATAACATAAAAAATTGTGCAGGGTAGTTTGGAAGAACAGAATGTATTTTGTAGGATAATAAAGAAACTCTAGGAATGTGATGCTACCAAAGAAAAAGCACATGTTGAACCTAAAAGACACCACTGAAGGAAGTGGGGAAAGAGAGCTCTGAGAAGTTGGGATTACCAGAGTAGAAAGAATGGCACAGGGAACAAAGGAAGGACAGTTAAGTGACAGGGGCAGGACAGTGAATATGGGTATGTCTGTCTTAGTTAGCTCAGTCAGCCATAACAAAAAATACCACAGATGGGATGGCTTGAATGACAGACATCCATTTCTTATAGTCCTGGAGGCTGGGAGGTCCCAGATCAGGTGCAGGCAAGGTAGTTTCATTCTGAGGCCTCTGCTGTGGGCTTGTAGGGGGCCACTTCTCACTCTGTGCTCCCATGAGCTCTCTGCACATGTGTGGGGAGAGAGATTGTATGTGTGTGTGTGTGTGTGTGTGTGTGAAAGAGAGAGAGGGAGAGAGTGAGTGAGTGAGCTCTGGTGAATCTTTTAAGGACACTAATACTATTGGATCTGGTACCCTGCCTTACAACCTCATTTAAACTTAATTACCTTCTTATAGGCTCTATCTCCAAATACAGAAACATTGGGTGTTAGTTCAATGTATGAATTTGGGGGGAGGAGGGACAAAATTCAGTCCATAGAAATGTAAATATTTAGTGCTTATTTTTAATTAAATTTACATAAAATGTACAAACCCCATATAATGAAGGTCATAAATATTTAATGATTTCTTTCTTTCAATCTCGTTCTTTCTTTCTAACTCTCTAGTTACTAAGAAGGAGAGAGAGATGTCATGTACGTGATAGTTACTTTAATAGTTTCAACATGTCATGTCTTCCTAAATTGATCTATAAATTATATGTATTTTTCAATTAAGAATTCTAAAGACAAATTTTAAGATAGTACATTTAGAAAATCTTTAATGACAGCCAATAAAATTTTGAAACAGGAGAGTAATGAAAGAGCTTATTCTTCCATATATCAAAATGTACCATAAAATTATAATAATTAAAACTGAGATATTCATGAAGAGATTAGTAAAACAAAATAAGGCAATATAAGTAGAACCATGAACGTGAACTAATGTTAGATCTCTATCTCACAATGTACAAGAATAAATTCCAAATGAATTAAATAACCAAAAGTGTATGTGTGTATATATTTTACTCAATATACGCAGGAAGACACACACAACTAGGGATATGTATGTGTTCATGTATGCTTGTGTGTGTGCATAACTTCAAATCTTAAAGTGAGGAATACCATCCTAGACAAAAAGTTTTTAAAGTGATAATACAAACAATGTTTTGGTTTAAAGTCATGACAAAAATAGAATGGTAATAGAAACACAGCAACTTCTCTAGGCCAAGCAAGTAAGAGGAAAAAAAAAAAGCAACAAAGATAAAGAAGCCAATAGGATAAAGGTCTTGCAACATATATATCTCTAAGTATTCAAATACTTATAAGCAATTATACAAATTGATAAGAAAAATTACAAAACCCCAAGTTTATCTTTTCTCATGACTAAAATTTAAGTTGGCTTCCACCTAACATGATCTAGCAGTTACTATTTCAACTACAAATGTACTCACTCTGTTCCCAATGGGAGATAATGTACCGCCACACCACATACTGCATTCTAGTTGCATACTGATGTTATCTCTAGCTACTGCTTTTCCTCTGGTCCTCAAGATAGACCAGGTGATGGTCTTCATTATCCTGCAAACTTTGGGCTAAATGAGAAAAATAATCATCCCCAGTGTAGCAGATATCCAATTTTGGACAAAGAAACACAACTATGATTAGATGGTTATGAAAAGTTGTCAAGAAAAGAATTTCTGGAATCAGACTGTCTGCTTTTAAATTCCAGTTTTTACCATTTACTAGTGGTAGAACTACATGTGTGTTATTTCACACCTCTGTGCCTTGTTTCCTCATTTGTAAGAGAGAGTCTGTAAGAGCTGACTTTTTCTCTGTGTGCTTGTGGTGGAGCCAAGACTCTTCAAAACACTGTATATGTGTTAATTCATTGAATCTTTACAAACACCTCATGTGGGAGATGCTATCTGTATCCCTATTTTAAAGCTGGAGAATAGGAACTACGGAGGGGCAAGGTGACTTTTGCAAAGTCAGAACTGAAAATTGGTAAGGCCAAGAAGAGATCTCGGGGGCAGCAACTTACCTCAGCATCAGATCAGAGAATCATCTGCGTCCTGTAAAGGAGAATGTTCTTGTATAGCAAATCTGACTGCCTAGTGGGTCGTGTATAAGGAGGGCTCACCTGGTATCTGGTGCTTTGGAACTCCTCTGAGGGAAAAGCTGGAGAGGGGTCCATACAGGTATGAATGCCCACTTAATTATAATGGTCTTCAGAATTTTTGGTTACTTAGAGAGCTGAGATGTTCTACTTTGTTTGGCAAAAGTCAAGCACACGCTTGTGTCTGCTATACCCAAATATGTGTGTGTGTGTGTTGTTTTGTTTCAGCTTACTTTTTTCCTCTTTGACATTCTATGGACTCTATACCTGTTCCAGTTTATTTGTTTGCTGGTCTGATCTGCCTAGAAATCCCTCTCCAGATTCACTGCTTTGCAAGTTACTGTCTCCGATAACCCACATGGAAAGCTTTATTGCTTAGCAAGCCTGGAGCCTTCCCCACGCCTCTTCTAGCCTCAGGGCACTGGTGGTATGCAGTGTTCCTCGGGAGTGGGGCTGCAGGGATCTTTTCTTCCATAATATGTTTTAGCTCATCTCCCCATGTCCCCTGTCACATAGCAACACTAATTACGCTTTACACAGGGAGATACTACAGAGAGCTTTCACATAGGTTGCACAGAAGAATCTGGGTGGTTGTGCTTCTACAGTCCTCTAAGGTCCTCTCATATGTCCAAACTTAATTCATCGGGACGATTCTACTTGCCAATCAGTAGACCTTATACTTTTAAAGGTCAAACAGTAAGATATCCTGTGGTTTCGAATAAGAAATGATCGATTTCTGGCAAAGCATCACTCCAAGCCACGTGTATTTTTTTCCAATAGGGTATGAAGTCCAGATTTTCATTTCTGTTTTAAGCTTAGCACCCTGAGTCTACATTTTTCCTCTTTCCTTATGGATTAAGGCAACCATTGTATTTGCTTTTTCTGAAGCATGCATGTCATGTGACACAAGGTCTAGCCTTCTTAAAATTTCAGGGGACAACTTCATTAGTTGATTTGTATTTCATTACATAGTGGTAGGTTTATGCCTCATGGCTGGGAAAACCTCACTCTGCTCTCTGTAGTCTCACTTCCAGGTATCTGATGCCTGCAACTAAATTCTTTCTCTCATAGTGATTGTTACCTTCAAAGGACAAAGACCACTAAAACCAGCTGAGCCATAAAGGGGAATTCATAGGTTTCCCTCTCAGCAGCCAAGGAATATATATCACCCAGCTCTATTCAACAACCTGACTCAGGATCTGGTAATCCCTGACCTGATGTTATTCTCCGTGTCTTTGATGCAACATGGGCTCATGGCTCTTTCTCACTCATACCTCTGAATCGCCTCTCATAGAAACACATTCTTGGAAGATACCTCATTGGCAAGGACTAGGTCAACTCTTCATCCCTTATCCAGTCATCTGTGGCTAAGAGGCTGAGCCATTTTTACTTAGATAGAGGTCTTGCCTATGGCTTCAGCATGTGTGAGAGAGAATGCGACAAGAATGGGGGGAAATATATAAAGCAATATTATCATAACAAAACCAAGGATATACCAAATTTAAATTCACAAAGGATGAGCCCAATCAGAGACAAGAAGAAGAGTGGTCTGAGAGTCAATATAATCCAGTGGCTAAAGATACAATAGAATGGTTGGGTTCAGGTAGCAGATTTGGATTGGAATCTCAATTCTTATCACCAGCTGATTGACTCTGAGCAAATTATTTAACTTCTCTGGGCCTCAGTTTCCTCTTTTATAGAATGTAGAAACTTTTTTTAGAATAAAAACAAAATTCCTTAGTATAATTTTATTATTGATAGGCTGTAACAAGATGTCCAGTCCATAATAAGTGATCAAAAATGTATAGCTAAACAAATAAAAAAATAGTTCCATGGTAATTATCATGAGCATGCTATGATGGCCTACACATGAGTTGTGTCTTTCCACAGCATCAGCTTTACTCAATCCTCAAGCAAAGTTAATCATAATTATGAAGCCAGTTCAGGATTCCAAACTCAATGACATTTTACCATGTGATTAAATTTGGCTTCTTACACAGCACACAGAGCAGGACCAAAGATAAGCCACACAACAAACAAGATAACAGAAGGGTGCAGGAAGTTAACGAACCAAAGACGAAGTCAGTCTGTGGGCGCACGGTTGAGATAAGGCATCCATCTGGTCAGGTCAGCTCTTCGCACTTACTGCCTACTATGTTCAAGCAGTGAAGGATCTCAGTTCTATTCTGAGATCCATTGGGCAGAGCCTTTGGTGGAAGCTGACTTTTTTAAGTGGTCAGACATAGAGGGGTCACGTTTGAAGAGTCTGACAGTTTGCTGCAAAAATCCTTCCCTTTTTAAAAAGGTTGGGTCTCTGCAGACCTCTGGTTCTGCCAGTTATCAGTTCTGGGGTGTCAGCTGACGTTGGTCCCGGCGATAGCTCGTCGCTGCAGTCCCTTACGTGCTTGACACAGGCTCTGCTTGACATGAGAGACTCCATCTTGCTCTCTACAATGACTTATAAAATGAACATAATGGAGGGAAGCAGGACTGATGAGCAGTAGAGATGCTGAAGAAGACAGAGTAAAAACATCATTTGCTCTTGACAATTAGAATTCCTGTTATCAGAAAGGTTTTGATTATGGCAGCTGTTGGAAGAGAGGGTAGGAAGGAAGATGTAGATGGAGAGCATTACAGTTCTTTCAAGCCCATATTGCTTATGATTATGGAAAGAGTAGGGTACCAAAAGGAGAAGTCAGCATATGTCGACAGCATCTCACTGCTACTTATGGCATTTAGGAAGTAACATGTATGATGGTTTGGCCTAAAAAGAAATCTCAACAAACAATATTTTTCAACTCTTATCCCCCCTTTCAGATAGAGATTTTTTAAGGTGTAGAAAGTTATAACCAGGGGCTCTTCAATAATATGAATCCTGACAACATCCTGCCAATTATTGGGGGCAAGATATGTATGTATATCCTTGCTGCCTAGCATGGTGCCTGATACATAATTCATGCTTAAAAAGGGAAGAATTCTTTCACTTTCCTTTCTTATATATTTTCAACAAATATTCATTTAGCATTGACTGAGTGTCTGGAGATTCAAAAAAATAGGATGCAGATTTCCTTCACACATACATCACTCTAGTGGCTGATGTATGTTTTGAAATACTATTAGCTGGTGCTCACAAGTACTAAGGGAATGATTAATTTTGTGAAAAATACTTTCTGGGGGAAATGACATTTAAAATGCATCTTGAAAGTTGATTGGAAATTCATGAAAAAGACAAAGGGATTATTCCAGTAAGAAGGAACAGCAAAAACAAGTTAAAGATGAAAAAGCAGTTTATTATTCATTTGAACTATGCTCCCATGTGATTATTTACAAACCATAAGATACTTCCAGATTTATTTGTGATATTGGGAATGTGATGCATTTTGGTCGTATTTTAAACATTTATATATCTCAGTAGTGAGGGAATGCTATCAATACCAGCACTCTAACTGCACCCACTTTGTGGTTAAGAGACTTAATGAAAAATTGAGCTTTCTGGAAAAATAATTACCATAGATTGCATAAGATGTATTTGATGACCGAACACACCATATTTGATTACTCGTCTTCTGTAATGTGAAATAGAAATTTTAAGATAAATCACTAATGATAATTAAGAGAAACTAATTTTAATAGATTTGGTATGCGTGTTCTTTATCCCAACACACACACACACACACACACACACACACACACACACATCGTAAACACCACGGGATTACAGAGAGATGTAATCTAGGTTAAGGGGTAAAACGTAGGATTTGGGGTTTCTGAGACCACAAATTTTAAATAAGCAATTCTTGTCTGGCCTTTTCAAGTTTCCTATATTATTATATACCTAGACCTAACAATGATATGGAAATCTTCACTGGTTTGTTAATTTTAGGTTAAAAAAAAAAAGTTTATCACTAAAGACTATGGGAAACTACTAAAATATTAACCATCTGGTGCAACAAAAACAAAATTGGAATACCAGTGAGGAGACCAGGATTTCATCCAGATCTGAAACTTGATTTCCACAAGATACTATAAACCTTTGTTGCTTTATTTGTGAAAAAACCAGACACTCAACCACGTTTTCTGGTGAGAGACCTCATTTGAGAAAATAACGAAAGCTGAAGACATTGTTCCTTGATATTGCCCTTATTTTCTCTTTAAATATGTGTTTTCTCAACATATTTTTGGCATTCAGGAAGCAAGGACTACTGAGTCAATTACTTCCATCCCACAGAAAGGCTTGCCCAAGACTGGTGATTTGACTCTGAACAGGTTTTCTCTAATTTTTCACCATCACTGGTGGATATTGGTCTGGTGGGCAGTGGAACTGGGGCCTGGAAAATGAGATACCTAGAATTTCATCATTTTCAGGAAACAATAGTTTTAAAGAAGTCCTGTTGTTTATAGACATTCAGCTAAATTATTTTAACAGACATGTAAAATTTTGAGGCTGGTGGTTTTTTCTCTTAACCCTGTAAATATCTCATTCCACTGTCTTCTTCCTTGTGTGGTTTCTGAGGAGAAGTTGCATGTATCCTTCTTGTCCTTACGTTCTGTATAAGTAAGGTGTTTTCCTTGTGTGTGTGTTTTTTCTTTCCTCCCCACACCCTCTCAGGCTTCTTTCAAAAGTTTTGATTTTCTATAGTTTGAAAATGATATGCTTAGGTATGATTTTTTTTTTAATTCATCCTGTTGGTGTTCTCTGAGCTTTCTGGATCTGTGAGCTAGTGTTTGACATTAATTTGGGGGAAATTCTTGGTCATTATTCTTTCAAATAGTCCCTCTGTTCCTTTTACTCTTTCTCTTTCTAGTATTCTCATTATGTGTATTTTACACCTTTTGCTGTTGTCCCAGTCTTTGGAAATTCTATTCTGGGTTTGTTTTTTTTTTTTTTTTTTTTTTTTTTTTTTCAGTCTTTGTTCTGTTTGCTTTTCGGTTTTGGAGGTTTGTATTGAGATATTCTCAAGCTAAGAGATTCTTTCCTAAGCCGTGTCCAGTCAGCTAATAAGCTTATCAAAAGCATTCTAAATTTCTGTTATAGTGCTTTTTCCTATAGCGTTTCTTTTTTGGTTCTTTCTTAGGATTTACATTTCTCTGCTTAATTGCTGTTTTGTTCTTGCATGCTGTCTACTCACTGGAGTCCTCAGCATATTATCATTGTTATTTTTTAAGATTTTTTATTTATTTATTTGCCAGAGAGAGAGACACAGTGAGAGAGGGAACACAAGCCTGGGGAGAGAGAGAGGAAGCAGGCCTCCCGCTGAGCAGGGAGTCCGATGTGGGGCTCGATCCCAGGACCCTGGGATCATGACCTGAGCCAAAGGCAGATGCTTAACGACTGAGCCACCCAGGCGCCCCATCCACAGCATATTATTCCTTGGTGTTTAAAATTCCTGGCCTGATAATTTGAACATCTCTGCCATGTCTGGTTCTGATACTTTTGTCTCTTCAATTGTGTGTTTGGCTTTTTAGCTTGCTTTGTAATTTTTTTTTTTTTTTTCTTAATAGCTAGACATGATATGCCCTGTGAAAGGAACTGTTGCAAATAGGCCTTTAGTAATATGATGGTGAGGTGTCAGGGGAGGGGGAGGGGCCTACAATCCTATGATTAGATCTCAGTCATTTAGTGAGCCTGTGCCCCTGCACTGTGAATTTTGTAAGTGTTTCCAAGTCTTTTTCTCCCTGCTTGGGTGTTACTGGAAGGCTGGGGTTGGCTGGCGTTGGGTTGGGTATTTCCCTTCCTCAGGCCAGTGAGGTTCTGAAACTACCTTAACAAGTAAGGCTCCAATTAAGTAGTTTCCCCTGAAGGCAGCCTTTGTTAAGAACAGAGTGCTCTGAATATTTTAGAATGGTTTCTTTCCCTGCTCCTTGCTAGAAGCATGAGTGGATTTTCCTCAGATATTTACTGCGGGAACCTGGTTCAACTCCTGGAGGTAAAGTCACCATATTGTGGGGCCCCAAAGATTGGACTGGGTCCCCCTGGAGTTTCTAACTCTCAGAGTTGGCCACACTGCGCCTCCAGCGCTTTGTCAGTTACCATTCGGATCTTTCTACCAAAGCACAGTTTCTTTAGGTGTTTTCTTCTCAGGGATCTTTGCTCCAGGAAGCCTGCATTTGCCTGTCAGTCTCTTCCATTCTGGGAGCAGCAGTTTGCCCTGTGTCTCCTCCTCTTTTATGGGTTGAAAAAGAGTTGTTGGTTTTTCAGTCTCTTCAGTTTTTCACTTGTTAGAACGGAATGGTGACTTTCAAGCTCCTTCCACCTGAAACTGGAAACCGGAAGTCCATTTATACAACTTTTATGTACCACAGACTTCTCCATATCCGAGGGATGAGGTGGTGAGTGAGTGTAGCTGCATTAAGATCCTCTGAGACAGAAAGGAAGAAGTCAGGAGGGGTGCAAACACAAGAACTTCTGTGTATATAACAGATACCAGCTTCTCTCCCTATCCCCTACAAATAATTCTAGATTTTCTTAGAAATATCTCAAAACACTTGGACATATTGAGGTACAGAAAATTGTCCTAAGCTGGGCTGGGACCTGGATTCTTACTATAGTGCTGCTTCTTACTGGTTACTGGTCATGACTTTGGCTAGAACTCAGCCTGTCTGACCCTCACTTTGTTACTAGGGACAACTGGAGCTTTCTTTCCTCACGGCTATTGTATTTCAAAAGAAATGACTTGAGTAAAAGCACGTTGAAATCTGTAAAGACCTTAAGAAATATAAGTTATGACTATACTTTCTGGAAATTGTTTTGTAAATGACATTAGCATTTTTAAATAACCACCTGATTAAACACAATCCTGCATTTAATCCTGGCTATTTCAATATCGTGTCCATAGGCATGTTTTGATTTACGCATTATACGCAGAGCTTTGCAGCTGTTTAAATATATCCGATCATGTCTCTAACAAGTGGGACTAAGGGCAGAGGTTTTTATTCAAAGATAGATCATTAAAAAGACCCTTCTCAAATCGTTGATTGTTGACCAGTGATATTCTCAAATTCTCCAGTCAAGTCCTGGTTCTGAAATCGTTTTCATGTTGTGCCACTTTGTTTGCTTGAGCTATGCTGCAAAAATCCCTCCTGACAGTCTAACATCAAAGGAAACAATGTTGTTTCCTTAAGCAAAAAGGACAGAGCTGTGGCTGCCCAGGCTTTACAAGTGCCAACAGCATTTCTTTCTAAAGCACCTGCTGTTGCACATCAGCCTCAGCTGGCAAAGGACATGGACAATGACAGCAATTTTTTTTTTATTATTATTCCTTTCCAGTGTGTGAAAGCAGAGTCATGAATTTTATACAGAGAGCATTAATTTATGGCACGCAGACAAGCACTCGCTTTCTTCACCTCCAGACTCATGAATCGTAAATATTACTGTGGAAGGTAAGAGTACAAGTAGCTGCTATAGAAAATAATTGACAGGCAAAACCAAAGAAAGGACTCAGTTTGGAAGGTGTTCACTGTTGCAGAGCACTGGATGTGAAGCAGAAAATGAGATATACATGTCCAAAAGAAAACTAGTTACGATGGTCTTGTTCATCTCTTTATCATATCCTTCCACCAAATTTTTGTTCTCTGCCATTTCTCTAATCCTATTTGATTTATGAGAATAAAATCTAATTTTTGAAAATTCTACACATTGTTTATCCTGGCAAACCTCTATCAACTATGCAGATTTTGTACCCACCCCTCTTTAAAATAAATGTACACAGTTAAATACTTACTTTGGTTCCTGCTTAGAGGTTCTGGTGATCATCTCTGAAGATCCTGCAATTTTAACCTCAGAAACTTTCAAGTTTTTAATATCAGTCTTAGTCACAGGCTGTGTTGTCTTTCACACCCACTGCTTTATGTAGATATCACATTCAGCTCATGAACTTTGAGTTAAAATCATACTTCAAATCAAAGTGCTATCCATCCCCCAAGTCTGAAATCTTTTATTGATCTGCTGCTGTCTTTATCACTGTTGTCTTTGGGGGAGCTCAGACCTCCCACTCACAAACAGAATTAGATGTCTCTTCATCAAAGCTCTGCTTACCTCCTTGGTTCTTTTTATTACGTTCTAATTTTTATGTCCATTTTTCTCCTAAGACAACTTTATGCTTTGGGACTTTTCAAGTCCTTCCTCTTCTATGTCTTCTGTCTTCCTCATCCCAAGACCTCTCTTTAAGTTCCCTTTCCGGCAGCTCTAAAAACCGAACGTTAGAAAACTTAAGGAATTCCCTCATTTGCTCTGAAAGAAACAAGGATTAGTTTATCCTCCTTTGGAAACAGGAGATGAGATATTTATTTTCTTATTTTTATCTGAAAGAGCAGTCATAAAATTCCTATCATAAAATTGTCAACATTGTTATCGTTGTTATTACTGCCATTCTTGATAAACCTGGATCTGTCGGCCTCTATAAAAATAGATTTCTTTCCTTGATGGGTGGCAAAAAAGAAATGAAGAAATGCCCCTGTGCCTCTTCTTGTAAGCAATCTTAGTGTCTGGAAAAGTCTGGTTATATATTAAAGGCTGAACTCATAGGATTTCTGTTGCTCAAAAAGTCTTCTGGGCTGCTTTTCATGTTGCTCTGAGTTCCTCTTGAGATGACATAGTGTCTTTACTGTTACTCTGATTGCCATAGCTTCGTGATGCTATCTTCTTTTTGATTTTTTGGCAAAATAGGAAATAAATATATGTGCATTACTTTTTGAATGTGTCGGTCTGCTTAAGAAGGGCTTAAGCCTTTCTCTTTAGATGACAAACTGCCCGCGGCACCACTACGACCACTGGCAGAATATTTACTCCCAATTCTTGTAGATGTCCCATCTCTTCTCCTCACATTTATTGACAAAAAACAGATACAATGTTTTATTTCCTTATTTTTGATATTGAGGAAGACTTCTGGCTAGTGGTGTATTTCCAGCATAAGACACAATTAATTTTCCTCACATTGCCAATTTGGCTCAAACAGATTTAGAATGAACCCTGGGGACTTAAAAGATTATGAGGGGAAAAAAAAGATGATGAGGGAAGTGTGTTGGATAGTTGCACAAAACAATGTAAAGATAAAATATAAAGCTAAAAATGTAAATAATGTAAAGATAAAAATGATGTCAATATCCAAAGCCTTTTCCCAGCTTTCTCTTCCCCCCAACCTTTTTTTACCCACTTCACCCCTGGCAATTATCTGCCACCTTCTCTTTATCCTGACCACAGGCTGTAGACCATCGGTCCAGTGTTACCCTTGGGAATGATATGGGTCGGAGAGGTGCAGTGTTACTCTCTCTTCCTGAACCTTGACCTTGGTTCGGCTGTGCAGATGTCTAAATTCCGTCTCAGCAAGAGCTAGAGAAGTATAGCTGAGCCTCTGGTTATCCTCACAGGGTGGACGCAATGACATCAGTGTCAGCTTTGCTCTTTGGCTAACACTAACATCTGTGCATCAGAGTGAAACTAAATTCCTGCTGGTCTTTCTTTTCTCCTCCAAAGCAAGCAGGAAGCTTATCTGTCTAATTGCCCAATGACAGTGTCTTAGTTCAATTTCTTTCATGCACTTTTATAATCCACTCTTCTCTTTCTCCCTGGATCTATAATCCATTTTTCATCCTACTATCGTTCATCCTCCTGGGTGCATTGCAAGCTCATTAGTGTGATGAAGAAGGTCCATTTTAATTTGGCACTGGCCGACTTTTTTTATACCATACCTACCAACAACCTAGGCTTCTATGACTGATTTACAAACACCGTATATGTCTCATCCTTCACTCTCATTCCTATATGCCCTGTGTCTGTAATATATTTTCTCAGTTTGCCCTTTCAGTGAACCCTGTCTTACCTTCAAGATTCAGATTAGTTATTACTTGTTCTGAAAATTCTTTCCCAATTTCAATATTTCTATCTCAGGTGCAGTTAGATGATCTTCTGACTACACACACACGTAAACTAAGATATAATTGTATTATGACATTTATCACATACTATTGTACATGTTTTTCTACCATAGCAATATTCATTTTATTAAGGGCAATAAAAAAGAATATCTCTTTTTTTAAAAAAATCTTTACATCCACAGAGTTATACTTATGCTTGCAACACTAGGGCTGTTAAGTAAATATTATTAGAATTCACAGAGGGTAGCATATCAACTGCATGAGGAATTTGATTGTCTTATATATCAGTCAGTTTTTCTGTAGTAGCAAAAGAACATGCAAATCTTAAAAAAAAAACATGCAAATCTTAATAGTTTACAAACAACAGAATTTATTTTTCACTCCCATAGTCTTTTGATGACTATAAGTCTGCTATGTCTGCTGCAAGTCTTCTGAGCTCTATCAACCTATGAGCACCTGCTTCATATGTTTTCCCATTCTAGAACTTAGGTTAAAAGAGCAGCTTCTGCTTATAACATGCTTCTCTCATGGCAGAGCAGGATTAATGATGGAGAAACAGATGCATTTTAAAGCTTCGACTCATATCTGGCATATTGTCACTTTGGCTCATATTCCATTCCTTAATCAAATCACGTGACTGAGCTTCATAGCAATGAGTCGAGGATGTAACTCCTACAGGAGGAACAGGACATAACAGGACAATAGATAGGGAGAATATATATATATATGGTATATTATATATACATTCACATACCTCAGATATTGCAGGTCTGGTTTCAGACCATCACAATAAAGCAAATATTACAGTAAAGTGAGTCAAATTATTATTTTTTTTGGTTTCCTGGTACACATAAAAGTTATGTTTACACTATACTCTATTAACTATGCAACATAGTATTATGTCTAAAAAAAGCAATGCACATACCTCAATTAAAATACTTCATTGCTAAAACTTGTTAATCATCTGAACTTTCAGCAAGTTGTAACCTTTTTGCTGGTGTCATCTTGATGCTGATGGCTACTGCCTGATCAGGATGGTGATTACTAAGGTTTGGGATGGATAGGGCAGTGTCTTAAAATAAGAAAACAGTGAAAGTTGCTGCATCAATTGACTCTTCCCTTCATGAACATTTTCCCCGTAGCCTCCAAAGCTGTCTAAATGGTATTTACCCACAGTAAAACTTCTTTCAAAATTGGCTTCAAAAGTTTCAAAAATCTTATTTCAATCCTCTCAAGTCCTGCTATTGCTTTGTCAATTAAGTTTATGTAATATTCCAAATCTTTTGTTGTCATTTCAACAGTCTTCACAGCATCTTCACAAGGAGTAGATTCATCTCAAGAAACCATTTTGCTCATCCGTAAGAAACAACTCCTCATCCATTCAAATTCTATCATAAGATTACAGCAATTCAGTCACCTTTTCAGGCTCCACTTCTAATTCTAGTTCTTTTGCTATTTCTGCCACATCTGGGGTTACTTCCTCTACTGAAGGCTTGGATCCCTCAAAGTCATCCATGAAGGCTGGAACCAAATTCTTTTTTATTTTTTTAAGATTTTACTTATTCATTTGAAAGAGAGAGAGCAAGAGAGAGAAGGAGAGAGTGCACAAGCAGGGGGAGAGGCAGAGGCAGAGGGAGAAGCAGACTCCCTGCTGAGCAGGGAGCCTGATAGGGGGCTCAATCCCAGCATCTGGAAATCATGACCTGAGCCAAAGGCAGACACTTAACCAACTAAGCCACCCAGGCACCCCTTCATCCAAACTCTTATTAATGTTGATATTTTAACCTTTTTCCAAGAATTATGAATGTTCGTAATAGCATCTAGAATAGTGAATTATTTCTAGAAGGCTTTAGGTTTACTTTTCCCAGATCCATCAAAGGAATCACTATCTATGGAAGCTATAGCCTTAAAAAATCTTTTTTCTTAAATAATAAGATTTGAAAGGTGAAATTCCATGATCCATGGACTACAGAATGGAATTGGTGTTAGCAGGCATGAAAACAACATGAATCTCCTTGTTCATCTCCATCAGAGCTCTTGTGTGCAGGTGCATTATCAATGGGCAGTAATATTTGAAAGGAATCTTTTTCTTCCTAAGCAGTAGTTCTCAACACTGGGCTTAAAATATTCTATAAACCTATGTTGTAAACAGATGTGCAGCCATCAAGGCTTTGTTATTCCTTTTATAGAGCACAGGCATAGTAGATTTAACATGATTCTTTTAAGGGACCGAGGATTTTTGGAATGATAAGTGAGCATTGGCTTCAACCTAAAGTCACCAGGTATATTAGCCTTTAACAAGAGTCTGCCTGTTCTTTGAAGCTTTGAGGCCAGGTTTGACTTCTCCTCTCTCCTAGAGGATATCTTTATCCAATAGAAGGCTGTTCTGTCTACACTGAAAATCTGTTGTTTAGTGTATCCACTTTCATTAATTATATGAGCTGGATCTACTGGAGAACTTACTGCAGCTTCTACATCAGCACTTGCTGTTTCACTTTGCACTTTTATGTTATGGAGCTTGCTTCTTTCCTTAAGCCTCAGGAACCAACCTCTGCTAAATTCAGACTTTTCTTCTCCAGCTTCCTCACCTATCTTAGCCTTCACAAAATTGAAGATAGTTGGGGCCTTGCTCTGGATTAGGATCTGACTTGAGGGAATGTTGTGGCTGGTATGATCTTCTATCCAGACCACTAAAACTTTCTCCATATTAGAAAGAAAGTTGTTTTGCTTTCTTTTTTTTTAAATATTTATTTATTTATTTATTTATTTTTATTATGTTATGTTAATCACCATACATTACATCATTAGTTTTTTATGTAGTGTTCCATGATTCATTGTTTGCATATAACACCCAGTGCTCCATTCAGTACGTGCTCTCTTTAATATGCATCCTCAGGCTAACCCATCCCTCCACCCCCCTCCCCTCTAGAACCCTCGGTTTGTTTTGCTTTCTTATCATTCATGTGTTCATTAGACTAGTGCTTCTAATTTCCTTTAAAAACTTTTCCTCTGTGGGGCACCTGGGAGCTCAGTCAGTTAAGCATCTGACTCATGATTTTGGCTCAGGTCATGATCTCAGGGTCGTGGGATTGAGCCCCACATAAGGCTCTGCACTCAGCGGGGAGTCTGCTTGTGATTCTCTCCCTCTGCCCCTCGCCCCCACTCTCCCTCTCTCTCAAATAAATACATAAATCTTTTTCTTTAAGATTTTATTTGTTTATTTGACAGAGAGACAGAGACAGTGAGAGAGGGAACACAAACAGGGGGAGTTGTAGAGGGAGAAGCAGGCTTCTTGTTGAGCAGGGAGCCCGACGTGGGGCTCGATCCCACAACCCTGGGATCATGACCCGAGCCGACGGCAGACGCTTAATGACTGAGCCACCCAGGCACCCCAGTACAAAAATCTTAAAAAAATCCACAACTTTTCCTTTGCATTTACAACTTGACTGAATTGTTTGGTGCAACAAGCCTAACTTTTCATCTGTCTCAGTTTTTGACATGCCTTCAACACTAAGCTTAATCATCTGTAGCTTTTGATTTAAAGTGAGAGACATGTGAATTTTCCTTTCACCTGAACATTTAGAGGCCACTGTAGGGTTATTAATTGGCCTAATTTTAATATTGTTGTAGCTCAGAGAATAGGGAGGCCCAAGGAGAAGGAGAGAGATGATTAAGTTCACCAACACACAACATTTATCTATTAAGTTTTCTGTTTTATATGAGCACACAAATCAATTATAATAGTAAATTCAAAGATCACTGATCACAGATCACCATAAAAGATATAATAATAATGAAGAAGTCTGACATACTGTGAGAATTAAGAAAACATGACACAGAGAAATGGAATGAGCAAATGCTGTTGGAAAAAATGGCACCAACAGACTTGCTCAGTATGGGGTTGGGCAAACCTTCAGTTTGTAGAAAACAGTATCCATGGAGTGTGATAATGAAAAGCTCAATAACATGAGGTATGGCTTTATATAAAATGTATATATATTATATATAATATATGTATATAAATATAATAAGGTATGTATAATATATCTAATAGGAAGCAAGAGTAAATAATGAGAAATAACAATGCAAAATAACATAATTTGTATTCCTGGCCACAAATATTCACTTCTTTCGTTTTCATACACAAAATACATTGCCATTCTCCCCAAGGAGCTCTCAATATTTCCATCTATTATGGCATCAAATAAATACCAGACTATTTTTTTTTTAAGATTTTATTTATTTATTCATGAGAGACAGAGAGAGAGAGAGAGAGGCAGAGGGAGAAGCAGGCGCCCAAGGAGCAGGGAGCCTGACGCGGGACTCGATCCCAGGACTCCAGGATCATGACCTGAGCTGAAGGCAGACGCTTAACCATCTGAGCCACCCAGGCGCCCCAGACTATTTTTTGATTTAGAGATCTATGTGCTAAAACAATGCGTATCTCATCATGGCACCCACATGCACATGTAACTACATAGAGTGTCTAAAGATGGAACAGAGACAATGTCTCTGACTTAGATACAGGAAGTACACTTTGGTTGCTCGTCCATAGCAGTTCTGAAATCCTACTGGGCAAACATCACAGGCACTCCTTTTTTTTTTTTTTTTTTTAAAGATTTATTTATTTATTTATTTATTTGACAGAGAGAGACATAGTGAGAAAGGGAATGCAAGCAGGGGGAATGGGAGAGAGAGAAGCAGGCTTCCCACGGAGCAGGGAACCCAATGCAGGGCTCGATCCCAGGACCCTGGGATCATGACCTGAGCCTAAGGTAGACACCCAGTGACTGAGTCACCCAGGCGCCCCACAGGCACTTCTTATTCTCAGAGTAAGGCCCTTATTCAACTCCCTTGCATTGCCTCCCAGCCCACTGATCTTCCTAGACATTTCATTTGAGTATTTGGATGTTCTTCTTCCAAATTTCTGGTTGGCCCCATTTGAAGAGTATTCTAGAAAATATGACTTCCTTGGTGACTGTTCAGTTTTCTTAGTCCAATCCTATCTTGATATTTTTTTAAAGATTTTATTTATTTGTCAGAGAGAGAGAGAGAGCACAAGCAGGGGGAGCAGCAGGCAGAGCAGGCAGAGGGAGAAGCAGGCTCCCCTCTGAGCAAGGAGCCCAACACAGGACTCGATCCCAGGACTCTGGTATCATGATCTGAGCTGAAAGCACAGGCTTAACTAACTGAGCCACCCAGGTGTCCCTATCTTGATATTTTTTAAAATAACTAAAAAATATAATAGTCTTAGATTTTTTTTTAATATAGCTGGTGGATCATTTGGAAGTTTTATTATGGTAACATTCAATGGCTTGACACCAATATCTGTACTTAAGTCAGATTTAATGTAATAATAAAAAAATCTCAAAATTTTAGTGACCTACTATAATACACATTTATTTGTTGATCTTAATTTATCTATTGATCTTAATACATCTTATCAGCTATTGGCTTCTGCTGTTGAAGCTCTGTTCAGTTCAGCTTTAGTATCTCCTTATTCCAGAACCCAATTCAAAGAAGCAACCCTTATTTGTAAGAGTTATTTATTGTCATGGTAGAGGGAAAAGAGCAGAAGAAATGGTAGCAAGAGATTATGTCTATTATGGCTTCCGTACTGAACTAGCACAATGTCACTTCTGCTAATATTCCATTGGCCAAAAGAAGTCATATGATCATGCCCAATCTCAATGGGTGGAGAAGGACATGTCTTACAGGAAGTGCTGCAAGGCAGATGACAATGGGCAGGAGTGTATAATGCTCTTATAAGGTTGAAAGGATAGTTGGAATCAATAAGGCAATATATCCTACCATTATTTAAACTTTAAGTTATGCGAGTATCATCCAAGTTTTAATTGGCCTCAAAGTACTATAAAAGAAGAGTTTTAAAAAAACAGCAGCAATTTATCATTTGCTTATCAACTTTCTAGTTATTCAATAAAGGTTTGTTAGACAACTACTTAGTGTCAGCCATCTCACTTGGTTTTAGTTGCAAAACCTCAAACAGATACTATCACTGAAGTATTGTAATTTCACATAGTGGGTAAATAAGAAGTAGGTAACAAGAAGTTTTTATATACTGACACCTACTAAAGATTAAGTATATCCTGTTCTAGAAGTGTGTGGAAAGTACCTAGACCAAAATATGTAGTAAAAACCTGATCTGCCCTTGAGAGGGTCATGGCATATACCTGTAAGGAGATCAGGAGTAGGTAAGTGTGAAATGCAAAAGCGCTATAAGCATTTTGTAGGATTGACCAGAGCATCTCACTAAATTTTAATATTGTCTCTGAGGCTGACTATGCATAATATTTAAACACAGGCCAATTTATAATTTCCTTCAATTCAGATTTTATTGTAAATATATTCCTCACTGATAATTTCCAAATAATAGAATTTTTTTCCATGCCAACCACTGATGGGGAAATCAAGCTGCTAATGTATGCTCAGTGCTAGCAACAATTTAAATTTAATATTGGACTAAGAAAATGAGGAAAAATATTGATGGATATGAAAAGTTTGGAGTAGCATGTTGTGTCCGTTAGTTGTTAAACTTATTCCAGAAACAAATAATTTGTGGCTTTGTGATATTTTCTACTAATACTCTACATTAAAAGCATTCAGGATATATGTCAATCCTTTTATAAATTGATATAAATCATTCTTCCTTGTGGTTTGACAACTGTATTGTGTGTTCACTTAAGTATCTTAAAGAGATAAATAGTAAAACATATTAAAATAAATTTCTGGTGCAGCAAATGTATTTGCATGTATATACAAAGTGCAGTGCACATAAATACTGTATACTTATGCAAATAAATTATGTATGAGATGTATAATATATGAACACTAGTCTGGAGGTAACTCCGTAGTAAAAAGATCCTTAACTTACGGATCCCTGGAAATAGCTCCCTAACTAAATGGGTTTATGCATATGCGCAACAAACTGTCTGGGCCTCATTTCCCCTCCCCCGCCTTTTCTCTGATTGAAGCTGTTAGTTCTAGTCTGGCCTAACTTAGGATCTCAATAGTCCTTTTAATATCTAATATTCTATTATATAAATATTGGGGAATAGAGGCAGGGAGATGTTGATTTAGTTTTCCAGCTAGGAATGGAGCAGACAGAAACACTGAAACTACTTCTTGACAATTTATTCCAAGAGAAATTCCTCTGTTTTCATCTTTTAGGCACTCTGGTTTTATCTACTGCCCTTGAGTTTAAGAAAGGGTGAAAAAGAATTTCCGTGCATCTATTTTACTCTATTCTTTACTTAATATGCCTCTATTTTATCACCTTTTCTCCTTCATTTTCTCAGAACAATTCAGCCTGGTCTTTTTAATATCCCCCTCATTTGGAGTCACCTCCTAGAGTATTACTTGTGATTACAATCCTTCTCATTGTCCTTCACTAGTCTTTTCTATTTCTGGTAGGTTTATTTAGAGACTAGGTGACCACAACTAAAAACTATTTGCAGGTGAAACAGACTGTGATTCATGTACCTTGTATGCATGCAATGGGATTTTTATTTTCCCTCATTTTACCTCCTTTATAGAGTTATTAGGACACTGTGACAGTATCACCAAATGCTAAACATATGATCATACTTTTTTTTTAAGTGAGGAAGTTATTTAAAAATTTTTAAGAATATAATAACATTTTCAGAAAAGATAACTTATCCTTGGGTCAGTATTTTTCCATTAGCAAATATTTATCTGCAATTTCATCATCTGCAATGTTTCAATGCAATTAATATTTGTTTAGGACTGACTATGGTCAAAGCACATATGAGTGTTGCAGGTGAATACAGTTAGAGTAAAAAAATCTGTTATTAATGATGTTACATTTTAGCAGAGCAGGTAAAACACTTGAATAAATTTATCTAAAATTTGGTAAGTGATATAATGCTGTCACAAAGTATATGAAACAGAAATTACCTTTTTGGGGGAGGTGATCTAATTAGGGAAAATATCCCCAATGTGGGAGAAAATTAAATTTCCACTATCCTATTGCTACAGGTCATGTTGATTCAATCGTACAAACCTAGAACCTGTAGGTAATATTAGTATCCACCAGTATTTTTTGTATCAACAACAAATTAAAAAATGGTCATGTCAGCTCTTTATTCTGTTTCTGTAGCTGAAAATGATGTCTAAGCTGATATTCATACCCTTCCTTTTCCCACTACTTTTCGGAATTCTCTTATCTGATGTTATCACCTTGGTTGAAAGGATTTTATGAATTTTCATTCCCACAGGATCCATGTTTTAGTGTTCACATATGTATTGGTTTGCATAGGTGGCTACTGCCAATCAATTCCTCATAGAACTCAGTTGCCCTCGGCACAGATCCAGCATAATCAACCTTTCACCAAGAAGCTAACTGGTAACCTCAGAACATGGTGTCCTATATGGGGTCTAGCTTTGAGCTTAACTATTGGCAGATTGGACAATCAGTAGTGCTAGCTAGACTTGGTGAAGGGAAGTCCGCAACATTAAAACTATGCATAGACTCCATCACAAGAATTTTGTATACAAACTCTAATTGAGTGAAAGGCTGACTAGGAACAGAAGTTGACTGACATGCAGAAGACAGATCTTGCACATTATTTTATAGCTTTACCTGCCATGAATGTTCTCTGCAGGACAAAATGTGTGATGTGGACATCTTAACATCCTGTGTCCTTTCTGATACATTCATTCACATACCTCTTCACCAGAATTCCTTGTCATCAATTTTCCAATGTCTTCAGTTTCTGATCCTTTGGTCAATGCATAAACCATTGCTATGAATTAATTATAACTCAGGTTATTTCAATATTTAGACAAAATAGAAAATTCTATATATTGCCAAATTTATCCCAGGTGGGAAGATTTCTTTTCATCATTGCCTTTTGGATTATCTATAAAGGAGGCTTTAGTGCAATGTTTACCTATTACCAGTATATCATAATTATTTGTTAACCAAAGCTGCACTTTTTCCTCCCATGTCTTAGCTTAAATTCAATTAGATTTTGGTTTTTTACACAGACCCTATCTTAAATAGATTGTAGAACCCCATTCACTCAAAGGACTTAAGTATACAAGATCCTTCCTGCTGCACAAAATAGTTTAGGAGAGATTTACATGAATAATGAGAGTATCTTTGGGGTGATTGTGAAGACCCAAGAAGTTTTAAATTGTCTACTATCCAGAGAAGACCACAGTGTGTCAAATGCATTACATGAATGTGGTTACATTTTGTATCTGAAATTTACATGGTAATATGACCAATCTTTGTTGCCCTTGAATTACAATTTGTATTAGTGACGAGTTTTTATTTGTTTATTTGTTTTTTGTTTTCATCTTGAAACTACTCCAAGGGAAACAACCAGAAAATCATGTTTCTTAAATTTGGTTAATAAAACATAGAATTGATAAGAAATTGGAAAATTCATCAGAGAGTATAAAGAAGCTAAAGAATTCTGATATAACACAATGGGAAACATTTCTGAGTGTTATGCTAACAGCTAGATCTTTAAAATACTTTTTTAGTAGGAAATAAAATAAAGAAAAACTAATTAGGACAGGGTAGGATTTCAAATAAATGGTTTACTCTTGGTTTCAGGAATTTTTGTCATTTTGAGGATAAAAGAAATTACATTTAACCTTCAAGATAAATCTTCGTCAAAAATATTTTTGCTTCTGTATCTTTATTTTCTTTTTTAAATTGTACCTTATTTATTATAAAATTTATAAAACTTGTATATGTTGTAGGTATCTTAAAAATGTTAGAGGCTATTTCAGTTGCACAATACCTTAATGAGTCTTGTTAAATGTAAGATATTTAGGGGAAATATAAAATTGGGATTTCGATTTTTGTTTTATGAAAGAAAGAAAACTATTATTTAAAAGTTATTATTGATATTTTTTAAATGGAAGATCACATGTGTATTTAATATCTTATGTTCAGGTTTTACCTTTTTTTAAAAGATGTAATGATGCATAGGGAGATGGAGGCAGAGAAATTTAATCAAAAGTTGTAGGAATAGATCCAAATGAAGAACAAAGAGAAACAAAGGTACACCAGGGAGATGTTATAATATAGTTTCCAGACAAAAATGAATGACTACAGACAAAATGAAAAATGAAGATCCAAAAGAAATACATAAGAGCAAGGCATAAAGGATTATGATGAGAGTTATTACTTGGGTTTCTCAAAAAGAAGTGGAAAAGTACAGAGGTTGTGATTGCATTTGAGGGAATGAAGGTTTTACCTAGCATTTAAAAATAACTATTTGATAATTGCATAGGTTTTTTTCTAGGCAAAATTAAGTACTTGACTTCCTAAAGACTAAAGAATACTAATTACTATGAAATCAAGGTGGATTAATGATAGAATTTCTTCACTCTTTTAATTATTCTATTTATGTGTATTTAGGTTGATGTTTAAAGTAATCAGTTCTTATAGAAAATTAGAACAATACAAAAATATTACAAAAAAGAATCTGAAAATTAGTTTTTTTTCAAAATTACTCCATTACTTTTCTATGCATATGTGGATACATATATATTTTACATAAAATTGTTTTCATTTTATAAAACATACATTTAAAATATATGTATTTTTAATATTTTTCTCATGTTTCGTCCTGTAATTTTGATTTTTTATTCTTTGTACTATTTCCAAACTTACAGATATAGAATAATTAAGGACAAAATCTGATGTAAATGATTTGCATTTTTACAAATGTTTCCAATACCACTGCTATGAAAAGACTTGTATATAATTTTCCAAATATATGGTTATAAAAACATCCTAAAAGCAGAATGATTCTGGATCAAAAGTTCACTGGGTGCCTGGGTGGCTCAGTTGGTTAAGTGTCTGCCTTCTACTTGGGTCATGATCTCAGAGCTCCCTTGGGCTCCTTGCCTTGTGCAGGGAGGGCACTTGAGATTCTCTCTCTCCCTCTGCAGCCCCACACCCCACTGCTTGTGCTCTCTCTCTCTCTCTCTCTCAAATAAACAAATAAAATCTTTTAAAAAAGAGTGCATCAATAGTTGTCTCAGGACTTTAATTAGTTGAAATTCAAATAATATAATACAACTAAGTTCTTAAATATACACACAGAAATATACATGTTCTTATTGTGCTACATTTTATGTCCAATATATAATCCATTATTTGTGTTACTCTGTATTTGTGAATGTGTAGGTAAAATATAAGATAAGGAGACTACTTATTAGCCTCAATTTATTTTCTGTGTTTTCCATTCTGATCCTTGGCTAACAACATACTGTTTTCAGTGTTATTCTTACACGTTTTAGTAAGTGGGAGGAAGCACATTTTTGTTATTTGTCTTGAAAAGTGTTTTGTAGAGATAAGCATTCATATTCATCCAGTAAGATCACTCTCTGAATCTCTATACTCTTGAATCCTTTTGGCATTTGAATTTAATTGATTCAATTTTACAGATAAGTTTGAAAGGACATAAAAGTCATATGTTATTGAATGTATATATCAACTTTAACATTTTATTGCATAGGTAATTTTTGTGCTTTCATTTTTAAGCTTATTCTTAACTACTTATTTTTATGTTTGTGTTGTATCTATGAGTAAGGTTTTTTTCTTTTTTTATATGATTAAGCTGCTCATTGTTTATTAAAAAACTCATTGGTTTTGGATAACAATTTTACAAATTAGAATATTGCTACATTTCTTATTTTAAAGTTTTTTCAATTAATTTTCTTGTTCAGGTAAATGATTTATTGCATATAATTTTATTTTTCCTCCTTTCTTCGTATTTTGATTGTCATGATTTTTTTCATGTATTTCCATTAGCTAGAACTTCAGAACTATTTTTTTATTATTAATATTAGATCTGTTGAAATGAGATAGCTTAAAATCAACTTAAGAATATCTTACTTAAATCTTTTTTTAATTAATTATATCAGAAATGTATGAAGAACATCAAATACTAAGCCAAACCTGTAAGCAGATTACTCTCTCCTTTGCACAATTTAGTGGGTTCAGTAAGCAAAATTTAAACTGACTCCCAAGATTCCTCACCCCCTGTGTCCACCCCTTGTTCCTCATGATGGTGATTATGATGAATGTCACTCCCATGATTATGATATGTAATATGGCACAGTTGACCTTAAGGAAGGGAGATTATCAGGATGGGCCTGAACAGGAAATATTCTCAATTTTTTCAGTCATTTTAAGTATGCCCAAGTTTTCTAATTATTCTTGAAACAATTTTACTAAGTTTTCATTATTATAATTTTGCTAATTTTATTGATATCTTCAAACTTTTTACTAAGTATAGGTTTTATTTGCATCAACATTACTTAAATTGGGTGCATTCTCTATAATGACTGAAATGTTTTTAAATCATTTTATTGCTCACATCTTGGGCAATTATAAGAAATTTTCCATTTATGGATATCATTGTTTGATTTTTTAAAAATTTATTTGGGGAGCATTTAAAAATATAGAAAAGCACAGAAATGAAATGAGACATGTCTTTTTATATCCAGAATTGATATTTGCAAACACTTACTTGTACTTATTTCATAGGTTTTCAACATAAGAAATTACAAAGTGCAGGTACATTTGAAGTCCACGTTACACAACCTTCATTTCCCTCCCATGATCATGTCTGTGTGTGTTTTTCAGCCTGATTGTACACATTTGCACTCATACATTACATGTATAGTTTACTGTGTGCTTTAAATGTTGTATCATTTTATTCTTCACTTTACTTTTCTCACTAAACATAATGTCTTGGAGATTTAGCTTTGTTGGCAAATGTCAAGCTTTTTTATTCTTTCTATTTGGTATTTTCCTTTGTGTACATATGCTGCATTTTGTTTATTAACTTCACTCTTTTAGGATATTTGTGTCAAGTCATTGAATATCTTTGTATTAGGCTTTGAGCATTAGACCTTATTATAAGAGTTTCCCTCTGTGTTTCCCCAGACACAGAGTGGTGGGATTGTAGAATAGGCATATTATAAATTTCACCAGATGTTCTAACTTGCCATACAGTCTTGATATTTCAATATATTTTCCCAACAGAACTGTGGGTTTTTCTTCTACCTTTTCACTAAATAATTCACATTTAATGTTTTCCAACTTTAATTTTCTTGCCAATCTGAAAGAAGTAAACTAAAATGCCCCTTTTTTTGGTTCTAATTTTTATTTTTTTGTATTCAGGTGGTGTGTTCAGCCCTCTTCGTATGCATATTGGCTGTTTCTGTTCCTTTACTATAAATTATTTATTTATAGTATTTTTTTCATTTTTAATTGACCATTTGTATTTTTTTTTCCTTTTTTATATTTAGGACTACTTTATATATTCTGGGGAATGATGTTTATTTGATTACATACATTAATAATCCCCTCTCCTTGTCTGTGCTTATGTTTTTATTTTTAAAACTTTTTAGTTTTATTTAAAATACTAAATATTTAATCTCACTGTCTAACTTGTTTTCCCTAAATGATCACCAACTTATGCATTGTTCCTAATCATTATGATAAAAATAATTTCAAATACTAATTTTTATGTTCAGTGAAAATTTATTTCCTCAAGTATAGTGTGACACTTTATAAAGAAAAGTAGAATATATCAGCAATATGTTTTCAAACATTACCCTAACTACGTTTTTATTTTATTTTTTTTTTAGAGAGAGAGAGAGAGAGAGCACAAAATCATGAGTTGGGGGGGAAGGGCAGAGGGAGAGAGAGAGAGAGAGAATCTTAAGCTGGCTCCACACCCAGTGCAGAGCCTCATTCAGGCTCCATCTCATGACCCCAAGATCATGACCTGAGCCGAAATCAAGAGTCAGACGTTTAACAAATGAGACACCCAGGTGCCCCTACATTATATTTTTAAAATTTGTATTTGTGAGTATATTTCAGAATCTGTCATGCAATTTGGATCACTGGAATGATAAAAATCTGTGTTTATCCATTTATTTCTCACATAAGAACATTTTGAGGAAAATGTTTCTTGAATACTATGCCTTGTGTTTGTTTTCTAAGATGTCTTATTTTTGTATAAATTAAAAGTCATTTCAAACCACATGTGCAATGAAATGTAAATAGATACGACAAGAGATGTTTCCCTCTCTAGAAAAAAATATTAATTTCTTCATAGTGTTTACTCTGCATACATTTTATTCCAACCAGCTGCTTTTCAAACTCTTCATTTAAACCAATTTGGCAACTAATTTCACAGTTCTGTTTTTTTCCTATCAGGCAATAGAAGTGGACTCTTTTTTTTTAATTCCAGTATAATTAACATACAGCTTTATATTAGTTTCAGATATGCAATATAGTGACCCAACAATTCGATACATTTATCAGTGCTCATCACAGTCTGTGTAGTCTTAATCCCCTTCACCTATTTTACCCAATCCTCCACCCACCTCCCCTCTGGTAAACACCAGTTTGTTCTCTATATTTAAAAGTCCGTTTTTCTGTTTGTCTTGTTTTTCTTTATTTTGTTTCTTAATTTTCATGTCTGGGTGAAATCATATGGTATTTGTCTTTCTCTGAATACCTTATTTCACTTAGCATTATATTCTTTAGATCTATCCATGTTGTTGCAAATGGCATGAACTCATTCTTTTTATGACTGAGTAATATTCCATTACACACACACACACACACACACACACACACACACACACACACACACGCTTCTTTATCCATTTAGCTATGAATGAACACATAGGTTTCTTCCATATCCTGGCTATTGTAAATAATTTGCAATAAACATAAGAATGCACATATCTCCTTCAATTAATGTTTTAATTTTCTTTGAGTAAATACCCAGTAGTGGAATTACTGGGTCATATGGTAATTCTATTTTTAATTTTCTGAGGAATCCACAATTTTTCGTAATGACTACATCAGTTTGCATTCCCACCAACAATGCACAAGAGTTCCTTTTTCTCTACATCCTTGCCAATACTTGTTATTTCTTGTGTTTTTGACTTTGTCTTTCTGACAGGTGTAAGGTGAGATCTCATTTCGATTTACAATTGCCTGGTGATTCATGGTGGTGAGCAACTTTTAATGTGTCTGCTGGTCATCTGTTTGTCTTTGGAAAACTGTTCATGTCCTCTGCTCATTTTAAATTGCATTATATGGAGTTTTTTGGTGTTGGGTTGTATAAGTTCTTTAAATATTTTGGATAATAGCCCCTTACTAGATATATTATTTGTAAATAATCTTCTCCCATTCAGTAGGTTGCCTTTTAGTTTTGTTGATGGTTTCATTTGCTGTGCAAAGGACTTTTATATTGGTGTAGTCCCAATATTGTAATTATGCTTTTGTTCCCCTTGTCTCAGGAGACATATCTAAAGAAATGTTTCTATGGCCAATGTCAAAGGGATTAATGCCTATGTTTTCTTCTAGGAATTTTATGGTTTCCAGTCTCATATTTAGGACTTTAATCCATTTTGAGTTTATTTTTTTGTATGGTATAAGAATGTGATACAGTTTACATGGATCATCCAAGTGTCAATGTCTAGTTTTCCTAACACCATTTGTTGAAGAGCCTATCTCTTTCTCATTGTATATTCTTGCCTCCTTTGTTGTAGATTAATTGACCATAAAAATGTGGGTTTATTTCTGGATGCTACTCTGTTCTATTGATATATATATGTTATCTGTTTTTGTAACATACTGTTTTGATTACTATAGCTTTGTAATATGTCTTGAAATCTGGGATTGTAATACCTTTGGTTTTATTGTTCTTTTTCCTGATTACTTTGGATATTTGGGGTTCTTTGTGATTCCATACAAATTTTAGTATTGTTTTAGTTTTGTGAAAAATGCTATTGGCATTTTGATAGGGATTGCACTAAACCTATAGGTTGCTTTGGGTAATACAGATATTTTAAGAATATGTAAGTATGGAGTATATTTCCATTTGTTTGTGTCATCTTTAATTTCTTTTATCAATGTTTCATAGTTTCTAGTGTACAGGTCTTTCACCTTCTTGGGTAAGTTTATTCCTAGTTACTTTATTCTTTTTGGTGCAATTATAAATGGAATTGTTTTCTTAATGTCTCTTTCTGCTACTTCATTATTAGTGCATGGAAATGCAACAGATTTCTGTATATTAATTATGTATGCTGTGACTTTACTGAATTCATTTATCAGTTCTAGTAGTTTTTTGGTGGAGTCTTTGTGTTTTCCATATATAGCATCATGTGGTCTGCAAATAGTGATAATTTTACTTCTTTGTTACCAATTTCCCACCTTGGGTGATTACTGTACTTCCAGTACTGTGTTGAATAAAACTGGTGAAAATGAAAATCCTTGTCTTGTTCCTGATTTTAGGGGAAAAGATCTCAGTTTTTCCCCATTGAATATGATGTTCACCATGGATTTTTCCATGCGTGATTACTGTACTTCCAGTACTGTGTTGAATAAAACTGGTGAAAGTGAAAATCCTTGTCTTTTTCCTGATTTTAGGGGAAAAGATCTGTTTTTCCCCATTGAATATGGTGTTCACCATGGATTTTTCATATAAAGACTTTAAAAAGGTTGAGGTGTATTCCCTGTAAACCTACTTTGTTGAGAGTTTTGTCATGAATGGATGTCATACTTTGTTAGATGCTTTTTCTGCCTCTCTGGAGAGGTTCATACTGTTTTTATTCTTTCTCTTGATTTGCGAATATTGAGCCACACTTGCATCCCTGGAATAAATCCCACTTGATCATGGTGAATGATTTTTTTAAAAGTATTGTTGAATTCAGCTTGCTAATATTTTGTTGAAGATTTTTGTGTCTATGATTATCAGAGATATTGGTCTGTAGTTTTGTTGGTGTTTTTGTTGTTTAATAGCGTCTGGTATCAGGTTTCTGGTTTGGGTATCAAGGTAATGCTGGCCTCATAGAATGAATTTGAAATTTTTCATTCCTCTTCTATTTTTTGGACTAGTTTAAGAAGAATAGGTATTAACTCTCCCTTAAATGTTTGGTAGAATTAACCTGTGAAGCCATTTGGTCCTGGACTTTTATTTCTTGGAAATTTTTGTTTACAAATTCAATTTCATGCTAGTAATTGGTCTGTTCAAATTTTCTATCTCTTCCTGATTCAGTTTTGGAATTGTTTATGTTTTGGATATGTTTCTAGGAATTCATCCATTTCTTCCAGTTTGTCCAATTTGTTGGCATATAATTTTTCATCATATTCTCTTATAATTCTCTGTATTTCTGTGGTACCAGTTGTTATTTCTCCTTCATTTCTGATTTTACGTATTTGAGTCCTTCCCTTCTCACCTTTTTTATGTCTGGCTAAAGGTTTATTAATTTTGTTGATATTTTCAAAGAACCAGTTCCTAGTTTTATTGACCTGTTGTATTGAGTTTTTAGTCTCTATTTCATTTATTTCTGCTCTAATCTTTACCATTTTCTTTCTTCTACTGGTTTTGGATTTTTGTTCTTTTTCTAGCTCCTTTAGCTGTAAGTTAGGTTGTTTATTTGAGATTTAACTTTCTTCTTGAAATATTGCTATAATCTTCTCTCTTAGAACAGCTTTTGCTGCATCCCATGAATTTCAGACTGATGTGTTTTCATTTTTATTCATCTCCATGTACTTTTTGATTTCCTGCTTGATTTCTTGGTTGGCCCATTCATTGTGTAGTAGTAGCATGTTACTTAGCCTCCATGTATTTATGTTCTTTCCAGGTTTTGGGGTTTTTTTTTTATTTCTGGTTTCATATTGCTATTGTTGGAAAAGATGAAAGATATAATTTCATTTTGTTGAATTTGTTGAGTTTTGTTTTATAGGCTAACGTGTGATCTATTCTAGAGAATGTAAGGAATATGCATTCTACCGCCTTTGAAGGGATGTTCTGAATATATCTGTTAGATCTATCTGGTCCAACGTGTCATTCAAAGGCACTGTTTCCTTGTTTCCTTGTTGACTTTCTGTCTGGATGATCTGTCCTTTGATGTTAGTAAGGTGTTGAAATCCCTTACCATTACTGTATTGTTATCAATTTCTTCCTTTATATCTGTTACTAGTTTTTTAAGTATTGGATGTTCCCATGTTGGTTGCATAAATATTTACAATTGCTATATCTTCTTGTCAGATTGTTCCCTTTTTCATTAGGTAGTATCTCTTTTTACAATATTTGTTTTAAGGGCTATTTTGTCTGATATCAGTATTACTATCCCAGCTTTCCTTTTGCTTCTGTTTGCATGATAAATGTTTTCCCATTTCTTCATTTTCAATCTGCATGTCTTTAGGTCTGAAATGAGTCTCTTGTAGGCAGCATATAGATTGTTCTTGCTTTTTAAAATATATTTAGTCACTCTATGTCTTTTGATTGGAGCATTTAGCTCATTTACATTCAAAGTAATTTTTGATAAATAAATATTTATCACCATTTAATTACCTGTTTTAAAGTTGTGTTTATAGTTCTCTGTTCCTTTCTTCTCTTGCTCTTCCCCATTGTGGTTTGATGGCTTTGTTTTGTGATATGCTTTGATTGCTTTCTCTTAATTTTTTTGCATATCTATTACAGATTTTTGATTTGTGGTTGCCATTAGGTTGATATATAACACCCTATGCATATTACAGTCTATTATAAGTTGATGGTCCCTGAAATTTGAACCCATTCTAAAAGAACTAACATTTTACTCCTTGTCCCCACATTTTATGTATACGATGTCTTATTTTATGTCATTTTATTTTGTCAGTCCCATATGTGATTAATCTACTACTTTTATTATGTTTGTATTTACCTGTGAAATTTTTTCTTTCCTAATTTTCTTATTTCTGATTCTGGCCTTTTCTTTGCACTCAAATAATTCTCTTTAATATTTCGTATAAGCCTGGTTCAGTGGTAATGCACGCCTTTAAATTTTGTTTTTCTAAGAAGCTCTGAATCTCTTTATATTGTGAATGATACCCTTGCAGGATAGAATATTCTTGGTTACAGGTTTCTTCCTGTCGGCACTTTGAATACATCATGTTACTCTCTTCTGGCCTGCAAAATTTCTGCTGATAAATCAGCTGGTAGCCTTATGGGGTTTCTGTTGTATATAACTATTTTCTTTACTCTCGCTGCTTTTAATATTCTCTCTTTATCACTAATTTTTGCCATCTTAATTATTACGTGTCTTGATTGGACTTCCTTGGGTTGATTTTGTTGTGGACTCTCTGTACCTCCTGGATTTGGATTTTGTTCCCCAAATTAGGGAAGTGTTCAGCTATTATTTCTTCAAATAAATCTTCTTTCCTCTCTCTCTCTCTTCTTCTGGGATCACTATAATGTGTGTGAATGTTATTACACCCAATGATGCACTGAGTTCCCTTAACCTATTCTCATTTTTTTCCCCTGAAAATCCACTTTATTTTCCATGTTGTGGATAGATCCAGTCAGTGTGATCATTTTTCTGCATGTCTAATAATTTATCAAAATAAGTTTTCCCACAAGATTCTTCCATCAATTCTGAAAGTCCTGGTCTGACAACATACCCAAATAAAGCTCTTGAAAATCACCTCTTAAAATTTGGAAGAAAGTGTGTCAAGTCTTTTCTAGTACCTATTCTCATCTTTTTAATTATTTTTTTTCTTTTTGCTGTTCAGCCTGTTTGCTTTCCATTACTTTGTCTTCCAGATCAGTGATCCATTCTTTTGCTTCCTCTAATCTACTATTAATTCCTTCAAGTGAATTTGTAATTCCAGCTATTGACTTCTTCATCTCTGAATTATTCTTTTTCATATTTTCTATCTCTCTGTCAAAGTTCTCACTGAGATCCTCCACTCTTTTCTCAAGTCCAGTAATCTTTTTGACCAATACTTTGAATTCTCTATCAGTCGTCTCACTTGTCTGTTTCATTTACCTCTTTTGCTGTGATTTTGTTCTATTTTTTTTCACTTGGGACATATGCTCTGTCTCCTCATTTTGTCTAACTCTTTGTGTTTGTCGTCTACATCTCCTGCTCTTTTTTTTAACTCTTTTTTTTTAAGATTTTATTTATTTATTCATGACAGAGAGAGAGAGAGAGAGAGAGAAGCAGAGGGAGAAGCAGGCTCCCAAGGAGCAGGGAGCCCGATGCGGGACTCAATCCCAGGACCCTGGGATCATGACCTGAGCCAAAGGCAGACACTTAACCATCTGAGCCACCCAGGTGCCCTACATCTCCTGCTCCTGAAAATAGTGTCCCTGTAGTATAATGGCCTTCATCAGAACCAGAACTTTTACTTGTGTTGCATGTGCCCTACCACTGCATGTGGCTGAGCCACGTTTATTTTCGGTCCAGTCAGCTGGCATGGCCTACTTTGTTGTTGTGGGCAGAATTTTGTCCCCTATGTTGTAAAGGGCTCAGTCTATGGCTGTCCTGGGCTTATAGTTGGGTCAGACCAGATGCTTGCCCTCATCCTGTTTGCTAGGGCTGCAGTAACACCAAACTGAAGGATGCTCTTCCTGTGTTGTCTCTGAGAGGCTTTTGTTGATGGGCAGGTCCTGCGGTCAAACCAATTATCTGCCCCTAGTCTGTTGGGGTTGCAGTGATTCCAAACTATAGGGTTCTCTCCTTCTGCTTCCCCCTGTGGGTTTTTTGTTGATGGGTAGAGCCAGTGGTCAGATTAGATGTCTGCCATTAGGTGACTGCTGGGGCTGCAATCAAACTTGTATGTGTGGTTATCTTTCTCTTTCCCCAGGGCAGTAGTCACTTTTGAGTGGCACTGATGTGGCTGCTTGTAGAATGAAACATGTCAGAGCCATTTTGGAGAGACTATTGCCAAGTGGTGTGGAGTGGATGGGGCAAATCCCCCAGAGAATGTGGAGGCAGGGCACTCAGTGTTAGCAAGCTAGTTGAAGAGTGTTCCTACTGGTTCCTGCAGGTGTCTGGCTACCCAGGCTGGGGATATATAGGGTTGGGGGGAAAATGGCCCCTGCCAGCTATTTTGTTTTGGAGAAGTCTCTGTCAATCCCTGCCCCTTCAGCACATGTCCTGAGATTAGTGAATAAATCTCCTTCCTATATAACCCAGATCCAGATGGCTTTTCAAACTTCTGCATCTACACCGTATCTCTGTGGGGTTGTATGTTATGCTATCTCTGTAAGGGTGGGGACTCAGTTTCTTATCATATCTCTCAGAGCTAAGCCCTAGTTTGTAAAGTACCCAAAGTTAAGTGCCCTGGTTGTACAAACTCTTGAAGTTAAGTCCCACTGGATTTCAAAGCCAAATATGTAGGGACTCATTTTCCCAGGGCAGGTCCCCCATGTCTGGGATTCCTGGTGTGGAGTCTGTTCCTCTCCATTCCCCATGTTTGTGGTATCCCTCCCATTTGTGGTTAGTTCCCACTGGAGTTTGGTTCTTTGCCCCTCCACCCCTTTTCTTTGTGGCATCCTCTCTAAGATGAATTGTAGAGTCTGTTCTACCAGTCTTTGGGTCATTTTCTGGATTAGTTGCACTGATGTGATTATTATCTAGGTATATCCATGGGGCACGGTGAGCTTAGAGTCTTCTTACTCCATCATCTTTCTGGTCTCTGATAAAAGTGTACTCTTAATAAAAAAGTTAGTTTTGATATAAAATATGTAAAGCACTAAATGCTAGAGCTCTTTCCTGCTTACATTTGAATCAGTTCTTAACTTCCTGGTTTTAGACTCTAAAGCTAGGTAGAGCTGAAACCAACACAAGAACTGAAATAATGACATCAATAATTGAATAAACTGTCATTTAATTACTAATTATATTAAAAATACAGATACATTATAGCAGAGTGGTATGGTTTACAAGATTCAAACTCAAATGAAGAATATTATCTTCCAACCTGACTGTGATTTACTTGATTTTCCTAAGGGTACAATCTGCCTTGGGTGTCACATACGTCTTTTGACTAAATTAAGAGGAAAAAGTGTGTGTGTGTGTGTGTGTGTGTGTGTGTGTGTGTGTGGTGGGGATAAGGTGCCATTAATAGCCTCACTTTACTTCTGTCTTCTGTCTTTACTAATCCTTGTTTCTAAACCTAGTATTTACATTTGGATTCACCATAGGAAGAAAATAATGCCCTTTTCTCCAGAGCTTTTTTCCCCCCATATTCTGACATCTCTTTTTATGAATCTCCTGAAAAATGGTCTATTTACACTCCCATTTGTGTCTTCAGTGCCTTCAAAAGGCCCCTACACACATCCTGTAGTTAAGAACTCCCATCAGTGATTTAAAGGAGACTAATCTGTTAGGAGTGACTAATACTACTTTTTTGTCACTCTTTTGGTTAAAGTATTAAAGAACATAATAGTTTCTGGTATCACAAATATTGAATAATCCATACCCCTTAATGAATATCTCTTTGTCCAGTAGTGCTATTATTTTAATATATTACCAAACAATATTTGGTAAAATAATATTTAGGAATTTGACTTACTAATTATTGGTATAATTGGCATGAATTGTTCTTTTTCTGCACTATTTCTGGCATATTTGAATGTCTATTAATGGTGAATGCAAAAACACATACACAGTTACATACACACCAAAGAAGTCTTTGGATTAATACAAATACACAAAATTTTCTGGTCTCTAGAAAATTTTAATGTAATTCAAATAATCTTTTCCTAAATGGTCTCAGTGGATTGTCCTTGACACTTCCTTTCTTGATTGCTCTTTTGTAAGTTTTTTACCCACCTCTTTCAATCTACCTTTCTATTTTGCTTGGGTTTTCTTTTTTCATATACTATGTTAACTATATATTCTATTGACATAATATTGTTTTGTATAATTATATACACATTTAATTATATATGTATATTTTATGTACTAATAGATATTTGGATTTTTCAGTAAGGAAGCTCTTAGATTTAGCAATTTTATGGTTATAATATTTTTGATAATTCATGATTATCTGATTCTATTTTTATTATTTAATTTTATTTACTTTTAATATTTTTAGTTATTGATTTATTTATTCAATGAAATGGTTTTTCAAAAATTCTTGTGCTTAGAACTGAAAATTAATTTTTTTGATAAAGCAGATTTTAATGTTCATTCTCATTAATAATTCCTTAAAATTACTTTAACTGTATTTAAAATATGTTACTGTATGTTTCCTGTGGCTGCTGTAACATATTACTACAAACTTGGTCTCTTAAAATAGCAACAATGTATTCTCTTATAATTGTGGCAGGCAGAAGTCAAAAATCATTATTAACTCGGATGAAATCAAGATGTCAGCAGGGCTATGCTCTCTCCAGAAGCTCTAGGGGGGAACCTCTTCCCTGACTCTTCCAGCTTCTGGTGGCTAAAGAATATGTTGGTTTGTAGCTATATTAGTCAAATCTTCAAAGCCACCATTCCAAATCTCTTTCTGCTCCATCTTTATACTGTCCTCTTCTCTCTGTTAAATCTCCTCTGCCTTCCTGTATACATGTGATGGCATTTATGGTCCACCAAAATAATCTAGGATAAACTCCCATCTCAACATCCTTAAATTAATCACCTGCAAAGATTCTCCCTCCCTATTTATTTTATTTTATTTTTTAAAGATTTTATTTATTTATTTGACAGAGGGAGAGAGATAGCGAGAGAGGGAACACAAGCAGGGAGAGTGGGAGAGGGAGAAGCAGGTTCCCTGCTGAGCAAGGAGCCCAATGTAGAGCTCAATCCCAGGACCCTGGGATCATAAACTCAGCCAAAAGCAGACGCCTGACCAACTGAGCCACCCAGGCACCCCCCCTTTAAATATAGCAATTTAAGGTAATATTCACAGGTTTCAGGGATTATGACATGGATATCTGCTGGAAATGCATTTTTCAGTTTACTATAATTAAAATAATTTAAATATTTTTTCTGAATATGTTTATGATCTATCATTTTATTATGGCTTATTTTTTAAAAGATTTATTTATTTATTTGAGAGAGGGAGAGAGTGAGCCTGAATGGGGCATCCCAGAGAGAGAGGGAGAGAGGGACAAGCAGACTCCCCACTGAGTGGGGAGCCCAATGTGGGGTTCAATCCCAGGACCCTGAGATCATGACCTGAGCTGGAGCAGACACTTAACTGACTGAGCCATCCAGGAACCCCTTATTTTTGCTGGCATATAATGCACATGGAATGGAGATAGAAACTATTTGATTCACATACCTGTATCCCTCTTCAGTGTTTAATTATTCTTTTCAAAAGTCCTTACCCATAGAAACTCAGAATATGTACACATTTACTGTATGAATGTGAAACTTCTACTTTTAGAATTTTGTCACTTTGCTTCAGGCACTTAATTGCATTATTCAGGTTTTCTCTATTAATATTGACTCCAGTTTCCTTTGTAATCTTGCTGAAGTTAAGCACCAGTATCTATTAATATATATTCAAGCTTGATATTTTGTTTTCCTCTTTGGTCTTGGTCTTTAGAACATAAATTATCAGGAAATTACAAAGCAGCATTGTATTATATCTTAACATAGAGATGCAATAGAAACTGAATTATAAAAACAAAAAGATCACCATAAAATTATTTATAAAAGCAAAGAATGGTAATATGTGTGTTTTAATACAATAGAAATTGTTTAATATGTTATATTAACTCCATATGATAGATAATTCTATGCTTCTAAAAGTGTGTTTTGTAGAAGAATATTTAATCACATTTAATTGCAAAAGTGGTAACAATGTGGTGACAAAGAATAAAACAAGCTATAAAAGAGCAAGAACAAAATAATTTAGTTTTTAAAAATATGTATTTTGAGATAATTGTAGATTTATAGAAGAGTTGAAAAATAGTCAAAAGAGTTCCATATACCCTTCCCAAAGCTTATATTGCCTCTTACGTAACCATACTACAAAATTAACAAAACTAAAAAAATTATAATTTACACATCCTATGACATAAAGAAAAAAAAGACAGTTTTGATTTCACTGGTTTTCCACACTAATATTCATTTTCTTCTCCTAGATCCAATCCAGGAGACCACATTGCATTTAGCCATTATATCTCCTTAATTTTCTCCAATACATTATAATCTCTCAGGTTTCCTTCTTTGTCACAACCTTGACAATTTTGATAGTAGCAGGTGTTTTATAGACTGTTTCATGACTTGGGTGTGTCTGATGCTTTCTGACGAGCATTGAGCCTATGGCTTTTTGGGAAGAATACCACAGAAGTAACTGCCCTGATCATTGCATCATATCAGGGGGTGTGACATCAGTATGGTTTACTGGTGATCCTAACTTTGAACACTTGGTTAGAGTGGTGTCTCCAGATTTCTAAACTCCAAAGTTATTATTTTTACCTTTCCATTCATTTTGTTCAGGCTTAGTTATGTTACATTTTAAGAATAGACATTGTGTAATTTACATTATTTTATATAGGTTAAAGTTTGAGTTGGTGTCTCAGCATATGGTTTCTTCTTGAATGCTCCATGTACAATGTATATTCTGTGGTTGTTTTTGGATGGAATGTTCCACAAATGTTAATTAGATCAAGTTAGTTGGTAGTGTTTTCCTGGTCATCTGTCTCTGAAGTCATTTTCTGTCTAATTGGTCTATGAATTATTGAAAGAGGAGTCTTGAAGTCTCTAATTATATTTGTGGATTTATCTATTTCTTTCTTCATTATCTATCTGGTTTTTTTCTCATGTATTTTAAAATTCTATTGTATATTACATACATAATTAGGATTGTTATGCTCTTGAGAGTTGACCAACATGTAATGAACATCTTTAATTCTGACAATATATCCATCTCTATTTCTTGGATTTAAAACATATATTTTGAAATAATCTGGATCTCCTTTAAGTAATATATGTCTCTGCTTATTTTATAACATCATATTCCCAATTAATCCCCCCCATCCTTTGTGTCATTATAGTCAAACCTTGCACTTTTTCAATTGTTTTAACTTTTGCTGAAAAAGTCAGCTTTCTTTTAGAGCAATTAAAATTCAAAGATTATATTTTATCTTCATTGATTCTATTTCTGAGACTCATCATCTTTTTGTAGAGATCCTAATTTGGACTAAATTTCACTTTATCTGGCTATCTTCTTTTCTTCTTTATGGGCCCCTGGTGGTAATCATGTAGGGAAAAACCATGAGGTTGCAACCCTCATATGTCTGAAGACCTCAGAGTTTTCACACCTCTTACTAATACTTGGTCTTTAGCAATTTGTTAAACATTTTTAGCTTAATCATTTTACTGGCTTATATGGCATTCCATAGTATCTGCCCCAAGAAAGCAAATGCTGGGATTTTGTTTCTCCCAGATAATTCCTGTCTCTTCCCAGGTTTAGGGTTAGTTATTTGCCCTGTGATATCATTTTTTCTTAAGGCTCCAATGAAAAGGTAATTTGCAATTTCCCCAATACTTATAAGGATGGGAGAAATATTCATTCCATTTCTACATTTCTCACCTGAAAGTCCAATAATTTAGTTTTGTAAGAAAATACCCAGCTAGATTAAAAAATATCAATGCACTTCAAAGGTAACAATGTCTGTTCACAAGAAGTAGGTTTGCATTTTGAGCCTTTTCACATTTCCCAATATAGTAAAATCCCCCTGTAACTGTTACATAATCAGAAAAATATTAAGATTTTAGAATTATGAACACAGTATAGTGAATATGCAATAAGAAGAATTAGAATGGACTTGTGAGGGAAAATAGTACAATCGAGAAATAGTAGTTAAAATATGATTATGTAGAAACTATAGTTAAATATGTACTTATTTCTAGCTCATGCTATTTCAAAATATTATTAGTATAAACTGAAAATGGTATATTTTTAATAAATAGTATCTGCTGTTTTTTTTTTTTTTTCCTTTGTTCCTGCCAGAGGAACAAGAGAAATTTGGACTTCATTGACAGCTGATGTGAATTCTGTTTATGTTGTTATCCCACAGGCCTACCTCATACTTGTGGATTTGGGTCTCGAGAGACCTTAAAACCCTTCTGGATTTTGCCAGGGACTTCATGCAGTGATCTAGGTGGAAAATCACTTAGCCTTCCTTGCAATTTTCTTTTTTATCACAAAGGGGAATGACAATAACTTTTTGTGTCTTCCAAGTCTATTTTGATGACCGATGATATGATATTCTATATTCCTTGGAACAAAAGCGATAGATAAAAATGCACATGTAATAGAGTAAGATTATAAATAAAGTTTAGAAACAAACAAAATTGGAAATGTATAAATACATTTCAATATGAGTGCCTCAGTCCACTACTTGAATTCACTTTAATATTATTCTGTAATTGGGTTTTATCTTCCTCACCTATGACAATTACAGTTCTTACAACCAGAACTTGTCTCGCATTAAATAATGTCTCAGAGAGGCTGCTTCTGCTGCTCTATCCACTGTCACAAGCTGACTGAGCATTAATATTCCCACCTGCTCGGGTGCCTGGGTGGCTCAGTTGGTTAAGTGACTGCCTTCGGCTCAGGTCGTGATCCCGGAGTCCTGGGATCGAGTCCTGGGATTGAGTCCCACATCGGGCTCCCGGCTCGGCGGGGAGCCTGCTTCTCCCTCTGACCCTCTCCCCTCTCATGCTGTTTCTCTCTCGCTTGCTCTCTAATAAATAAATATATAAAATCTTAAAAAAAATAATTAAAATTCCCACCTGCTGTGGAATAGCATACTCCCAAGTCCAACTGCCAGAGTGAAAAAAACCTAGTGACACTGGATTGCATCAAGGAGACCCTTTCTCTACCTAATTGCCTCCCAGAACTGTTGAGGAGGTCTGGGTTTGAACCTCTTCAGGAAAATAAATAGAAAATTAGGCAGGTTTAATTTCAATTTAATCAATTTTAGCTGATGTTATACTACATTTTATAATTTATTGACTCTTGTGATATGGACTCTAACAACACTTTGTGCTGTGTGAAACCCCACTCTCTCTTTATTACCTAGGGATAGTTCTATTTCTACTGTGCAGCAATTTGGGAAATTTCCAAATATGTATTATTTTTTTTAACAAAGAAGGCAGCCTGGGCCCAGAAAGTGACCAGAAGAGATATGAGATGACAACAGCTGTTTTGTTTTTTTTTTAAGATTTATTATTGATTCTGGGGGGTGATGGGAGGTTCAGAGAGAGAAAGAGAGAGAGAGAATCTTAAGTAGGCTTCATGTCCAACATGGAGCCCAAAGCAGGGCTGGATCTCACAAACCTGAGATCATGACCTGAGCTGAAATCAAGAGTCGGACGCTCAACCGACCGAGCCAACCAAGTGCCCCAACAGCTAGTTTTTAAAAAGATATTTTATTTTCTTTATCTTTGTGTTGAGTTTAGTTGGTGAGACCACATTACTTGTTAACAGTTGACATCTCATGGGGAATATAAGCATAAATCAAAAACAATGCAATGTAAGGAAAAGAAATGGGAAGTAAGGCTAAAGTCTGACATTAAGGAAATGTATATACAGATAAAAAGCCATATAATAAAATTATCTTTTTAATGGAAGATAAATAAGGAAATTATTTTAATATAATCATGTTTAATTAGCATACATTAATTAGTGTACATTTATAAATAGCCACAATTTATTTTAAGCCAGATATCAGTATCAAATGTTAGAAAATTATATTTTCATATGGATCCTTTTAGGCAATATTGATCATTATATTTTATCTGCAAATACACTTTTTTGTAGAAAATAGCAAGAAAAGCAAATATAAATTTGCTTTTATATATAATACACATATTACATATATAATATATATTTTAAAATACATATATATATTTTAAGAAATATATATATTTTAAAGATTTTATTTATTTATTTGACAGAGAAAGAGTGCACACGCACAAGCAGGGGGAGTGGGAGAGGGAGAAGCAGGCTCCCTGCTGAGCAGGGAACCCAAAGCAGGGCTTGATCCCAGCACCCTGGGGTCATGACCTGAGCCAAAGGCAGACACTTAACTGACTGAGCCACCCAGGCACCCTGCAAATATATATTTGAAAAGTGAATTTGTAAAAAACATTTCTTAAAGGAAAGTAATAAATTTACATAATTTTTAAATAAAGCATTAGGGATACACTGTTTAAAACATAAAAGATTAGTCCTTTGTGCTATGTTTCCACCCCCCTTCAAGTCTCTTTCTCCAGCAAGGACTTGTGGTTTTTTAGTTGTTTCTTCCGATAGACACATACCAATTTTCACTCTAATATTGTATCTCCCTTCTCAAGTACTTTGCTGCCTTTTAATCCTTTTAATGGCTTTTCACTGTTAGAAAGCTCTTGAGTTACTTTAATATATCTGTTTTAAGATGGCCTTGAAACGCCCTGTGTATTTGTCAGGGCTCCCCAGAAAAGAGAACCAATAAGATACATAAGATAGTATTATAAATATAATATAATATAAACAATATGGAGGGAATTTCTTAGAGGAATTGGCCCACATGATTATGGCGGCTGAGTCCCATAGTCTGCTATCTGCAAGCTGAAAACCAAGAAAGCCAGTGATGTCAAAAGCTTGAGAACCAGGGGAGCCAACGTTACAAGCTTCAGTCCTAGTACAAAGGCCTAAGAACCAGGAGAAGATGGGTGTCCTATCTCAAGCAAAAAGGGAAAATTCTTCCTTCCTTTACATTTCTGTTCTATGTAAGCCCTCAACAGATTGGATGACGTCCATCCCGTTAGTCAAGGTGACGTTCATTACTCTACTGATTTAAATGTTAATCTCTTCTGGAAACACCCTCACAGACACACTCAGAAGTAATGTCTTACCAGATATATGGGCATCTTTTATCCCAGAGATTTTGACACATAAAATTAACCATTCACACTCTGCCTTATGGAACCAAACTCTAGGTCATTTGCCATGTGATGATGATTCCTTGGTCTGGCAAAAGTGGTTCATGATATACTGTAAACTGTCTTTCTAGATGATGGGATTCCAAGGCCTTGGGCTTTCTTTTCTATCCCTCAGTGTCCAATATGCAATGTGAAATTATTTTTACATAGCATCACTGTCACTTATATTAACACTAAAAAAAGAAATACAATTATTTATCATTTAATCAGTTCATATTGACATATCATGGTATTTGTAATTTTGGTTTTCCCCCATTTTCTTGATCCAGGAAATATATATTATTAAAAGGTCATCAGGTGGGGTGCCTGGGTGGCTCAGTCAGTTAAGTGTCTGCCTTCGGCTCAGGTCATGATCACAGGGTCCTGGGATCGAGCCCTGCGTCAGGATCCCTGCTCTGCTGGGGGCCTGCTTCTCCCTCTGCCTCTCTCTCTCTCTCTCTGTCTCTCATGAATAAATAAATAAAATCTTTAAAAAAAATAAATAAAAATAAAACGTTAGCAGGATAATATGAAATTTGAAACTGACCTCTCTTTGTAGCACTTTTATTTTTTTGGGTATTGTTTTCATAATTAAATGTGTCTTGGATGGGCTCCTGGGTGTCTCAGTCGGTTAGGTGACTGCCTTCGGCTCAGGTCATGATCCCGGAGACCCGGGATTGAGTCCTGCATCGGGCTCCCTGCTCAGCGGGGAGTCTGCTTCTCCCTCTGACCCTGTTCCCTCTCGTGCTCTCTATCTCTCATTCTCTCTCTCTCAAATAAATAAATAAAATCTTTAAAAAATAAATAAATAAAAAATAAATGTGTCTTGGAAAACTCAATTGTGTAGGACACATATAACTCAACTTTGGTTGAGGCACTCTGAAATCCTATTGCTTGACTTGTGCTTTTGTATCAAATTATACAATCTGAATCTCTATTTCACTGACATGATGAGATAAACAGCACAGATACAAAATATTGTGTACCGTCTTTCAGCTGCTTAATGACTAAAGATAATCAAAATGAAAGGAGTAGGAAAAGAAAATCGACGAAGGCCCTCTGGACTGATTTCATTAGATAAAGCAACTTAACGGAGAAAAGGGATCACAGTAAAGTAAAGATGAACTTCTTGTAGCAAGTTAGATAAATTATTATTATTCCAGACAATTTGAGATAATGCAAACTCCATGTCTGAATGGCATAATTACTAGATATGTTGTGAGTTGTCAGGAAATCCAAAGATTAAGCACCCAAAGACTTGACTGGATCTGCATCTATTTATTTGCAACCCAGGGTAAAAATCACTTGCATCAGTACAAACAACAAAGATTTAAAAAATAATACGAAAAAAAGAAAAGAAAGAAGGTTAAATAATGAATACAGATGCTCAATTTATGGCTTTAACCAGCAGAAATATTCAAATCTGTAAATTAAAAAAAAATCATTGTGAAGTTTAACTTATATAATTCTAGGGTATAAAATCAGAAAGTAAAAATCATATATGAATGCTATTTTTTATAACTTAAAATACAGATTAACTTCAGTCAAAAGTTTTATAACTTTTATGCAAGTTAATCTGAATATATATATATGGAAGTTCCTTAAGAGAGCATGTCAAAATTAAGAATCCAAGAGAAGAGAACATGGAATTTATGGCTAAGCCATATTTTTTTCTACAGTCCTAAGAGGTAAATAGATGAGGAGAAAGTGTAATGGATCTAGTCATCTCTGGATATAGAAACTATATGAAAGAGTGGTATGAATCACTGTATTACTTAGTTTATAACGGTTAAAGTAGAAAGTATACAAAAAAACACAAAGAAGTATCATTTCACTATTCAGTGATATTTCCCACATGCGGTAAATGAAAAACAAGAACAAAACAAAACAAAAAACCATCATCCATTACAAATGGAAACCCTAAATACTGCATTATGACTTTATTTCACATGCATAACTTTCTCTAATGGTTTAGGAAATTTTTAGAGGAAAGATACTATGCTCATAAAGAATCTGTTTCACTTGCTGAACAGACTCAATCTTCTCCTTACATGGGGCAACCAAGTTTAAATGTTTCATCAGCAATTCAATCTAATTCAACAAAAAGTAAATTCATCATCATCCTCCCAATGGTCCTGATCCATCTTCATGCTTTCTGTTTTGTTTAATGATATCATCATTCACCCAATCAACAATTTCAAGATCTTGAACTCTTCATTAATTTTCCTTCTTTCTCAGCATGTCAGCAATTCTATTGGTTTCATCTTGACCAAGTATTTAACTTTCCTTCTTTTTCCATCAAAACAGCAATGTCTCTGCCAATGTGAAAACCTGTTTGTATTGTCACGGTGTTTTCTTATAAAACAATTTATTTTAAAATACCCCCTTCCTTAATCTCCCTGAAACATTGCTGCCTCGACAAAAACTTTCTATTTCATCTCTAAATATGACTGTATTAGTAAAGCTAGAAATTCAGCTGTGTGCCATAGAACCCTACAACATTTGTTGAATGGGTATAGACATTTCTTTTTCTCTTAAAATGGTTGGTATGATGACATTTCTCAGTTATCCAGGGACCCTGGCTCCTCTTATCTTCTTTGTCCTCTATCCCTTGAATCATTTGAGATGACCTGCTACTGTGAACATGACCTGTTACTCCTCCATGGATGGAGGAAGGGGTTAAAGGGTAAGGACAAGTATTGCACACATTAGCTTACATCCCATTAATTAAATCTTAGTTATATGGACGCACTTACATTCACAGATGACTGGGTAGTTGTACCAGCCTCGACAACGCACCACTTGAATTTCCCTTCAAGACAGAAATGTAGTTAGCTGATGGCCACCACCTGCCACACATTTGGGACCCACCAGTGTTCAAACTGAGGCCATGCTCTCCTTCCGCAATTTCCAGCTAATGACTTAGCAGTGAGGGTATCCTAAAGCCAGGCCATTCCTTCCCAACATAGGACTTCTCTAACAAACAGTCTTTCTTCTGGATCTCTCTGTAATCCTGGATAAATATTTCTTAGAACTGTGCTGCAGTCTGAAGTTCTTCTTACCCAATCCTCCTCCCTTCCTTCTCTCAGTTCACAAATGTCAAACCTAAATCTCCATCTCAAGGCCATCACTCATGTTTCTTTTCGCCTTTATCCCTTACAGGCATTTCCTTCAATAGATGTTTTGCATGGAAATTCATCTTGTCATCTGCCTTTCAGAGGATCAAATTTGGCCAGCAATAGCCCAACTTAAATCAAAAGTTGTAATATGATGATGAAGGAGAGATTCATACTGGGGAGCCATCAGCGGTCTCTGCTGTAAGTACCATGTCTGCAATAGTTTTCTAGAGCATATAATAAAGTTTTAAAAAGCAGCTTCAGATTGATACTAATTATCAGAGCAGTAGTAGTTCATATGCAATGAAAAAAAACTTATTCTTGTTAACTATAAAATATTAGCACATAAAAAGCTCTGCCTTGGGAATCTCTTGAGTATGTATGGCACAAGATTTTTTTTTTTAAGTGTTCTAATGGATTCTGATACTAAATAAGTATCAGTTCAAAAGTCAGTTCTGCAACTGACAACATGTGAGATATTGAGCAAGTCACTAAATCTACCTAAACCTCAGCTTCTGGATCCATTAAAAGTGGGTATGAATTATTTTCCATTAATATATTTTTTAAAGATTTTATTTATTTATTTGACAGAGAGAGATATAGCAAGAGAGGGAACACAAGCAGGGGGAGTAGGAGAGGAGCAGGCTTCCCCGCAGAGCAGGGAGCCCGATGTGGGGCTCGATCCCAGGACCCTGGGACCATGACCTGAGCTGAAGGCAGACGCTTAATGACTGAGCCACCCAGGCGCCCCTATTTTCCATTAATATTATAACATACAGTGAGACACTGAAGAATATAAAAGACTTGGCGAAGTGCCTGTGCAAAGGGAGAATTTCTCCCTCTTCCTCCTCTTCTTCATTATTGCTATTGTATTATTATTGCTATTATTATTATTATTTTGCCTGAAGCATCCTGAGCTATTTATTTTGAAAATCCCAGTGTTGGGGGGAATTGCCTCTCATACATTTGGCCTCTGTATAATTAGTGTTTGCAGCGTGGTAGAATAAAATTATGTTTCAACCTTTGTGAGACGTTATGAGAATTTCCAGATGTACCTGGAAACACAGCTTTATAGAGGTGCCTGAAGTTGTTCATTAGGAGGTGTGAACAAGAACTGACAAAATGTGGATTGTCATTTTTCATGTGCAATCACCTCCAATTTGTTTTATGGATCGTTGCAGTCTTTGAGTGCTAAATTATTTTTTGATGTTCTACCTTAGACTGCTGTAAATTTGGTTGAAACTCGGTTTTTTATCTCATGATTGGCATTCTTGAATAAAACCAAGAGGGCAGCCTCGAAAAAAGAATGCTAGTTGGATGGGACCATAGGTGGGCAGAGTTGATCTTTGTAATACCAACATTAAATAAAAGAGATAAGACATTATCGAGTCTTTGGGAAGTGACCTAATATCTTTGTGCCTCAGTCCTCTTCTGTTAAATGGGGCTAATACTAATTCATAGACTTGATATGGTGATTAAATTATACACATAAACTGCTTGTCACTATGCCTATTACATAGTAAGGTGCATCTAAGTGTCTGCTCCTGGGGCAATATTCTGGGCAAAATTTGAAAATGAGTTCTATGCAATTTTATGTGTTGTTTAAGCTAATAAGATGATCAGAAAGTCTCCTGACGATTTCTAGACAAGGAAGTGCTCTGTAAATTATCATTTAGGAATAAACCTCCCCATCTCTCTAACCTGTGAGGGGACTAACTGCTTGAATTGAACAGTAGTTCTTGTCTTGTTACAGATCGCTACTTAGAAATGCCTCAACAATTAAGCTCATGCTCTGGCAAAGGCAATTCAGCAAGCAATAAAACTAATGAAAGAAGCCACAATAATTTCAGTTGTTTTCTAAATGTGTATTACTAAACTCTGAAGAGGAGGGTTTTTAATGTGGGCTAGACCAAGGCACCGAGATGTTACAACTGTGGCAGTTCCTTGAGGCAGAGAGGATAAATATTAATAATAATAAATAATTCTCTAGGGACTGGAACTCAATCCATCTGTGTCTTCAAAGTGAAAATAAAGGAAACCTCATTAAAAATGGAGTTGGAAAGGCCTGGAGGGGGAGCTTTCATGCTCTACCCCTCATTGTAAGAAATATACTTCACCATCCCCAAGAGGAAGAAGCTTGCTTTATAAACCCCAGCAGAAGGAAGAAAGAATTTCTCCTATCCCAACAACAGCCCAGCCAATGAGAAACCACCACACTCCACTAATTGAGAAGCTAGAACAGCATCTTTCAGTTTCTGCTTTTCCCTTATAAAAGCAAGCCCCTCTCAGCTGTTCTCCAGACTTGCCTGTGGGTATAGTTTGCTTGTTCTGAATTGCAATTCTCTTTTATTCCCAAATAAGCTCATTTTGTTGGTAAATTAGCTGGCTCTTGTTTTTTAAGGGTCAACATTATGTGGTGATCAAAGAGGGATCTGAAAAGGATGAACCCCTGAGGAACTACCCCAGAACTGTGTGAAGTACCCACGTGAGTCTTTTGCGCTCTCTGCTTTTGTGAGTTGTCTTTCCTTTGGGTTTGGTAAGTCTCCTCTTAGATCTGAGCTCCCTCCTTTGGGTTGAACTGACTTTATTTGGGATCTGTTTAAAGGCTTTGTCTTTCCTGGTGAGTACTCGTTTGTTTTTGTTTTGAACCTCTGATTTTGAATAATGGGATCTCAATCTGCTAAATTCTCTTGAGAGCATCCCCTTCTGGGACCCCAGTTTTATGTTCAAAAACTATGGTCCCTCATGTGCATTTTTAACTAATTGATTAACTTAATGAAAAATAATTTTATAGTCCCAATGACCATTATAGGGAACTTCCTTCCAAAACTTACTTTTCTTAGAACCAAATTAGAAGACCACACCTCTAAAATAAAACAAACTGAATAGAACATTTATTTCAATTGGAATTGTGAGGCTTCCAATGTATTCAGAACTCTAAAATTGCTTCTTTAGAAAATACCATTTCTAAATTGCCAAGGCAAAAAAAAAAATGAGAAATAAAAAAGCATCAGAGGTCTTGTTGCTCCCTCCCCCCCACACACTTAATTTATCTTCCTCTATGGCACCTCTTTTTACCTTCCACTTCTTCATGTAACCCTCTCGACGAACTTAGAAGCTGCACCTTTAAAATCAGACCCTCTGAGGATCCTTATGCTCAGACCCTAATTTTTTATGTCCTCTAAACTCATGCTGAACTGTGAGCCATAGTCAAAGATTTCTCAAAGTAGCTAAGGATCCCTACAGATTTGCTGAGGAATTTAAGAAGTCTTTCGAACTTAGTTTTCTTGTTTGTACTAACTAGTTCACATGCTCATTGGAGAAGGCCAGGCCTGATACTGAATGAAAACAACTAATTGGGATCCTGAAAATCTCTAGAACTGTAAATAAGAGACCAACCTCCTGCCTTGTATATGGTTAGGCCATGTTCTATATATGATCAGGCAATCACTAAATAATGTCACCTGGAGACACCTAGGGCTTTCCCAAAATTTATTGATTGGAATAAAATTCAGGCTTGTACTCAGAAACAGTAAACATGTGCATGGTTCCAAATTATTTTTAAGGAAAATCCTGGCCTTCCTCTAAATGTTGAAGCCACTCAGGTAGCCTTTAACTCTATATTCATTAATAGGCTGAACTGGGATCTTTCTCTACTAGTTAAGAGAATCAGGGTAGGATAAAAAAGCAAAAAACTATGTCCACTCCTCTTTTAGTTAACGAATCAGTTCACCCATACCATAGGAGATTCAACTAAAAAGACTGCTAAAATCCCTAATTCGTAACTCCAACAAATGGAGGTCTAAACAGAACTCCCTCATTCTACCCCCCCATCTCTGCCATCATTACAACAAGCCAGGACATTGGATAATAGACGGTTGCAAACTCAGTGCTCTAGGCACCTTCAGCCCTCTAGCCAGCCTTGGCTTAGTTACTGGCTCCAAGGAACTACAGAGGCTCTTTCCACTCCTTCCACTTAACTGGTCATGTAAGGAATTTTCCAGACTGGAAATGAATAGCTCAACAGCCCCCACTGCCTCAGAGTACTACAAGTCTACTTAGTTCCTCTACCCCAGTTTCTTTAGTGGTTGGAGATTTCTTAGAGAAATATACCAGAATTTCTGTCTCCCAAAAGGGAATGATAACTCTAGAATTTAAGAGCAGCAACCCAAATAGCCCACCAGGTGAATCAAATGGCCCTTCAACATCTTTTATTTGTTTTATCTCTGATGACATTAGAGCTAATTTTAAAGATTCTGACCATTTCTCCCTGTTGGATCAGCTGTAAGGCATCCAGCCATAATACAAGATTTTAAGGCTCAGGGCCTCACTATCCCCTGGACTAGTATCCTTCATCACCCATAGTTTCTTTGTCCCCAGTTACCTAAAGCTTATTGCTAAAGAGCAATTAGACATTGAAAAACACATCAAAAAAATTGATTAACACTTATTTTTTGTGTTAGTAGAATTAATGAAAGTGCAAAAATTGTCAGTGTGCAGCTCAATGAATTTTCACACAGTGAACGCACTGAACACCATTCAGATGAAGAAATAGAACATTAATAAAACCCCAGAAGTACTGTCTGCTTTACAGTCACTATCTCTGATAGGTAATAGAATTACTGGCTGTAATTCTAGAATTATCTAAGAAAGTTAAAGTTGTACTTGGCAGATACTTTAAAAAGAAGAAAAGGTCTACTAATATTATATATATATATAAAAAAAAAACCTCAAACCTAAAGTCAGGTATTAGTGATGAAATAGATCATTACCTAAAAAAAAGAGAGCAATTTATCAGAACAATAAAATCTATAATCTGCATATGCCTAACCATATAGCCTCAAAATAAATAACAAAGATTGTTGTAATTATCAGTAAATTGACAGGCCACAACTATATAATTTCTTGTATTTAACGTCTTATTTTGGAAATAAATGATATTTATTTATTTATTTATTTATTTTTAGTTTTATTTTTTTTGGTGAGGAGAAGCATGCTGGCTCCTAAACTAATGTAAAATTTATATGATTTGAAGATAGACAATATAAATGTAAAAGTTCTCATTTTATTTTTTATGGAGCATTTTAAATAGTGAAACTTTGCTAATATTAATTCATTATGAGGATAAATAAACTATATTCTATATTAACTATTGCCTATAGTTATGGTTTCAGAATAGATTATTCTGTTACAGAAGTTGAAACAATACCTATACAGATACAATTCAGTAAGAATGTTACTCAGCAAATGTTTGATGTATTCAATTCCCATAAGTTTTCTTAAAACCCTTGGAAGATAGTCCTGTAATGTGGAACTTTATAAAGAACTGCATATAAATTGAGAATTTGGGAACATGCATTAACTAAATTATCTTGTCCTATATATATCATCAATCTATCTTTAATCTATCATTTAGATTTTTCATTTAATTTCCTAAATCCTCAATAAATGCAACTATAGCTATGGTTTGGTTTTTATTTATTCAGTCATCAAATATTTATTGATGTTACTATGGCCAAATAGAATTCTAGGCACTGATGAGAAAACAATGTGTTTATATTTCCATGTTATGGCTTTCTGATAAACTATAAAACTTTGAGTTTATTGTGGTTCATGTATAGATTCTTTTGGTTCAGAATATGTTTTATGATTTCTCCATGTTCTTTCATGTTCCATGCTGATCTGTAGCCAAGTATGGCCTAGAGTTTTTCTTGGTGCACTATGCCTGTAAAATTTCCTTTGAGTATATTATGGTAAGTAATTTTAAGAAAGTTTAAAAGGCAAAAAAAAAAAGGAAAAGAAAAGAAACTTTATAAGGCATTTGGCAAAAAATAACACACCAATATATACAAAATGAAAACTGGGCCTGAACCATAACATTTTTGTTATTCGTTTTATTTCTATTGTTGTATTTATTATTGCTGTAAGTTGTTCAGTTTCTTCACTATCAAACACCTTTTATTGGGTCCATTGCTATATCTAATATTGAAAGCTCAGAATATTGCTGTTAAACTGTTTCATGTCTATGTATAAACACCATATTTATTCAATCAGTACACTTGAGATTCAGTGTCATATTAACACAGACTACATAAGATATTTTTAGAAATTTAGTAATTACTAAATATGTTGAAAGAAAGCAAAAGGCAAAAATTGTTAAATTGTGTCTAAGAAGAAATTACTTTGGGGACACCTGGGTGGCTCAGTCAGTTAAGTGTCTGTCTTTGGCTTGGGTCATGATTACAGGGTACTGGGATCGAATCTTGCATTGGGCTCCCTGCTCAGCAGGGAGTCTGCTTCTCCCTCTGTCTGCTGCTCACCCTGCTCATGCTTGCTCACTCTCTCTGACAAACAAATAAAATCTTAAAAAAAAAAAGAAATTATTTTGATTAAAATATTATATTTTAGGGGTGCCTGGGTGGCTCAGTTGGTTAAGCCTCTGCCTTCTGCTCAGGTCATGATCCTAGGGTCCTGGGCTCAAGCCCCACTTCAGGCTCCTGGCTCAGTGGAGAGCCTGCTTTTCCTTCTTCCCCTGCTGTTCCTCTTGCTTGTGCTCTCTTTCTCTCTCTCTCTCTGTCAAATAAATAAATAAATAAATAAATCTTAAAAAAAAATATCTTTTAAATATTTTCCATTTTAAATGACCATTTTTTATTTTTATTTTTTAAATTAAATTGAATTTTTATTTTTTTAAATGAGCATTTTTTAAGAAGTAAGCGAGCTCTTATTTAATAAAACTTAGAACTTAAGGCAAACATATATTTAAAAAGGTGTCTGGCCTACTATGTCTCCTTCAGGAATAATTTTATTGCTTTGCACAATTTTCAGTTTTAGTAAATACTGTCAAGACATGTAGATTTTATAAATCTAGCTACATATAGGCTTTTATAAATAAAATTGTACATTAATAAAACATTCTCAAAGGGTTTTACAATAATGGAGGCTAGATTTTATTTTTAAATAATGGAGAGACTGGCAGCAAATATTTTCATTAGACTATGAGAACAAAATTTGGTCTATTCTACAGTTTCTAAATTACGAATAGATTTTAAATAAAATTACTTATAAAATAAGTACTTTACAGAGTGAGGATAGTAATTAGTTTATTATGGAATATGTTGAAATATAAAATGAGGGTAACATAGAATGAGGTCATTTTTCTGTAAAGACTCAAAATACATGTAAAATTGTATTTATTTTTCCATTTTCCTGTCATTCTGTGCCAAATTATTTACACTAACTTATACACTTTCACAAATTAGGAAGATATAATAAATATGCAGTAAGAGTGGAGTGACTAGAATTCAGAATAGGAAATTGAAACAGTGCTAGAATATAGTGCTGAACCTTAAAAGTCTAAAAAGAAGTGATAACCCCAGGGTGAAAAGGACAAACAGCATACAAAGTAAAAGTAAATCAAATGAATTAAGAAACAGGAGTTTTGCTAAATACATCTAAAATATATAAAATAAAACCGAAACTGGCAAATATAATCAAAAAAGAAAAAAGAAGGCAGGGGGACACAGAAAGAAGAAATGAATTTAAGAAGGATAAGGAGTTCAAGAGAATACATTTCACAATCTCACACTCAAAACCCTTGGGTCCAGAGGTATTTTGATATCAGAACTTTTGAGAATTTAGTAACATAATGAGGATATATATTGTTATTCCGTTTCTAATAAGAAACAAATTATTTGGGTTATAAAATGTTATCCATACTCTTCCATTTCAAGAACCTATTATTATGTTGATGCAAATGTTGCATAAAGAAAATTCTTGCCAAATCCCACTGCCAAAACTAAAGTTCAGAATAACAATCAATTTCAGTTCCATATAATGTAATTATATTCACAGTCAAGTAAATATATTTTAGGAATGCAAATACAGTTCAATATTAGAATGTACAACAGATTCAGTAAGAAAATAAAATTTTCCAGTTAGTCTATACCAAAATACTTTTTGATAAAGTTACTAAGTTTGTAAATAAAAATCTCATTAATGATATCTTTAGCATGGTGGAGAGTATAAAATTTGAGTTTCTATAATAGAGGGATAGGAGAGGCTCTCTCATTAGAGTTGAGAACAAAGCAGTGTGATCAGTGATTGTTCTGCTTTCATTAAACTTGGTTTGAATATTTAAGCCATGGTAGTAAGGGGAATAGAATTAGAAATGCTAAGGAAAGAGAAGTCAAATACTACTTTCTAAAATTTTTGGTAATATCTTTTAAAATTTAAGATGATCAGTTAGCAGAAGAGAATGCAGTTATTCTTACAAATAAGATTTAAGTGAATTGCTTATCATCAGGAACTTCCTTAATACCACCATGACCAGTTAAAGAATATATCAGACAAACATAAGCCATTTAAAGCTCAACAAAAATATAAAACCCTTAAGAATTAGCAATAAGCATGAAGGATATTTAATGCTTTTTAACCAGATTAATTGATATTTTAAAGCTTGATTTTTAAACTTCATGCAGATATATTTAAAATTATTCACATTGGAGCCTTATGTGAAATTGTGAAAAATCCAATTCAATTTATTTTTATTTTTTTTAAGATTTTTTTAATTTATTTATTTGAGAGAGAGAATAAGATAGAGAGAGAGAGAGAGCACGAGAGGGAAGAGGGTCAGAGGGAGAAGCAGACTCCCTGCTGAGCGGGGAGCCCGATGCAGGACTCGATCCTGGGACTCCAGGATCATGACCTGAGCCGAAGGCAGTCGCTTAACCAACTGAGCCACGCAGGCACCCCCAATTCAATTTAAATACACAATAACTTAGGAGGAATTATATCAAACTATAGTAGTCAAAAAATATATAAATGGAAACAAGAAAAAAGTTAGTTGTGAAGTGAAAAAGAACCTCCAGGTACACAACAAAAAACATTTGAAAAACATATGTAACAAAATGTGTATGTTTTTATGAGTCTTTGCATGTGTTTGTGTATATTACATATGAATGTGGTATTTTATAGGCTTGTAGTGTACACATTTAATATTAAATATACACTACCCAAATTAAAGGCAAATAAAACATACTAATCTATCAATATACTTGCCTTTGTTAGGATTATACATTTAAAACTTTTTTCCTACTCTTGATAGAATACAATCATAATTGCTTATATAATTAAAAATACATAACAAATATAAAGTTAATGAACGTTCAAAGTCATGGTCATGAAAAAATCCATACTAAAATATGTTTCACCTTATTAAATATTATTCTTACACATAGGTCTAACATTTATAAAAACTAATATGAATAAGTAATAATAACCAGTTTTTAATAACCACATCTGAAGGGTTTTATTCAGGAGAAACACATCTATCAGTGATGTTCAAATTAGAAAAATATTTCTTTGGGGCGCCTGGGTGGCTCAGTCATTAAGCGTCTGCCTTGGGCTCAGGTCATGATCCCAGGGTACTGGGATTGAGTCCTACATCGGGCTCCCTGCTCCGCAGGAAGCCTGCTTCTCCCTCTCCCACTCCCCCTGCTTGTGTTCCCTCTCTCGCTGTGTCTCTGTCAAATAAATCAATAAAATCTTTAAAAAAAAAAAAAGAAAAATATTTTCTCTAAGGAACCTCCTAGAAAAATTTCCATGTAATTTCTTTAATTGCATTCTTGCAAAAGTTTACATTAAAAAGTGACAATTAACATATGACTTTTAAAAATATTCAAGTTAAAAAAATATTGTTCAAAATAGTGCACTCTCATCTTCCAATATTAATTCAGGAAGCTTGGACAATCTAGCAAGGTCCGAATCCTAGTTAACTGATGGTTAGGGTTAATCCAAGGTTAGATTTATAACAAAAGCCAGATTCATAGACACAAAGAATAGAGTGGTAGTTGCTACACAGGAAGGACATTAGGGGTGGGCAAAATGGATGAAGGGGATCAAGAAATACACACTTCCACTTATAAAATAAATAAGTCATGAGGATGTAATGTAAGCATGGGGAATACAGTCAATAGTAATGTATTCACTTTGTATGGTGACAGATGACAACTACACTTATCGTGGTGAGCAGTTCTCAATGTATACAAATGTCAAATCACTACATTGCACACATGAAACTAATAGAATATGGGATGTCAATTATACATCAATAAAACATAATTGGTATATAAATACTGCTTATTGTAAATATGCTTATAATGCAAGAGTAGATAAATTAGAATACCCTGAATACCATACCTTTTTCCAAGGGTAACCTGTCTTCACTGTTTGCTTGGTGTCATTTTTGACATTTTCTGTGGTGTAGACACTAAGTATATATATAACATATTTACTTCATTTGTTACATTAATATGTTTAAATAGAATGGGATGTTCTATTTTTATTTCAAACTTGCTCTTGTGTCTGGAAGACATTATCATGTCAGTAAATGTGGAATGATTACTGTCATTTTGACCACATTTAACTGTTTGCATATTCATAAATAAGAAGGTCAATTCCACATTTGGTCATTTTAAAATAAAATTTCAATGAAAATACTGTTTATGTCTTTTTTTCATATGCATACTCCTGTAACAGGTTTTTAGTAATGAAATTATTATACTGAGGGATAAGTACATTTTAAATTTCAGAAAATATATTCCCCATCAAAAGTTTGTGCCTATTTTACATAAACATTATATCAACATTATTTGTTGATAATCAGATAAACAAATATCATCATTATTTGTTGATAATTCACTCCTACATTCTGCTTTATCCCAATCCTCTTGGGGAAAACTATTTTTATTTACTATGCATTTCTTTTGACCTTATCATTTGCCCATTTTAATTGAGTAGTTTGATTTTTTTATTAAATTTCTAAAATAGCTTACTCTAATTTTTAAGATTATGCCCATTATATATTGTCTGTTTTTAAAACTTTATGGTATCATATATGTTTATTAATAACTTGCAGATTTTCTATTTTCCTTTGGAAGGACTTCCAAAGGACTTCCATCTACTTATGTAGATGCTATTTATTTTTATTATATTATCCATGTGAAATTATTTTTTCTGATTTTTATTAACATATTACTTTGATAATTGTTTGTTTTGTTTTCTCAGTGGTTAGCCATTGTTTAAAAATATTTCATTGACTATAACATCTTTCCCCATCTATCTGAATTCCCATGATGCAAGTGTCTAGACTTTATTCTGTTACAACTACTATGTGAATTCACATAAATTTACCTTACTACCTTATTTTTCATCTAACTTTGAAGTTTTCAACATTTACTTTTATTTTTGTCATAATTTTATTTTTATTTCATTTTTTATTTTTTTGGTTTTTGTTGTTTTATTTTTAAGATTTTATTTATTTATTTGACAGAGAGAGAGGGAACACAAGCAGGGGGAGTGGGAGAGGGAGAAGCAGGCTTCCCGCAGAGCAGGGAGCCCAATGCAGGGCTCGATCCCAGGACCCTGGGACCTTGACCCGAGCCAAAGGCAGATGCTTAATGACTGAGCCACCCAGGCACCCCTGTTGTTGTTTATTACTTAGGCTCTATGCCCAAGGTGGGCCTTGAACTCACGATTCTGAGGTCAAGAGTTGCATAGTCACTGACTAAGCCAGCCAGGCACCCCTTTTTGTCATATTTTTCTTCCATTTTGTCATAAATATTTTTTAAGATTTTATTTATTTATTTGTCAGAGAGAGAGGACAAGCAGGGGGAGCGGCAGGCAGAGAGAGAAGCAGGCTCCCTGCTGAGCAAGGAGCCCAATGTGGGATTCAACCCAATGGACCCTGGGATCATGACCTGAGCTAAAGGCAGACACTTAACCAACTGAGCCACTGAGGTGTCCCTCTTTTTGTCATATTTTTAATGAAGAATATTTCTTCATCATTTTTGCCTCCAAATGAAATTTATTATCAACTTGATGAATTTAAAAAAAAATCCTTTAAGAATTTCAATTATATTGAATAATATTTTTCTAAATCTTTTTATTTGTGTAATTTGTATATTATTTGTATAATATTGATTTGTTCAATTCAGGAACATTATATGTATCTTTGTATATTTTAATGTATGTCAGGAATTTTTATAGTGATCTTTTGGTTTTAATGAATGCATGCTATTAGATTATTCCTATTTTATACTTGTTGATAACATGCAGTATGCTATTTTAATAATATTTAAGGTTTCACTGGAATAGATTTTGCTGGTATATAGGCAAAGTAAGAATTTTTAAATTTTGATCTTGAATATGCTATCACGCTGAACTTTAATTCTAATTTGGTGTAGTTTTTTCTTTTTCTCCTTATTTAATTATTTGGTATTTGATGAGTGGAGTGTCCCCCACCAAAAAAAAATCTGGTAACATAGATATTGCAAGCATGACTCTGCAAGTAATGTCATTGTATATATCTCTTTATTATATATTTTTTGGGTTTTTGCTTTTCTTATTCTTTCAACTAGGAATTTAAATTTCCCAACTATTAAGTGTAATGTTTCCATTGGAATTATTAGTTACATTTCATTAAAATTAATATTTACATCAAGCCCTATTTACTGATTTTCTTTTGTAGAGAATTGCTGTCCTATTTTGCAAATGGTTTTGCTTTATCTATTAAGGTTGCTTGGTGATTTTACTTTTTAATCTGTTAATCTGTGGAATTGTATTGATACATTTAATGATTAGCCTCAAATTCCTAGGAGTAACCCTACTCAGTTATATTGAATTAATTTTTTAGAATACTGCTGAAATTTAGTTTTTAAAATTTTATTTAGACTTTTAAAATCTGATTTTATAAGAGATATTGGCTTGTAATGTGTGTGTATGTGTGTGTTGGTAATTTCGTCTTGTTCGGGTATCATGCATGATATAGGATGAGCTGGCAAACATTTTTTATTTCTCATGTTCTGAAATAGTTTATATGATATGGAGTTATTTTTTCTCTAAAAATTTGTTAAAAACTATTTCAAATAAATTTTAAAGGGTGATGATTTTATTAATATTTATCACTATTATAATGTAATTAGCAAAAAAGAGTCTTTTGGTTTTGAAATGATTGATTTTCTATAATTTTTCTGCCTAATGCATACAAGCCATCCTGACCCTTAAAGTCAGAAAGAAGATAAAAAGCAGAATATAATTGAACATATTTAATTATATATTATTATAATTATAAATTATATAGTAAGGGATGGTAATATTTACCTGAAGACTACATTATATTTAAAAGTAAACAAAAGTAGGGGCGCCTGGGTGGCTCAGTCAGTTAAGCATCTGCCTTCGGCTCAGGTCATGATCCAAGGGTCCTGGGATTGAGCCCCACTTCAGGCTCTCTGCTCAGTGGGGAGCCTGCTTCTTGCTCTGCCTGCCACTCCCCCTGCTTGTACTTTCTCTTTCCCTCTCTCTTTTTCTGTCTCTTTGACAAATAAATAAATAAAATCTTTTTTTTTTAAAGTACTCATTGTCTATGATACATGTTATTAGTAATGTTGTGGCATAACTTGATGCTTGAGTAACATTAAATTTATAATCAGAATTTTTTTTGTTTTATAAACAAAAACAATGACTCAATTTATTTTAGGACATTTCTCTATACTTCAGTATGTTGGTTGGTAGTGGAAAATATGCTTGGGCAAGTCTTGAGTTGAAAGATATACTTGTTTTTTTTAAAAAAATACTTGGACAATAAGACATTTGTTTGAAATCAGAAAAAATCATAAATTCAGTATTAGTATTTTAGTAATTTTGTTTTAGTAATTTGGTAGCTCATAGAAATGTAGAAAGCATTAGATATAGTAGATTTAGTAATTTTGTTTTAGTAATTTGGTAGCTCATAGAAATGTAGAAAGCATTAGATATGGTAGTTTTCAGACTTCTAGAGAAACACACAAAATTGAGTTTGCATTGTAATATGTTATGAGCATTTATATTCCAAAACCCATGCTGGAGCTGTGGAAATAATATGTTGGCATTAAAACTTCATTTCAGAGATTATAAAAAAGAAGAAAGAGGGATGTCTGGGGGGCTCAGTCAGTTAACTGTCTGCCTTCGGCTCAGGTCATGATCTCAGGGTCCTGGGACCAAGTCCTACATCAGCCTCCTTGCTTAGCTGGGAGCCTGCTTCTCCCTCTGCTTGTGCTCTCTCTCTGACAAATAAATAAATAAAGTCTTTAAAAAAAGAAAGAAAAACACTTTTATATTATTTTTTTAAGTTTATTTTTTGTTCTAGTAATATCTACACCCAACGTGGGGCTCAAACTCACAAACTTACCCCAAGATCAAGGGTCACATGCTCTTCTGACTGAGCCAGCCGGGTACCCCTTCATATTCTTTTTTTTTCTCCAAGATTTTATTTAAATTCAAATTAGTTAACATATAGTGTAGTATTAACTTCAGGAGTAGAATGTAGTCATTTATCACTTACATATAACACCACAGTGCTCATCACAAAAACCCTCCTTAATGCCCATCACCCTTTGAGCCCTTCTCCCTACCCACCTCCCCTCCAGCAACCCTCAGTTTTTTCTGTTAATTATAGTCTCTTATGGTTTGCCTCCCTATCTGGTTTTATCTTATTTTATTTTTCCTTCCCTTCCCTTATGTTCATGGGTTTTGTTTGTTAAATTCCATACGTGAGTAAAATCATATGTTATTTTTCTTTTCTGACTGACTTACTTCACTTAGCATACTCTAGTTCCATCCATGTTGTTGCAAATGGCAAGATTTCATTCTTTGTGATGGATGAGTAATATTCCATTGTATATATATTACCACTTCTTTATCCACACATTAGCTGATGGACGTTTGTGCTCTTTCCATAGTTTGGCTCTTGTTTATAGTGCTGCTGTAAACATTGGGGTGCATTTACCCCTTCAAGTCACTGTTTTTGTATCCTTTGGGTAAATACTTAGTGCAATTGCTGGGTTGTAGGGTAGTTCTGTTTTTAACTTTTTGAGGAACTTCCATACTGTTTTCCAGAGTGGCTGCACTTTACATTCCCACCGACAGTGTAAGAGGGTTCCCCGTTTTCTGCATCTTTGTCAACATCTGTTGTTTTCTGATGTGTTAATTTTAGCCATTCTGACCAGTTTGTGGTAGTATCTCACTGTGGTTTTAATTTCTATTTCCCTGATGATGAGTCATGTTGAGTAGTTTTTCATGTATCTATTAGCCATCTGTATGTCTTCTTTAGAGAAATGTCTGTTCATGTCTTCTGTCCATTTCTTAAATGGATTATTTGTTCTTTGGGTGTTGATTTTGATAAATTCTTTATAGGTTTTGGATACCACCCCTTTATCAGATATGTCATTTACAAATATCTTCTCCCATTCCATCAGTTTCCTTTTAGTTTTGTTGATTGTTTGCTTCACTGTGCAGAAGCTTTTTATCTTGATGAAGTCCCAATAGTTAATTTTTACTTTTGTTTCCCTTGCTTTTGGTGATGTGTCTAGTAAGAAGTTGCTATGGCTGAGGTCAAAGGGCTTGCTGCCTGTGATCTCCTCTAGGATTTTGATGGATTCCTGTCTCACATTTAGTTCTTTCACCCATTTTGAATTTATTTTTGTGTATAGTGTAAGAAAGTGACTTAGTTTCATTCTTCTGCATGTGGCTGTCCAATTTCCCAACACCATTTGCCTAAGAGACTGGCTTTTTTCCGTTGGATATTCTCTCCGGCTTTGTTAAAGATTAGTTGACCATATCGTTGTGGGTCCATTTCTGGGTTCTCTATTCTGTTCCATTGATCTATGTATCTGCTTTTGTGCCAGGACCATACTGTCTTGATGATCAGAGCTTTGTAATAGAGCTTCAAGTCCAGAATTATGATGCCTCCAGCTTTGGTTTTCTTTTTCAATGTTCCTTTGGCCATTCAGGGTCTTTTCTGGTTCCATATAAATTTTAAGAATTCTTTGCTCTAGCTCTGTAAAAAAAGCTGGTGTTATTTTGATAAGGATTGCATTGAATGTGTGGATTGCTTTGGGTAGTATAGACATTTTAATGATATTTGTTTTTCCAATCCATGAGCATGGAATGTTTTCCATTTCTTTGTGTTTCCTTCAATTTCTTTCATAAGTGTTCTATAGTTTTCAGAGTACAGATCTTTTAACTCTTTGGTTATGTTTATTCCTAGGTATCTTACAGTTTTTGGTGCAATTGTAAATGTGATTGATTCCTTTCTGCTGCCTCATTTTTGGTATATAGAAATGCAACAGATTTCTGTACATTGATTTTATATCATGCCACTTTGCTGAATTCATGTATCAGTTCTAGCAATTTTTTGGTGGTCTTTCAGGTATTCTACATAGACTATCATGTCATCTGCAAAGAGTGAAAGATTGACTTCTTCCTTGCCAATTTGGATGCCTTTTATTTCTTCTTTTTGTCTGATTGCTGAAGCTAGGACTTCCAGTACTATGCTGAACAACACTGATGAAAGTGGACATCCCTGTCGTGTTCCTGACCTTAGGGGACAAGCTCTCAGATTTTTTTTTCCCATTGAGGATGATATTTGCTGTGGGTCTTTAATATATGGTCTTTATGATGTTGAGGTGTGTCCCTTCTGTCACTACTTTCTTGAGGGCTTTTATCAAGAATTGATGTTGTATTTATTCAAATGCTTATTTGCATCTATTGAAAGGACCAAAAGGTTCTTATCCTTTCTTTTATTAATGTGGTATATCACATTGATTGATTTTTGGATATTAAACCACCCCTGCAGCCCAGGAATAAATCTCACGTGGTTATGGTGAATACTCCTTTTAATGTACTGTTGGATCCTAATAGCTAGTATCTTATCTTGTTGAGAGTTTTTGTATCCATGTTCATCAGGGATATTGGTCTGTAATTCTTCTGTTTAGTGGGGTCTTTGTCTGGTTTTGGGATCATGGCAACGATGGTCTCATAGAATGAGTTAGGAAGTTTTCCTTCCATTTCTATTTTTTGAAACAGTTAATTCTTTGAATGTTTGGTAGAATTCCCCTGAGAAGCCATCCAGCCCTAGACTATTGTTTGTTGAAAGACTTTGGATTACTGATTCAATTTCTTTCCTGGCTATGGGTCTGTTCAAATTTTCTATTTTTTCCTGTTTCACTTTCGGTAGTTTGTATGTTTCTAGGAATTTATCCATTTCTTCCAGATTGCCTACTTTGTTGACATATAGTTTTTCATAATATTCTCTTATAATATTTGTATTTTTGTGGTTTTGTCATTTCTCTTCTCTCATTTGTGATTTTATTTATTTGGGTTCTTTTTTCTTTTTGATATGTCTGCCTAGGGGGTTATCAATTATAATACTTTTTTCAAAGAACCAGCTCCTAGTTTCATCAGTCTGTTTTTACACTTTGTTTTTGTTTCTATGTCATTTATTTCTGCTCTAATCTTTATTATTTCTCTTCTTCTGCTGGATTTAGGCTTTCCTTGCTGTTCTTTTTCCAGCTCCTTTAGGTGTAAGGTTAAGGTTGTATATTTGAGACCTTTCTTGTTTCTTGAGGAAGGCCTCTAATGCTATATACTTCCCTCTTATGACCACCTTTGCTGCATCTCAAAGGTTTTGGCCTGTCATGTTTTCATTTATTTTATTATGATTTGATGCCCTTCTTCATCTCTTATTACAGATTTTGTTTAAAATCTAGTTTGTCTGATGGCTACTCCTGCTTTCTTTTGATGTCCATTAACATGATAAATGGTTCTCCACCCCCTCCCTTTCAATCTGGAGGTGTCTTTGGGTCTAAAATGAGTCTCTCGTAAGCAGTATATGGATGGGTCCTGTTTTGGTTTTGTTTGTTTGCTTTTTATCCATTCTGATACCCTATGTCTTTTGACTGTAGCATTTAGTCCATTTACATTCAGAGTAATTATTGATAGATATGAATTTAGTGCAATTGTATTACCTGTAAAGTCACTGTTCCTGTACATTGTCTCTGTTTCTTTCTAGTCTTTGTTGCTTTTGGTCTCTTTCCCACTCAAAGGTCCCCCTTTGAAGGGGGAGGTTTCTTGAAGAGCTGGTTTAATGTTCATGAACTCCTTTAGTTTTTGCTTTTCTTGGAAATTCTTTATCTCTCCTTCTATTCTGAATAACAGCCTTGCTGGATATAGTTTTTTTCCCATTTAGCATCTTGAATACCTCTCTCTTCTGGCCTGCTAAGTTTCGATGGACAAGTCTGCTGCTAACTTTATGTGTCTACCCTTATAGGTCAAGGACCTTTTGTTTCTAGCTGCTTTCAGAATTCTTTCTTTATCTTTGTATATTGCAAGTTTCATTATAATATGTTTTGGTGTTGACCTATTTTTGTTGATTTTGAGGGGATTTCTCTGTGCCTCTTGGACTTGAATGCCTGTTTCCTTCCCCAAATTAGGGAAGTTCTCAGCTATAATTTGTTCAAATAAACCTTCTGCCCTCTTTTCCAACTTTTCTTCTTCTCGAACTCCTATGATACCTATATTATTATACTTTGTGGAATCCCTTAGTTCCCTAAGCCTATATTTGTGACCTAATAGTTTTCTTTCCCCCTTCTTTTCAGCTTCATTATCCTTCATAATTTTATCTTCTATATCACCTATTCATTCCTCTGCTTTTTCCACCCTAGTTGTGATTATGTCCAGTTGCTTTTACATCTTAGTTACAGCACATTTTATTTCAGCCTGACTAGCTTTTAGGTCTTTTATATCTACAGCAAAATTTTCTCTGTTATCTTCTATGCTTTTTCCAAGCCCAGCCAGTATTTTTATGACTCTCATTCTAAATTCTTATTCAGATACATTGCTTATATCTGTTTTGAGCAACTCCCTGTGATTTCTTCTTGATTTTTCTTTTGGGGAGAATTTCTCCATCTGGTCATTTTGACCAAGTTTCTGTCTTTTGCATATTATGAGAGCTTGTTATGTTTCCTGTTCCCGAGAGTAATGCTGTATTAAAAAGGGAGTATACACTGTCCAGGGCCTGGCACTCATAAAGTGTTTCCTATATATGGTGTGTACACTTTGCTGTTGTGTTTTGGCTGGTATTTCCCATGTCAGTCATCTATAGAATTCTTCCTTGCTTGCAGTGGGGAGTGTTCAGGCCTTTAACTAGGTGTGCTTTGATTTTTTGTTAAAATAAGCCTGATAAAAGAAAAAAAAGCAAAGGAAAAGGAACAAAACATAGACAAACAAAAAACTGTAAGCCTGAGTCCAAAGAAAAAGAACTACAGAAATAAAAGAAGTGTGATCCAAAAAATGAGAAAGGGAATAAACAAAAAAATGAACAAAAAACTGAAAGCCTGATTCCAATGAAAAAAAGAAAAAAAAAGTGCATGCAGGGGGCCTGTGTTGGTCCTCTGTTGGGGCAAGGCCCGTGGCACTGGCTCAGTTGCATCTGCCTTAGGAAAGATGCCCCTGCAGGGTGGAAGAGGGTGGGGTTTGATGTAAGTAGCTCCAGTCTCCCCTGAAGGTGTGTCGTTTCTCTCTGAAGTCTGACTGTGCTGGTGGGAGGTGGGGGGGTGGTAGAAGATGGCATCACCCCACCCTCTTGTCCCAGGGGGAGGGGAACTCTGCTGCCACTGTTCAGGACACCCTTACTGAAAAGCAAACAATCTCCCCTCCTGTGACCCTGCCTCTCTAAGATCCTTGCCCTCAACCTGTCCATACTGGCTGTGGGCATATCTGGCACCACAGTTCTCCTGTGTTTTATCTTTGGTACACATCTGGGACACAAAACTCCAAATCTGAAAGGACACGCCAAGGCACAGACCTGCTCTCCCCTGGAGGAGAGCCTCATAAAGCTGCACTGGGGACCACTCTGACCCAGAAAAGCAGTTGCATGGCCATGAAGGTGGCTGGAGTCTATGATGCAGTATAGTGAAAAGCTGTGACCATGTTATCTGCCCTCTGTGTGTGCCTCTGTCCCCTGTAATTAAATGGCTACTTGGTGGTGTCCACTGGGTACCTTGTCCTTGGAGAGGCAATATACCCTCTTCCAAATGTACTCCAGGAAGGGAGACATTCTCTCCCAGTGTGACCCAAGGTATCCCCACACCACACTGTCCACTGTCCACTCCTGGGCCTCCAACCTCCCTCTCCCCAGGAACACCACTGCCCACCCAGCTTTATTCCAGCAAATGGTGCAGACTTCTAAAACTTCAATTTGGGCTCCACAGTTTGCAAAAAGAAAAAAAATAAAACTTGCCATAATTAGTTCCTCTTGATTTCCCTGTCAGTGGTCCTGGGAGTGTTTTTCTTGCTTGAACCCAACATGCTGCTCTTCATTCCTACCCTCCACCTCCCTCCTCTCTCTGGAGAAGGGCTCCCACCCCCTCCATGGCACCGCGGCTTTTCTTTCCCCCAATTCATGATTCTGAACCTCACAAACACCACATGTTCTCCCTCTAATTGTGCAGACTGTTCTCTTAATCCTTCGATTGACTTCCTGGTTGTTCAAAATGTTTTGATGCTGATCTAGCTGTGTTCAAGGGATGAGGCAAGCCCAGAGTTCCCTCACTAGTCCACCATCTTAATTCCTCCCTCACTCCTTCATATTCTTAATAGAATTATGCATTTACCTCATCTAAATATGTTATCAAATAATTAAGAGAAATAGCAAATACAACTGTTTCACCCAACAGGAAATTGTGTTCTGAATAGTCTAAACATAATTCTAACTAACTTCTGTCTGAATGTAGGGGTTAATATTATTAAATAGCATTCTATTTTATAATTGTCAATTTATAATTGTCAAAATTCAGTGAGGTAGACAGTTAATTTAAGACACCCAAACTTCCAAATATAAACATAAGACAATGCTGAAGAACTTGAATTTTCTTTAAATTGAGTTGCATTGTTGATAGTATGAAATTAGTAATAATTGGTTATTAACCTTGAAGACTGGGTCAATAGAGGACTGACTACCAAAGCATATTGCCACTGAGCTGCAAAGTGTTACCGATGACCTTTGTGCTTCTTGGTGAAATTTAAAATATAGATTTCTATTTCTAAACTCTGATATGCTTTGGGATTTAGTTACCTTGGAGACTGCCTCTCTACCCTTGCCAGAAAAAGGATCATTTGAAGGTTCCTGTTGTTGCCAGCTCAGAACAATTGAGAAAATAATAGTTTCTTTTGAAATATACTCATAGTTCAAGACCTCTACTGTAAAATGCATCAGGAATATAAATTTTACATCATCAATAGCTGTGTACCCCTGTTAATATAATAGCCTACATTTATTGAATGTATATTTTGTGACCAGTACTATCATAAGGCTTTATAGATACTATCACTTAAAACTCATAAGAAAAACAAACCTATATGTCAAGACTATGGACCGCCCTTTTAAATAAGAAAATGTAGAGCTTGTTGAATATATATTTTCAGGGTAGAGCTTCCAGTCTATTCGAGAGCATGTGTTCTTATCACTCTCTTTCCTGATTCTGCTGTCTGTGTGCTTCAGAAAGAGTTTACCTTCGTTGTTATAAAATACAGTGTGATTAAGTGCGTGTGTAATAGGGACACTATTTTTGCAATCACCTGAATTCATGGAGGAATTTTCAAATTACTCTGTTTAGTCTCATCTTGGTCAAGAATGAAATTTCACAGGTCATTACCATCTCAACACACACACACCTAAAGATTTCCAAATATTTTACTCACAGTTCAGAGTTTTAGGACCATCCAGGACTGTTAAACAAGTACATTAATATGCCATTGTGAAATGAGAAGAGTGAATGACACTTCAGAAATACTGAATGTTCAAGAAAGTTGATATTTTATCCACTAGATGTTAATAATGTTAATGGGAACAAAAGTTCTATAGCATTAATATGTCTATTATATTAAAAATATAAGTTTTATATTAAATTTAACTCCCACATTTCTTCACATTGTTTTGAAATTATCTGGGGTGAGACATTTAAGCAAAATGTATTCCATCAAATGAGTATGAGATGAAGTATTGTAGATTGTGAATGTGGATACTCAGCAGGAGATGATCAATAATAAATTTTCTTTCCTTTTCTTTCCCTTTTCTTGCTCCCTTTCTTCTACCCTTCCTTTCTTCCTAGCTTGCTTTCTTCCTACCTTCTTTTCTTAGCTTTTTTCCTCCCTTCCTCCCCATCCCACTCCTTTTACCTTAACTTTTCCTCCTTCTTCTCTCCCTCTCTTCTTCTTCCTTTTCTCTCATTCTTTTCTCCCTCCCTCCATCCATCTCTCCCTTCCTTTCATCCTTTCTCCTTTTCCCCCCACATCTTTCTCTTTTTCTCTCTATCATCTATCTTTAATCACTATCCATCTACTCAAGCACAAGCTGGAATTATGATTTGAAATATAGTCTTTAAAAATGAGATTAATCATCACCAGGAAAAAAAAAAAGTTCCCTAAGTTTATTGTGTAACTCTACTATTTTACCCCTAGACATAAACTTTCAGGTATTATGAAAAATATATAGACTCAAATTTACATCATTTATTGAAGAATGATCACAGTGTTGTTCTGCCTTCAAAAGAAAAATGCAGGGGCTAGGGGGAAAAGATGGTGGAGGAGTAGGGGACCCTATTCCAACTGGTCCCCAGAACTGAGCTGGATATCTACCAGACCACTCTGAGCACTCACGAAATCAGCCTGAGATGTAAGAAGATCTGGATCTCTACAGAGTATCACAGGTGGTTGGTTTCGAGGTACAAATTGGGGAGCCGTGATTCCGCAGGCAGATATCGGAGGATAAACGGCAGTGGGAGGGAACCTGGATGTGGGGATCCTACACCGCCGGTAAGTGATAGCCTCCCGCGCTGGTGACCAGGCACAGACTCGCAGACCGGTAGCGGCAGGGAAAGGACCTTAGATGGAAACCGGAGTGGCAGGGTCACACAAGTGAACTGTGGGTGGCTGGTGGGTTTAGATGCACAAAGGGCAGAGACGTGCCCCAACCTGGAGGCAGGACTGGGAGGGCTGCGGAGGGACGCACAACCCAGGACACTGCAGTTTACAGCAGCATGGACAGAAATGGAAAGACTGTGGTCTGGAGAGCTCACTGAAGAACAGAGTGCGATCTCTCTGCTCTGAGGCAGAGGGCTGGAAATGGTCTCTTCTGCTCTGACTCTTGGAAGAGATGCGGAAAGCTGTCAGGGAAAACCACCAGAGAAAAAAAGCCCAAAGAAACCAGTTCCTACTGAGCCCATCCGCCCCCCCCATAGGGGGCAGGGCAACTCTGCCCAAACAGGGTTGCCTGAGTAACAGTGTGGCAGCCCCTGCCCCAGAAGACAGGCTGGGAGAATAAGAGGCCAGCAACCCTAAGGTCCCTAGAAAACAGGTGCATCTTGCTTGGGTTGTGGTCAATAATTTGGACTGTATACATTCCCTCAACCACCCATCAACAGAATGACTGGGAGGAGGAACCCCCCAAATAGGAAAGACTCAGAGATTATGATTTATGCCGCAGATTTACAAATGGATGCAGATATAACCAAGATGTCAGAGATGGAATTCAGGCTAGCAATTGTGACGACAATAGCTAGATGGAGAAATCAATTAATGGCAACAGAGAGACTCTAAGGGCAGAAATGAAACCTGAATTGGCAGAACTTAAAAATGCTATCTATGAGATCCAATCTAATCTAGATAATCTAACAGCTACGGTAAGTGAGTCAGAAGAATGAATTAGTGAACTGGAAGACAATTTAATAGATAAAAAGGGAAAAGAGGAGGCCAGGGAAAACTCAGAATCCATGAAAGTAGAATCAGAGAAATAAATGACACCATGAAACATTCCAATGTCAGAATTATTGGAATCCCAGAGGGGGTGGAGAGAAAGAGAGAGGACTAGAAGATATGTTTGAGCAAATCATAACTGAGAACTTCCCTAATCTGGGGAATGAAACAAACGTTCGTGTCCTAGAGGCAGAGAGGACTGCTCCCAAAATCAAGGAAAACAGGCCAATATCCCAGCATGTAATAGTAAAACTTGCAAATCTTAGAACCAAGGAAACCATCTTAAGGGCAGTTAGGGGGAAGAGATTCCTTACGTACAGAGGGAGGAACATCAGAATAACATCAGACCTATCCATAGAGACCTGGCAAGCCAGAAAGGCCTGGCAAGACATATTCAGCATACTAAATGAGAAGAACCTGCAGCCAAGAATAATTTATCCGGCAAGGCTGTCATTTAGAATGGATGGAGAGATGCAGAGCTTCCAAGACTGACAGAAACTGAAAGAACATGTGACCACTAAGCTGGCCTGCAAGAAATATTAAGTGGGGTTCTATAAAAGGAGAAAAGACCCCAGGAGTGATATACAACAGAAATTTACAGGGACAGTCTATAAAAACAAAGTCTTCAAGGCACCATGATGACAATAAACTCATATCTTTCAATAATCACTCTTAACATGAATGGCCTAAATGCCCCCATAAAATGGCACAGGGTTGCAGATTGGATAAAAAGACAGGACCCATCCATATGCTGTCTACAAGAGACTCATTTTGAACCTAACGATACATCCAGACTGAAAGTGAAGGGATGGAGATCAATCTTCCATGCCAGCAAACCTCAAAAGAAAGCTGGGGTAGCAATTCTTTTATCAGACAAATTAGATGTTAAACTAAACACTGTAGTTAGAGACACAGAAGGACACTATATCATTCTTTTTTAAAGATTTTATTTATTTATTTGAGAGACAGAATGAGAGAGGGAGCACATGAAAGGGGGGAGAGTCAGAGGGAGAAGCAGACTCCCCGCTGAGCAGGGAGCCCGATGTGGGACTTGATCCTGGGACTCCAGGATCATGACCTGAGCCGAAGGCAGTTGCCCAACCAACTGAGCCACCCAGGCGCCCAGGACACTATATCATTCTTAAAGTGTCTATCCAACAAGAAGATCTAACAAATGTAAATATCCATGCCCCCAACATGGGAGCAGCCATCTACATAAGCCAACTGTTAACCAAAATAAAGAGTCATATTGGTAACAATACGCTAATTGTAGGAGACCTCAATACTCCACTCTCAGCAATAGACAGATCATCTAAGCAGAAAATCAACAAAGAAACAAGAGCTTTGAATGACACACTAGACCAGATGGACCTCATAGATATATACAGAACATTCCACCCTAAAACAACAGAATATTCATTCTTCTCGAGCACACATGGAACTTTCTCCAGAATAGACCACATACTGGGTCATAAATCAGGTCTCAACCGATACCAAAATATTGAGATTCCCTGCATATTCTCAGACCACAATGCTTTAAAACTGGAACTCAATCACAGGAAAAAATCTGGAAGAAATTCAAACACTTGGAGGCTAAAGACCACTCTGCTCAAGAATGTTTGGGCAAACCAGGAAATCAAAGAAGAACTTAAACAATTCATGGAAACCAATGAGAATGAAAACACATGGGTCCCAAACCTATGGGATACTGCAAAGGTGGTCCTAAGGGGGAAATACATAGCCATCCAAGCCTCACTCAAAAAAAATAGAAAAATCCTGAATTCACCAGCTAACTCTACACCTTAAAGGACTAGAGAAAAAGCAACAAACAAAGCCTAAGCCATGCATTAGAAGAGAAATAATTAAGATTAGAGCGGAGATCAATGAATTAGAAACCAGAAACACAGTAGATCAGATCAACAGAACCAGAAGCTGGTTCTTTGAAAGAATTAATAAGATCGATAAACCCCTGGCCAGACTTATCCAAAAGAAAAGAGAAAGGACCCAAATTAATAAAATTATGAATGAAAGGGGAGAGATCACGATTAACACCAAGGAAATAGAAATAATTATTAGAAATTATTATCAACAACTATATGCCAATAAACTGAGCAATCTGGATAAAATGGATACCTTCCGGGAAACTTAAAAGCTGCCAAGACTGAAACAGGAAGAAGTGACAACCTGAATAGGCCAATAACCAGTAACGAGATTGAAGCAGTGATCAAAAACCTCCCAAAAAACAAAAGTCCAGGGCCTGATGGATTCCCTGGGGAATTCTACCAAACATTCAAAGAAGAAATAATACCTATTCTACTGAAACTGTTTCAAAAAATCAAAACAGAAGGAAAGCTTCCAGACTCTATGAGGCCAGCATTATCTTAATCCCCAAACGAGGCAAAGACCCCATCAAAAAGGAGAATTTCAGACCGATATCTCTGATGAATATGGATTCCAAAATCCTCAACAAAATTCTAGCTAATAGGATCCAACAATACATTAAAAAGATCATCCATCACGACCGAGTAGGATTTATCCCCGGGATGCAAGTGTGGTTCAACATTTACAAATCAACCAATGTGATAGAACACATTAATAAGAGGAGACAGAAGAACCATATGGTCCTCTCAATTGATGCAGAAAAAGCATTTGACAAAATACAGCATCCTTTCCTGATTAAAACTCTTCAGAATATAGGGATAGAGGGAACATTCATCAAGTTCATAAATCCATCTATGAAAAGCCCACAGCAAATATCATCCTCAATGGGGAAAAGCTGAGAGCCTTTCCCTTAAGATCAGGAGCACGTTAAAGATGCCCACTCAGGCATTGTGTTCAACATAGTACTAGAAGTCCTGGCAACAGCAATTAGACAACAAAAAGAAATAAAAGGTATTCAAATTGGCAAAGAAGAAGTCAAACTCTCTCTTTTTGCAGATGACATGATACTTTATGTGGAAAACCCAAAAGACTCCACACCCAAATTACTAGAACTCATACAGCAATTCAGTAATGTGGCAGGATACAAAATCAATGCACAGAAATCAGTTGCTTTCTTATACGCTAGCAATGCAACTGTAGAAAGAGAAATTAGAGAAACAATTCCATTTACAATAGCACCAAAAACCATAAGATACCTTGGAATAAACCTAACCCAAGAGGTAAACGATCTGTACTCTAGGAACTACAGAACACTCATGAAAGAAATTGAAGAAGACACAAAAAAAATTCAATGCTCATGGATCAGAAGAATAAACATTGTTAAAATGTCTATGCTACTCAGAGCAATCTCTACCTTCAATGCCATCCCGATCAAAATTCCAATGACATTTTTCAAAGTGCTGGAACAAACAATCCTAAAATTTATATGGAATCAAAAAAGACCCCGAATCGCCAAGGAAATGTTGAAAAAGATAAACAAAGCTGGGGGCATCATGTTGCCCGATTTAAGCTATATTACAAAGCAGTGATCACCAAGACAGCATGGTACTGGCATAAAAACAGACATATAGACCAATGGAACAGGGTAGAGAGCCCAGATATAGACCCTCAACCCTATGGTCAAATAATCTTCGACAAAGCAGGAAAAAATATGCAATGGAAAAAAGACAGTCTCTTCAATAAATGGTACTGGGAAAATTTGACAACCACATGCAGGAAAATGAAACTTGACCATTCTCTAACAGCATACACAAAGATAAACTCAAAGTGGAGGAAAGACCTAAATGTGAGACAGGAATCCATCAAAATCCTAGAGGACAACATAGGCAATAACCTCTTTGACATAGGCCACAGCAACTTCTTTCAAGATACATCTCCAAAAGCCAGTGAAACAAAAGCAAAAATGAACTTTTGGGACTTGATCAAGATAAAAAACTTCTGCACAGCAAAGGAAACAGTCAACAAAACAGAGGCAACCCACAGAATGGGAGAAGATATTTGCAAATGACACTACAGATAAAGGGCTGGTATCCAAGATCTTTAAAGAACTTCTCAAACTCAACACCCAAAAAACAAATAATCAAGTCAAAAAATGGGCAGAAGACATGAAACGACACTTCTCTGAAGAAGACATACAAATGGCTAACAGACACATGAAAACATGTTCATCATCATTAGCCATCAGGGAAATTCAAATCCAAACCACATTGAGATACCACCTTACACCAGTTAGAATAGCAAAAATGGACAGGGAAAGAAACAACAAATGTTGGAGAGGTTGTGGAGAAAGGAGAAACCTCTTACACTGTTGGTGGAAATGCAAGTTGGTACAGCCACTTTGGAAAACAGTGTGGAGTTGCCTCAAAAAATCAAAAATAGAGCTACCCTATGACCTACCAATTGCACTCCTGGGTATTTACCCCAAAGACACAGATGTAGTGAAAAGAAAGGCCATATGCACCAGTGTTCATAGCAGCAATGTCCGCAATAACCAAACTGTGGAAAGAGCTAAGATGCCCTTCAACAGATGAATGGATAAAGAAGATGGGGTCCGTATATACAATGGAATATTACTCAGCAATCAGAAAGGGTGAATACCCAACTTTTACATCAACATGGATGGGACAGGAGGAGTTTATGCTAAGTGAAATAAGTCAAGAGAAAGTCAATTATCATATGGTTTCACTTATTCGTGGAACATAAGGAACAGCATGGAGGACATTAGGAGAAGGAAGGGAAAACTGAAGGGGGGAAATCGGAGGAAGAGAGGAACCATGAGAGACTATGGACTCTGAGAAACAAACAGGGTTTTGGGGGGCGTGGGGGGATGGGTTAGCCTGGTGATGGGTATTAAAGAGGGCACGTACTGCATGGAGCACTGGGAATTATACAAAAACAATGGATCATGGATCACTACATCAAAAACTAATGATGTATTTAATGGTGACTAACATAACATAATAAAATTAAAAAAAAAAAATTCATGGGATGCTTGGGTGTCCCAGTCGGTTACGCATCTGCCTTCGGCTGGGGTCATGATCTCAGGGTCCAGGAATTGAGTCCCACATGGACTCCTTGCTCAGTGGGGAGCCTGCTTCTCCCTCTGCCTGCTTGTGTGCTCTCTCTTTTTCTGACAAATAATAAAATCTTTAAAAAAAAGGAAAATGCAGTATATTGTACACTTACAACTATTATTACACTGTATGTTAACTAACTGGAATTTAAATAAAACCTTAAATAAAAATAAAACAAAAAATGCATCCATATTCTAAAAAAATAAATAATATTTTAAATAATCTAAGAATAAATACTATACCTGATTTCTCTCACATATTACTAAATCCTTTCACTGTGAAATATGTCAATCCATCAATAAGTTTCATGGTATACATTTTTATTTAATAAGGCTATAACAAACTACCTCAATATAAGAGCTATTTCTTTGGGGTGCCTGATGGGCTCAGTCAGTAGAGCATCAATCTCTTGATCTTGGGGCCATGAATTTGAACCCCATGTTGGGTGCAGAGATAACTTAAATAAATAAAACTTTAAATTAAACATTGTTATTTATTTGATTTTTGCTATTGAACTGTAGAAGTTCTTTATATATCTTAGATATTAACCTCTTATTAGATGTATGATTTGCAAATATTTTCTTGCATTGCATTGGTTGCTTTTAATTTTATTGACTGTTTATTTTGCTGTGCAGAAGTTTTTAGTTCAATCTAGTTCCACTTGTTGATTTTTTGCTTTTGTTATTTGTGTTTTTGGTGCCATATCCAAAATATTGTTGCCAACACCGATGTCAAGGAGTTTTCCCATATTTTCTTCCAGGAGTTTTGTAGTTTTAGATCTTATGTATGAGTTCTTAATCCATTTTGAGTTAATTATTGTGAGTTGTATAGGAGGGTGGTCCAATTTCATTCTTTTGCATGTGAATATCCAGGTTTCCCAACATCATTTGTTAAAGATACTTTTACCAGTGTGTGTTCTGAATTCCCTTGTCAAATATTAGTTCTCCATATGTGTATGGGTCTACTCTAGACTATCAGTGCTATTCTATTGGTCTGTGTATCTGTTTTTACACCAGTACCATATTGTTTTGGTTATTATAGCTTTATAATGTAGTTTGAAATCAGGGAGAGTGATGTCTTCAACTTTGTTCTTTCTCAAAATTTCTTTGACTTTTCGGGGCCTTTTGTGGTTCCATACAGATTTTAGGATTTTTTTTTTCATATTTCTGCAAAAAATGCCACTGGAATTTTGATAGGGATTGCATTGAATCTGCAGAACGCTGTGGGTAGAATGAGCATTTCAACAGTATTAGCTCTTCTGACTTATGTACATGAGAATCAGCATCGTAAATGAATCAGATATTTGTAACATAAATGGAAAACTGAAAATAACATTGTAAAATATGGAATTGTTTGAGTAAAATTGACACAAGGTGATAAGATCCCATTTTTTGGTCACAGGAGTCTGGGAATACTAGCATTCTATAGAAAACCTTTAACTATTGGCTATTGTATATTGAGACTTGTATCAACTTCTAATAATGGCGAGTCATCAGGTAATCTTAGTAGGAAAAATTTATGACAATGGATTACACTGAATATTTTCTATGATATTACATAACATCTTAAAATTGAGGAAAACTTTTGTCTACAGGTAACTCATTTGAAATTGGGGAGAGAAAAAATATGTCTCTGCTCAGAGAGACCATCTTCACTTAGGGATTATAATCAGAATGAGTGAAAGCTTAGTAATCATGGGAATTTAGAAAAGCTAAGGCTTGTAAGAACAAAAACATAAAAATTTTACAATTTGGGAGAAAATAAGATTGGAACAAAAAATAATACCCCAGAACTTCTCCCAAGCACCATCTATGAAGCATTATGTGACTGATAAAGGGGACAACCTGGTTATTGTGAAGATACAGCTGTCTAAAGCAAGAATGTACCTGCCAGAGACAATTGGTTAAATTATCTGTTAGCTGAGACCAAGAGGAAATTAAGGTGTTATGGCACAAATAGAGCAGAGACCTTATAATGATGAACCAGAAACTTCCAGATCCATAGCCCCAAGCAATTCCTGATTGTATATATCTGGTTATGAAGTTGAATGAAAACAAGTAGAATAAACAACTAGTTTTCAAAGAGCTGTATTAAAAAGTGACCTCAAGCCAGGGCACGTATATGTCTGCTAAACTTCCTAAAGCAAACACAGGGCCCAGGAATTTTTACCTACAGAAAGTACATTGTTAAGAGTGGTGCAGCAGCCAGGAAAGAAGTTTTCTATAACGTCCACTTTACTGTATCACAGAGACACAGACATGGCTATACTCTGAGAGGGGAGAATAAAGGGTCTCTGATTCACAGGTTTTGAAAATCACTTCTGTGACAGAGTAGGAATTTTCTGTACACCCGTCCACCCAGAAGAGTATATTATAGACAACCACAAGTTTTCCCATTGCCCACCTTTACAAAAGGCAGATTTTTAAATTAAGTTTTTGTTTTAATCCCAATATAGTTAACATACAGTGTTATATTAGTTTCAAGTATACAATATGGTGATTTAACAATTCTGTCTATTTCTCAGTGTTCATCCTGATAAATGTACTCTTAATCCCCACCATCAGTTTGTTCTCTATAGTTAAGGTCTGTTTTTTTGTTTGTTTCTATTTTCCCCCCTTTCTTCATTTGTTTTGTTTCTTAAATTCCACATATGAGTAAAATCAAATGGTATTAGTCTTTCTTTGACTTATTTTGCTTTGCATTAAACTCTCTAGCTCCATCCATGTTGTTGCAAATGGCAAGATTTCCATATGTATATATATATATATATATATATATAAAATATTACATTACATTACATCTTCTTATCCATTCATCTATCAGTGGGCACTTGAGCTGCTTCCATAATTTGACTATGGTAAGTAATATTTCAAAAAACATAGGGGTGCATATAATCCTTTTGAATTTGTGTTCTCATATTTTTGGGTAAATATCCAATAGTGCAGTTACTAATTTGTATGGCAATTCATTTTAATCTTTTGAAGAAACTCTATACTGTTTTTCATAGTGGCTGCACCAATTTTCATTCCCACCAACAGCGCATGAGGGTTCTTTTATCTCCACAACCTCACCAACACTTGTTTCTTGTGTTTTTGATTTTAGCCATTCTGACAGGTGTGAGGTGATATCTCACTGTAGTTTTGATTTGCATTTACTTAATGATGAATGATGTTCAGAATCTTTTCGTGTGTCTGTTGGTCATCTGTATATCTTCTTTGGAGAAATGTCTGTCCATGTCTTTTGCCCATTTTTCAATTGGATTATTTGTTTTTTGGGTATTGAGTCATACCAGTTCTTTATATATTTTGGATACTAACCCTTTATCAGATATGACATTTGTATAAATATCTTCTCCCATACAAAAGATTGTTTTTTTAGTTTTGTTGATTATTTGCTTTGCTTTTTATTTTGTTGTAGTCTCAATAGTTTATTTGTGCTTTTATTTCCCTTGCCTCAGGAGACATATCTAGAAAATGTTATGGCCGATGTCAGAGAAATTACTGCCTACGCCCTCTTTTAGGATTTTCATTGTTTCTGAATTTACATTTGGGTCCTTAATCCATTTTTAGCTTATTTTTGTGTCTGGTGTAGGAAAGTTGTCCAGTTTCACTCCTTTGCACATAGCTGTCCAGGTTCCTAACACAATTTGTTGAAGAGACTGTCCTTTCCCATTGCATATTCTTGCCTCTTTTACTGAAGATTAATAGATCATATAATTGTGGGTTTGTTTCTGGGCTTTCTATCCTGTTCCATATATCTATGAGTCTGTATTTGTGTCAGTACTGTACTATTTTGATTACAACAGCTTTGTAGTATAACTTGAGATCTGGAATTGTGTTACCTCCAGCTTTGTATTTCTTTTTTGAGATTGTTTGGCTATTCAGGGCCTTCTGTGGTTCCACATAAATTTTAGGATTGTTTGTTCTAGTTCTTTGAAGAATGTCATTGGCATTTTGATAGAAACTGTGTTAAATCTCTAGATTGCTTTAGATAGTATGGATATTTTAACAATATCCATGGATTTAACAATTCATGGATTGGAATGGTATGGAATATCTGTCCATTTTTTTGTGTGTCATCTTCAATTTCTTTCATTAGTGTTTTATATTTTTCAGAGTACAGGTCTTTCACCTCCTTGGTTAAGATTATTCCTAGGTATTTTATTATTTTTGGTTCATTTGTAAATGGGATTGCTTTCTTAATTTTTCTTTCTGTTGCTTCATTATTGGTTTATAGAAATTCAGTGGATTTCTGTACACTGATTTAGTATCCTGTAACCTTACTGAATTCATTTATCAGTTCAAATAGTTGTTTGGTGGAGTCTTTAGGGTTTTCTGTATGTAGTATTTTGTCATCTGCAAATAGTCAGTTTTACTTTTTCTTTACCAATTTGGATGACTTTTACTTCTTTTTATTTTCTGATTGCTGTAGCTAAGACTTCCAATACTATGCTGAATAGAAGTGAGAGTGGACAACCTTGTTTTGTTCCTTCTGTTTTTCCCCACTGAATATGATACTCACAGTGGGTTTTTCATATATGGCTTTAACTATGTTGAGGTATGTTCCCTGCAAACCTACTTTGTTGAGAGTTTTTATCATGAATGGATGTTCAAGTTAAAATCCTTTTCTGCATCTATTGAAATGGTCATATAGTTTTTATCCTTTATCGGCGTGATGTATCATGTTGATTGATTGGCAGATATTGAACCACCCTTACATCGCATGCATAAATCTCACTTGATCATGAATGATGTTTTTAATGTATTGTTAGGTTCAGTTTGCTAATATTTTGAGGATTTTTACATCTATGTACATCAGAATTATTGGCCTGTAGTTTTTGTTTTGTTTTGTTTTGTTTTTGTTTTTTTGTTTTTTGATTTTGTGTGTATGTGTGTGTGTGTGTGTGTGTGTGTGTGTGGTGTCTTTATCCGATTTTGGTATTAGGGTAATACTGACCTCATAGAATGACTTAAAAGTTTTCTTTCCTCTTCTATTTTTTTGGAATAGTTTGAAATGAATAGGTATGACCTCTTCTTTAAGTATTTGGTAGAATTCATCTGTGAAGCTATTTGGTCCTGAACTTTTGTTTATTGGGAGTTTTTTTTTTTATTATTATTACTTATTCAATTTCACTTCTGGTAATTGGTCTGCTTAAATTTTCTATTTCTTCCTGATTCAGTTTTGGGAGGTTATATGTTTCTAGGAATTTACCCATTTCTTCTAGGTAGTTCAATTTGTTGGCATATAATTTTTCATATATAGTCTCTTACAATCTTTCTATTGCCGTGGTGTTGGTTGTTATTTCTCCTTGTTCATTTCTGATTTTGAGTCCTCTCTCTTTCTCTCTCCCTCTCCTCTTCTCCCTCCCTCTTTAGATGAGTTTAGCCAAAGATTTATTAATTTTGTTGATCTTTTCAAAGAGCCAGCTCCTGGTTTCATTGATCAGTTCTGTTGTGTTTTAGTTTCTATTTTATTTATTTCTTTTTTTAAAGGTTATTTATTTATTTGAGAGAGAGAGGGAGCATGAGCAGGAGGGCAGAGGGAGAGGGAGAGAAAATCTCAAGCAGACTCGCACTGAACATGGAGCCTGACATGGGGCTCCATCTCACAACCCTGAGATCAGGACCTGAGATGAAACCAAGAGTTGGATGCTCAACTGACTGTACCACCCAGATGCCCCTTATTTTATTTCTGCTCCAATCTTCATTACTTTTTTCCTTCTGATGGTTTGGGCTTTTTTTTTTTTTCCTTTTTTTCTAGCTCCTTTAGGTATAATGTTAGGTTGTTTATTTAGGATTATTTCTTTGCTTTTTGAGGTAGGCCTGTATTGCTATAAACTTCCATCTGAGAACAGCTGTTGTTGCATCTCAAAGATTTTGGCCATTATGTTTTCGGTTTCATTTGTCTCTGTGTATTTTTTTATTTCATTTTTGGTTTCTTGGCCGACCTATTCATTGTTTAGTAGCAAGTTATTTAACCTCCATGTATTTATGCTATGTCCAGATTTTTTCTTGTGGTTGATTTCCAGTTTCATAACGTTGTGTTCAGAGAAGATGCATGGTATGACTTCGATCTTTTAAAATTTGTTGAGACTTATTTTGTGGCCTAATATGTGACCTGTTCTTGAGAATCTTCTATTTGGATTTGAAAAGAATGTGTGTTCTGCTGTTTTAGGATGGAATATTCTGAATATATCTATTAAATCCCTCTGGTTCAACATGTCATTTAAAGACACTGTTTCATTGATTTTCTGTTTGGATGATCTGTCCATTGATGTAAGTGGGATGTTTAATCCCCCCACTATTATTTCATTGCTATTGATCACTTCCTTTTAAGTTTGTTACTAACTGCTTTAAGTATTTAGGTGCTCCTATGTTGGGTGCATAAATATTTACAATCATTATGTTTTCTTGCTGAATTGTTTCCCCTTTAATTATTTTCCCCCTTTAATTATATAGTGTCCTTCTTTGTCTCTTGTTACCATCTTTGTTTTAAAGATGTGTGGTATTAAGTATTGCTACCCTGGCTTTCTTTTTACATCCACTGCATGATAAATATTCTCCATTCCTTCATTTTTAATCTGCATCCTTCTTTAGTTCTGAAACGAATTTCTTGCAGGCAGCATATTGATGGGTCTTGCTTTTTAATCCATTCCATCACCCTATGTCTTTTGATTAGAGCATTTAGTCCATTTACATTAAAAGTAAGTATTGATATGTATGTGTTTATTGCCATGTTGTTGTCTGATTTATGGTTGTTTTTGTAGTTTTCCTCTGTTTCTTCTCTTGCTCTCTTCTCTCATGATTAGTTGGCTTTGCTTAGTACTAGTATTCCTTTCTCAAATTATTTTTGCCTATCTATTAATGGTTTTTGATTTATGGTTACCATTCAGTTTGTATATAACACCTTCTGCATATAGAAATCTACATTAAGTTGATTGTTGCTTAAGTTTGAATCCATATTTTACTCCTCTTGCCTCCACATTTTAGGTATACTTTATATCCTTTGTTTTGTGGGTTTCTTGACTGATTTTTACAGATATACTTATTTTTACTGCTTTTGTTCTTCCTACTTTCCTTACTCTTGCTTATGGTCTTTACTTTCCACTCACAGTTCCCTACAAAAGGCAGTTTTTATTGTAATTATCATTCTTTATACCACTTTTTATTTCTGTGCATGTAAGGAAAATAATTCATCCTTTAGCATGGTATCACCAAACCCTTAGGAGCTATATCTAAACATGATGAAGAGGACTGAACAGTAACCACAGATCTTGTACTTCAGGTTAAATACAGTAATGAGCTTTGAATTCTCTCTTTTTTTTCTAAAGATTTTATTTATTTATTTGAGAGAGAGAGAGAATGAGAGAGAGAGAGCACGAGAGGGAAGGGGGTCAGAGGGAGAAGCAGACTCCCTGCTGAGCAGGGAGCCCGATGTGGGACTTGATCCTGGGACTCCAGGATCATGACCTGAGCCGAAGGCAGTCACTTAACATACTGAGCCACTCAGCCGCCCTGAATTCTCTCCTTTGAGGAGGAATTGAGACATATTTTATGTGGGCATGAATATTTTTAAAAATGTATTTGTAGAATAAGTTCTTGGATAGCCAAAGAACTTGTAATATTGGATTTTTTTGTAATATTGGATTTTGATAGTTGTTCATCCATCCATATTCCATATCACTCCTTACCATTTACCTACTAAAAACGGACCAATTTCCCCCAAATATCCACCTCTTTCTATGAAGCTTATATAACTTAGTAGAGCCTTAATAGGCTGTATTAGCCTAAGTTAGTCACAATATTTATGTTCCCACTTGTCAGTGATTTGGTGGAATACAGACATGGGATTTAATCAGAATCAAAATAATTGAGAAGTCCACTGAGGGCTTCTGAGAAAGTTCTTCCTTGCTCTTCAACAAAGAACCTAGATACCTTGTGACCCTAAGGGCAACCAATATTAGCATGAAACCAACCCTGAGGACAGGAGTCAAAAAGCAGATAATATTAATGACTCTGATGACCTCATAAAGTCATGTATTCAATAAGATTAGAAATCTGCTGTAACTTCCAGTTCTATGAGACAATAAATGTTCTCATTATTTTAGTAAGTTTATACAAGACTTAATTAAGCCCAAACACCCCCAAATAATGTAATCATGTTCCCCATTTATCCCCTTCAGGAAACCTAGATGGTGCTTGTGAAGAGATTCTATATAGAACAGTTTTCCAGGAGTATTCACAGTTGTCCCACACATCAAGCCTCTGTGTGGTCTATTCTTCCAGAAAACTAAGTGTTTTTTTACTTTATTTTGTCCCCTTTGCTGATGAACTCCTATAAACAGGATGGTATATACATGTCTGAACCCCATTTATAAACTATTCAAATATTTAGTCATGTGACTTTAGATTTCCTTGGAGAGCAAAACATTAGATGGGGAATTTATTTCACCGACTGGACAGCTTATGAGAGAATATTCTATTTTATTTTGGTTTTGTCAATAAGGAGGGCTCTGTGCTCAGAGGAAAATAACCAAAAGAATATAACATTTTCACATGGTTGATAATAGTAATGCTGTTAAATATTTCTTCTAAGACATTATGTGTAATGAATAACTGCAATTCAGCCCTATGTGTTAGCTTTCTATTTCCCTAATTTTTATACTTAAATTTTTTTGTCTTTTGCTATTGTAAGCAATGCCTTTGTTAATATTTTTACACAAATCAGTATCATTTAATAAAAATATTATTCAAATGCTTATTTTGAGCAAGATGCTTATGTATTTCAGGTTTAGTATAGGGTATTCATTAAGGAATTTGTCTCCTATTATCATGGAGCTCACACAATAGTGAAGAGAGAAACATGAAATAAAATCTCACAATGATACATTTTTGTGATATAAAACAGTATTTCATAAGAGAATAAAAGCTAGGGAGCAGATGTATTTTGTATTAAGACAAAAAAAAAAACAGTTCTGATTAATTAATGCTTATACTGAGTTGTGGAGGAGACTGGGCCTATCAGGGAGAACATACATCTTACATGAATGTCTAAATATGGAAAAGAATTTTCTGTGCTAGAGAAACTGAAAGAAAGGTACTGTGCTTAGAAGCAAGAAAATACACAAGATAAGGTGAAGAAGAAAGGAGGAACTGGAATGTGTAAAATCTTGGATTATATAATGAATGTAATGGTGTGCCAGTTAAGATTGGTTAGGAATATAATAACCCACTTAGCATATTGAAAAAAATGTTTGAAATAAAGAATTAGAGTTTTGCACAATATTATTCTTAATTACCAAAGCACAATGTGACTCAAATCACTTGTTTAATAAATTCATAAATAATGGCTTGGCTATAATATTGACTAATTTGATAAGAGGTTAATTTCCAAAATATGTAAGGGATTTATAAAACTCAAAAGCAAAACAAAACCAATAATAATAATTCAATTTAAAAATGGACAAAGGGCCTGAATAGGTATTTCTCAAAAGAAGACATAAAGATGTCCAAAAAGTGGAGGGCATCTGGGTGGCTCAGTTGTTTAAGCGACTGCCTTCGGCTCAGGTCATGATCCTGGAGTCCTTGGATCAAGTCCTGCATTGGGCTCCCTGCTCAACAGGGAGTCGGCTTCCCCCTCTCATGTGCTCTCTCTTTCATTCTCTCTCTCTCAAATAAATAAATAAAATCTTAAAAAAATAAGATGTCCAAAAAGTGCATAAAAAGGTGCTCAACATCACTAATCTTTAGGAAATTCAAATTAAAACAACAGATATTACCTCATACCTGTTAGAATGACTGTGATCAAAAAGGCAAAAGATAACAAGTGTTGACAGGGCTATGGAGAAAAAGGAACCCTTGAACACTATTGGTAGGAATGTAAATTTATATAGCTATTATGGAAAAGAGTATAGTGGTTCTTCAAAAATTAGCAATAGAAGTATCTTATGAAACAACAATCCCACTTTTGAATATGTATCCAAAAGAAATGAAATCAGTATCTCAAAGAGATATCTTCACTTTTATGTTCATTGCAGTATTATTCATAATAGCCAAGATATGGAAACAACCTAAATGTCCATCAAAAGATGAATTGATAAATAAAATGTGTTTTTTGGGGCAACTGGGTGGCTCAGTCATTAAGTGTCTGCCTTCGGCTCAGGTCATGATCCCAGGATCCTGGGATGGAGCCCCGCATCGGGCTCCCTGCTCCGCAGGAAGCCTGCTTCTCCCTCTCCCACTCCCCCTGCTTGTGTTCCCTCTTTCGCTGTGTCTCTCTTTGTCAAATAAATAAATAAAATCTTTAAAAAAATAAAAAAATAAAATGTGCTTTTATAATGTGAATATATAATGGAACATTATTCAGCTTTAGAAAAGAAGGGAATCCTGACATTTGTGACAACATGGATAAACCTGGAGAACATTATGCTAAGTGAAATAAGCCATACATAGAAAGACACAGGAAGTATGATCTCATTCATGTATGGAATCTAAAATAGTCAAACTCATAGAAGTAGAGAGTAGAATGGTGATTTTGAGGGGTGTTTCTGGAGAAGGAAGCAGGGAGAAGTTGATCAAAGAATACATAATTTCAGTTATGCAAGATGAATAATTTTTGGAGATCTAATATATAGCAGAGTGACTATACTGTACTGTATGCTTGAAATTTGCTGACAGACTAAATCTTAAATGTTCTTACCATGCACACTCATGCACAAAAGCAAATGGTACTTGTGTGAGGTGGTAGATCTAAGAATTATCTTGATTGTGGTGATTATTCCACAATGTTTACATATATCAAAATATATGTATGTTGTATGCCTTTAAATATATACAATTTTTATTTGTCAGTTATGCCTCAAAAAATAAGAGCAAAACCAAAAAAAATTAGGTAAAGATATTTGTATAGTTAATGTCCCTATAAGCTTTAAGTAATAAGTAATTTTAATGGTATTTAACCCAGCCCAGCCATGGAGTAAAATATAAAACTTCTTGATTTATTTTGCAATATAAAAATATAGCAAAGTGAAAAGGTTATGGTTAAAGCCCAGTCCTATATTATATATAACTGATACGTCTGTATATACTATACTATGCTATAATTGTATCGAGAGCATAGTATGTTATGAAAAAGTAGGATTAATTGCAAAATTGAAAAGTTAGCTCAATAACATGAATACTATCAAAACATCTCATATCCATAAAATAATATAGCAATACCTTTCTCTAATATGCAGGCAAATTTTTTAGTAGCATTTGAAACTAATTTGTAATAAAGTAAGCAAAATGGTGATTGTAATCAAAATCATATATCAAATTTTAATAGCAAGCACCACTTTAGATAATGGAACTTTAAAGTCTCCACCAAGGAAAAATCAGGATTAAGACAGAGAGGCAGGACATCTGAATTATTATGCATTATCATTATAAGTTTTGTTATAATTAATGTAACATGAAAGTCTTTATAAATATAAAAAATGAGTAGATAAAATATATATCCTTTGGATGACATAATTTTTATACCAAAAAAGCTAAAAGACTCAGATAAATTCTTAGAAAATATAATGAAGGATCTAGAGAAATTGAACAGATGCAAAAAATATTTATTACTTGATCTTTCCTATTAGAAATAGTAATAGAATTTTTAAAAATCCATTAACACAGTGGTAAAGCTATAAGATTCTTTGGAATAAACCTAAAGGAAAAATACCTGACTTTTATGAATAAACTAATACAGTTTTATTGAAGGATATAAAACAAGACAAGAAGGAAAGGAAGGAACATACCATTGTGTCTGATGGAAACTTACATGTTTATACACATGTTAATATTTTCCATAATTAAATTAAAAAGTCAATGTGATTCCAACTTGAAATCAATTTTTAGAGTTATGCTATAACCTTAAGCCAATGGAAAAGTTTTTCTTTGCCTGTTTTGTTTGTTTGTTTATAAACTGGGAACTGTTTATTTTCTGTTTTGAGAAGCTTATGTACAAAAAGGCATGAGGAGAGGGAGGGAATTGCCCACTGCCAGCACAGGTGGTGGGGGGCTGGAGAGTGAGTCTGATAAAAAGTCAGGGGAAGTTCTTTGAAAATTGGCTCAACTTCTACAATGTGCCTCATGGGAAGTAGCCTCTGGGACACATGGGTAAAGTGGCAGACAAGGTTGACTGTAAAAGTCAAGAACTCTACCTGCAGACTCCCTACCTTTAATCCTTTCGGTGGAGTCCGACCAGACTGCTAGGGACCTATCTCCTGTGACCTATATTCAAGCATTGCTTTCTCTGTGATCTTGTATGGGTCCTGCAGTTCCTTGTCTGAGACCAGGATGTTGGTGGTGGGTCAGAGTGCCTACCTGGCCACAAAATTATTCTAAAACAATGGTTAGTTGGGAATTTTCTAGGTTTTAACATGTAATAGAGCTTAAAACTACTAACAAACCTCAGAAAAATATAGACAAAGTATCCAGTCATAATGAGGATAAATTAGAAATACATTCAGAAAAATGGAAGCTGAGAAACTTTCTTCCCAGTGGAACTGTATTAAAGGAAATACTAAAGGTTATTCTTCAGGCTGATGAGAACCACCACCCATTGGCACTCACATGTAAAGGAAAGAATGAGAGAAATAGAAATTGTAATTATTTAAATAAACATGCAAAAAAAACCAAAACCCAACATTTTTTCCTGCTCTTAATTTAAATGAAAACAACAGTCTTGTATTAAGCCAAAATAATTACAGCATACTGTATAACTGTCCCCGGACAATAAACAAATAATAAACAGGAGGAGTAGAAATCAGTGAAATAAAAATATTCAATATAAATATAATTAACAGAGACAAATGCTTTTTTGTGAAAAAAACCAAAAAACAAAATTGGTAGACTTTTAACATGAGTGTTTAAGAAAAGGGAAGGAGGGGGGCGCCTGGGTGGCTCAGTCTGTTAAGCCTCTGACTCTTAATTTTGGTTCAGGTCATGAGATCAAGCCTGGTATTGGGCTCTGCACTGGGCATGGGGTTGGCTTAGGCTTCTCTCTCTTTCCCTATTCCACTGCCCCTTCTACACTGTTTTCTCTCTCTCTGCTCTCTCTCTCTAAAAAAGAAAAAAAAGGAAAGAAGAACGGGAGTAAAAGGATTTATTACTACAATTCTTCAGATTGTTAGATGGAAGCCCAGGGTGGTCTGATGCTCTAGAGGCCAGAGTAGTGTAGATTTCAGAAATCTCACTGCTTGACCTTTCTGGTAAGATATCTTCAGTGACATACCTGATCCTTAGATTTGGCAATGCAAGGTTTGTTGGGGTCCCAAACTTTTAGGAGAACAAGAGGAGCGATGCCAGACTGTAGTTAATGACTTAAATTAACTGTAGTGTTTGGATGATGGTTTGAAAAAAATTTGTATGCAGATAGCTTATTCAAGAAGTTTGGCTGTGGAGTAGAAGACAAGAGTACAATCTACCAGGAAAGGGATATATATAGTCAATATGGATTGTTTATCTCTTTCTTTTTTTAAATTCTTTTTTAATTAAAAAGTAGAATATGTTTACATATCTGCAAAGAAATTGGCCCATAGGACAATAGAACTTTATTTCCCAGCTCTGTAAAAAATAGATGGAGATAAATGAAATGACATCAGTTGTTTTTATCATCTGAAAACTTTGCTGCAAAGAACCAATAATCTTGGTTGAATGTAAAATATAATGTTATTTTGTTTGTTTATGTTCACCTTCCTTTCAATAATAAGAGCTCTCTTAAGGATTTATAATTGTGGCTTATTGAATATTGCATTCACAATGAAACGGACAGCCAATTAGTCAAGGATCTGTCGAATTAAGTAAAACTGCAATTCACATGCTATAAACAAAATAAAAGGGGAAAAAAACAGCATTAGTTAAGAGATAAAAAGATTACAAAATCTTGTAGGCTACTGACCTTTGTTTCAGATGAATGCATTTATGTACATACAGATACATTTAAGGGTAGTAAATGTATTTCGAATTCAATGGATAAAATATCCAAAAGTCTATAATTATGTTGTTCATTGTATTAGGCAATTATTGTCAGTTTTAATGCTTTGCCACTGTATCATGCCTTAGGCAAATACTCTCCGTGTTCATGAATATTGGAGAGAGCAAGTCATAAATCTGTAAACTGAACATAAGCATCTTTCAAGCTGTCTGGCCTCTTGCAGTGTTTGCAAAGCTTAACATATATTTTAATCTGTGCACTGCTTGTTTTTATTTGCTGCCTTCCATCTTTCTGTCCATCTTCTTGCCTCCTGTCTTTCCATCGATCCATCATTTTTTCCAATTAAGGGCAAGCTAGATGACAGACATGACAGGCACTCAATGTCCAATGCCACAGACTCTAAGTAGAAGTAATTACTGTGTATGAGACAGAGGCAGTGTACCCGGGCTGTCACCCTGGGTCCCCATGACAGTAGCTTACTTGTTTGAGTAATACGCATGGGGATGAAGTGAAGGGTGGACACAATCTCAGAAGTGATTCTGTGAGATTAATTCCTTTTGATTTGACCAACTGAACATAAAATTTAGGTTTTGCTGAATTTATAATTGAAGATGAAATCATTTAATAATGGATGCTGGTGTACTCTGAACAATTCAGCCCTGGAGGGGAAGATTTTTTGAAAAATGCTATGTCTTTATGTGCAGAAATATCCTTGATTTTTCTCTTGTTATAGGACTTGTCATTAGAAATAAGGAAACAGTAACTTGCAGCTGAGCCATAATAATGATATCTATTTATTCAGCCATGAGTAGAGTGAATTGTGTATAAAATATTAGAGACACATACACATCGTTTGTATATATCACCATGCATGATTTATATATATTTAGTAAGCTTAGAAGATATTTTTCAGTTTGTAACCCTATTATAAAGGATGTATCAGTTTTTGAACCAATGTATTAATCCATGGTTCTTTTTAAATGAAAACAGTGAGGTATCCAGTTGGAAATGAAAGATTTGTGAGATGCAAAATAAAATACATCCAAATTGTATTTAATAAAATAATTTCTGAGTAGACTGTAAGCAATCATTTTATTATGGTATGATATAATTTGAGATGGAATTTTTATAAAGAAACAGGAGATGCCCCTTTCTACAGTGATATAAAAACTGTCCCAATGTCAAGATTGTTGTCTTTGATACAATTCACCCAATTAAGGGGGTCTGAATTTGCCTTGGGGAAACAACTGGTTCTATGTTTGGATTAAGAAAGATACAAGATGAATTTGGCACATATTATAACACCAGAAAAAAAAAAAAAAAGAATTGTCTGCTCAAAACTAACAGTCATGTCAAGAGGATCCAAGAGTCAGCTTTAACAGAATCTTACAAGTGAGTATAAGACAGTTTGAAAAAAAAATTTTAAATGACCATACAGTTGATTAAATCTCTTCAAATGTAGAAAATGAGTTCATAAAGACATTCATGAAGAGAAAAAAGTAACATCAAAATGAGAGAAATCATTAGCATTTGCTAGAGCATCAACTCATTACTCTGAAAATAGGTAATGGTAAAGGAATACACATTTTACTATTTTTCTGGTAGAAGCTGCATTTTAGGATTATCAAATAGCTATGAGAGTCACTATTCTTAAAAATGAAATCTACCTCTGAAATGAAGAAGAAATGATCAAATTTAAATAACTTTCTTTGCATTTTGTATTGAAATAACTGATTTAAGCAACAACCCTGATAGGCTGGTACCATTGTGTTAAGGTAGAATGTTGATGGAAAGTATTAAAATAGAGGAGTTATGTCTCTACAGGAAAGCATTAATCAATCTTAGTATGAGAAACAGGTTACCATGAAGGTAATAGCCTTGGCTTCAAGTTCCCTTATTTGCATTTGCCACTTCTGAGCCCTATGAGGGACCAGAGCAATGTGTGGTTTGAAGTAGTTAGGAGTTTTTGAATTTTAATTGTTGTGTGTGTGATTTGTTTACTATTTCTAACTAAATACTTATGCTTGTAACTGGTTTTCTTTGTAATTTTAATTTTTTTTATTTGTTTGTTTGTTTGTTAAAGAAGAGACCTCAAAGCGTCCCTGGGTGGCTCAGTCGGTTAAGCATAGGCCTTTGGCTCAGGTCATGATCTCAGGGTCTGTGTCCTGGGATAGAGCCCTTGCTCAGCAGGGAGTCTGCTTCTCCCTCTCCCTCTGCCCCTCCCTCCATTCATGTGCTCTCTCTCTCTCTCTCTCTCTCTCAAATAAATAGATAAATAAAATCTTTAAAAAAACAAGAGGAAACTTCAAGTTGTAAAAGCCTCAGGCCTCACATCATCTGGACATATTCCTGCTTAGAATCACTAAAATTGACAAAAACATGGTTCCCCATGTCATGCAATGAAACCATTCAAAACTACTCCAAAATTCTTACCAATGTTTTTGAAGCTCAGTATGTTCAAACCCTCCATATCTAACTGATGTTCAGAAACGTTCAGAAACTATGGAGAACAAAAGAAAAAGTTAAACTACCCATAAGGAAGCAATCCATAAAGTTAAAAATGTGGAGTATGCTATAAAATACTTGAATACATTTAAAAAAATATTGATGTAATAGAATAACAAAAAATTAGAATGGAGGATTTTGCATGTTTTTTTTTATTCTGATGTAACCAAAAAAAAAAAAAAAAGTTTTTTCAAGGAATGGGGTAAATTGATTATAGATTAAATATTATATAATATCAATAATCATTAAATGTATAGCATGATAATATGATTGTGTTTATGTAAGAAATGTTTTTATTATTATTTTTGGGATTCATCCTAACCTTAAAATTGTTTGTTTTAAAGAACAACTACTTGGAGATAGATTTAAAACATGTGGAAAAATGTGTTTCTTAAAGCTGGATGACAAATTCCTAAGAGTTACGGATCTTTCTCCTTTTGTGAATATTTGGAAATTTTTATAAATTAAAATTTTTTCCATTAAAGTAGACATTCTATCTACTTTACACCATTATTGAGTGGTATTTATTCCTGGCGTAGAAGGATGGTTCAGCATATTAAAAAACACAGGCAACAAGAGAAAAAATAGATAAATCAGACTGCATCAACATTAAAAATTTGGTGCATCAGACACTATTAGAGTGAAAATGCAATCCACAGAATGGAAGAAAAATATTTGCAAATTATATATCCAATAAGGGACAGATATCCATGATACATAAAGATCTTCTATACTTCAATAATAACAATACAGGAAATCCAATTAAACTGTACAGAACTTGAGTGGACATTTCTCCAGGGAGTATAGGTAGCCCATGAGCACATGAGAAGATGTTACGCATCACTAATCCTGGGGAAATTTGGATCAAGACTGTGATGGCATGCCACTTCATGCCCTGGGATGGCTGATAGCACACAGACAAACAAACAAAAAATCAGAACAAAACAAAAAAGTGAGAAAAAAAAAAACCAGCAGGTATAGGCAAAGATATGAAGAAGTTGGAATGTGCATTGCTGATTGGAACATGAAATTATGCAATGGCTCTGGAGGAAAGTATGTCTATTCCTTAGAAATTTTACAAGGAATTGCCATGTGATCCAGCAATTCAATTTCTATATATGTACCCAAAAGAGGTGGGAGTGAGGACTTGAAAAGATGCTTGGACAGCCATGTTCATGGCAGCATTTTTGATGGTAGCCAGGGGATAGAGGCAACCAAGACATGCATCCAAGGATAAGAAGAGAAGCAAAATGCAGTCTACACATACTGCAGACTATTGTTCAGACTTGAAAGAAAAGGGAATCCTGACACATGCTACAGCATGGACGAACCTTGCAGATGTTACACAGGATGAAGTAGGCCAGTCACAGAAGAAGGATTGTATGATTCCACTTGTGTGGGACTGCCTAAGGTGATTAGTTTCATAGAGACAGACCGACAGATGGTGGAACTGTAGTTACTAGGGCTGCAGAGAGGGGGAAATGAGTTGGTATTTAATGGGTACAGAATCTCAGCTGAGGAGGATGGAGAGGTTCTGGAGATGGATGGTGGTGATGGTTACACTGCAGTGTGAGTGTGCTTGATGCCACAAAGATGTACACTTGGAAATGGCGAGAAAGGTGGATTTTACATTGTGTATATTTTGTCACAGTAGAAAAAAAATTAAGTCTAATAAAACAAATTCTAAAAAATTAAAATATACCAAGTGTATATAAAAATATGTTTCCAAGAAAAACACATTATCATGCATGGCTTCATATTTATCTTTTCACAGTAATTTTTGGTGGTAAATATGGATTGCTGCTTTTCACACTCATTAATCAATAACATGGACTTCTTTGGGGACTCTTTGAATTTTCACCTGCTCAATACTGCACCAGAAACTAGCACTACTAAAAGAAAAAAAATTAAAAAGAAACAAAAATAGAATTTATATCATCTCTCATGTATGCACTGATATCAATAGTCAGTAAACTTTTTCTTTAAAATGCAAAAGTAAGTATTTTAGACTTTGCAGGCCATACGGACATTGTGCAACTATAGAACTCTTCTGTTGTAGTATGACAGCAACCATAAACAACATGTCAATGAATAGGCATCGCTGATTCCAATAAAACCTTATTTATAGGGGTGCCTGGGTGGCTCAGTTGGTTAGGTGACTGCCTTCGGCTCAGGCCATGATCTCAGGGTCCTGGGATTGAGCCCCGCATTGGGCTCCCTGCTCCGCGGGAAGCCTGCTTCTCCTTCCCACTCCCCCTGCTTGTGTTCCCTCTCTCGCTGTCTCTCTTTCTGTCAAATCAATAAATAAAATCTTTAAAAAGAAAAACCTTATTTATAGGAACAGTCACTGGCCAGCCCTGGATAATTTGCTGACCATAATCTTTACCATGTGGTATATTTGATTTTCAAGACTTTCAGCTTTTCTTTTGGCACTTAGTTGAAGCTAATGGCTCGACTACGTGTGATAGAAGCGGGCCTATGAAGTACACGGGGACAGACTTCTCAGTGACTGGAGCCATCATGATTGTGTTGGAAATCATTCCAGGTCTATTCCTCTTCCATTATCTTTAAGTTGAGCATTGTTGGGGCACCTGACTGGCTCAGTCAGAAGAGCAAATGACTCTTGGTCTTGGGGCTGTGAGTTCGAGCCCGATGTTGGATGTAGAGATTACTTAAATAAATAAAACTTTAAATTAAACATTGCCACATGACTTGCTTTGGCCAGTAAAATGTGATCAGAACTAGTATATGGATTTTCAGCTGGAGATTTCTGAAATCCAGGTTCAACCTGCCATTAGCTTTCTCCCTACTGCAATGATTGTGGAAATATATATCACAATTAAGACTCTATCACCTGAGATATCTGAATCACAGTTATAAACAGAAAAGTCCCTGTAGTACCACAATAGACATGTTAGGAAATAGATATTAGGAAAATCATAGGAAACAAACTGAGGGTCGCTGGAGGGGTTGGGCTGGAGAGATGGGGTAACTGGGTAATGGGCATTAAGGAGGGCATGTGATATAATGAGCACTGGGTATTATGTAAGATTGATGAATCACAGGCCTGTACTTCTGAAACCAATAATACATTATATGTTAATTAATTGAATTTAAATAAAAATGTTTAATAAGAAAAGAAAATGAAAGATGAGTCGGTCACTTTCCTTCTCTTTGCCTATTGAGAAAGCTCATCTTAATTTAATTTTTTTTTTTTAAGATTTTATTTATTTATTTGACAGAGAGAGACACAGCGAAAGAGGAAACATAAGCAGGGGAGTGGGAGAGGGAGAAGCAGGCTTCCCGCTGAGCAGGTAGCCTGATGCGGGGCTTGATCCCAGAACCCTGGGATCATGACTTGAGCCGAAGGCAGATGCTTAATGACTGAGCCACCCAGGGGCCCCAAGAAAGATCATCTTAATTTTAAAACATAGTACTTTTTACTATAGCACTATTTAATTTTAACTTTATTCTGATAGAAAAACCCCCAACTAATGTATAAATCTATAAGCATAACATGAATTCTAAAAAAAAGTCAGCATAAAAAAATAAATTGTATTGTGCAAATTGCTAATTCGTGTAGTTCATTATAACACATACTTGACTTTATAATATTTAACTTATAACCCTTTATCATTAACATTCTTTAAAAATAAAATCCAAATCTATTGAATATCCGCAGCATGTCAGTTGGTCTCTGAATTTTGTGAACCTGATCATTCTGTGAAACACAGCATTCATCATTTTAGTCTATGTGTGGAAAGTGCTGAGAGTATCTTATTACGCATTCCCTGCCACAGGTATAGACAAATGATGATAACAAGCTGTGAATCCAAAAACTGTATTTAATGGTATATTAGAATAGGTTGAACATTGACAGTGAAAACATTTATTGATAAAATTTCTAACTCAGGCTGTGTGGGGAATGGATGACAGAGGGAACCGACTCCTGACAATCAGCACACAGCGGGGAAAACATAAGCAATGGATGTTTCTGCAACCTCTGTCACTTCTGATGTGCTTTACGTTTGCCATTGGTTTTAATGAATAGGAACGGGGGTCCGACAAACCTCTGCAGGGTTCTTCAACTTCTCTCCGCTCTGCACTTCTGCAGCTCACACATCTGCTTGAACCCATCAGCTATGATAAGTGTACATTTTGAGTCTTAGCAGGTTCTGCAGCTTGGGCATGGGCAGCACTAAAGCAGGAACCCTCCACAGTTTAAGGCATTTTTTAAATCCCATTTTAGGAAAATCTGTCCCTGAGAGCAGTGGTTGCAAAGTCTTTAGAAAAGCCTGAAACATCTGCTTGAGACACTGATGTTTCACAGACTTCAAAGGCAACAGATGTGACAATGCAGGGGGAGCCATTGAGCCTTCGTGTATATTATCTGAATTATTTTTTCTCAGCAAAGTATCTGTTTATTAATTTTTACCGTGCTCATTAGAGTTTATTTTGGCTTTCATTTTACAGCCTCCTTTCATTTCCAGAGTTACTTAGGTCAACACCTTTTCTTCCCTGGACCCTTGTAAGTGAGATTGTTTCAGTACAGCTAGATTGGTCGCATTCTGCATTCCCTTGTGGGATTATCCTGACATTTGAAATGACTTTTTCTAATTTGCATATGTTAAGGTTCACTCTTTATGCTATAAATTTCTATGGGTTTTCACAAATGAATAGTATCAGATGTCCACCAATATAACATTCTACAGAAGAGTTTCACTGCCTCCCAAAAATTCCCTGTACTTCTATATAATGCTTGTCTGTCCCCAAACACCTGGCAACCACTCCTTTTTTTAAGTCATTAAAGTTTTGCCTTTTCCAGAATGTCATACAATTTTTCATTGTTTATTCTTTTCAGACCAGCTTCTCTCACTTAGCAATATATATTTACAATTCATATATTTTTGTGGCTTGCTATCTCATTCATTTTTTTTTAAAGATTTTATTTATTTATCTGAGAGAGAGAGAATGAGAGAGAGAGAGCACGAGAGGGAAGAGGGTCAGAGGGAGAAGCAGACTCCCTGCCGAGCAGGGAGCCCGATGTGGGACTCGATCCCGGGACTCCAGGGTCATGACCCGAGCCGAAGGCAGTCGCTTAACCAACTGAGCCACCCAGGCGCCCTATCTCATTCATTTTTGTAACTGAATAACATCCCATTGTTTGGATATACCACAGTTGGTTATTCACACCTATTGAAGGAGATCTTGGTTACTTCGGGCTTTTGACAATTTCAAGTAAGGCTGGTATGTTTATTTGCATATAGTTTTTTATTTTTAGCATTTTTTCTTTATCTTTGATTTTCTATAGTTTATCTTTGATTTTCTGTAGTTTCTATGTCATGCCTACCTGTAGTCTTTTGGCATTTATTCTGCTTGATGTTCTCTGAGCTTCCTGCATCTTTGATTTGGTGTCTGACACGAATTTGGGGGAAATTCTCAGTAATTATTATTGCAAATATTTCTTCTGTTCCTTTCTCTCTTCTCCTGGTATTCTCATACATATGTTACCTTTTGTGTTTGTCTCACAGTCATGAGACATTCCTTTCTTTTTTTTTTTTTTACTTTAGTCCTTGTTCTTTGCTTTCTCAAAGGTTGATAACAGCTCAAGCTCAGAGATTCTTTCCTCAGCTGTGCCTAGTCTACTCATTATTCCCTCAACGCAATAAGGCAATTTCATTTTTGTTAGTGCTTTTGATCTCTAGCATTTCTTTTTGGTTCTTTCTTAGGATTTCTTTCTCTCTGTTTACATTGCCCATCTGTTTCTGCATACTAACTACTCTACCATTATGGCCCTTAGCATATTAATGTTCTTTAAAATCCTGGTATGATAATTCTCACTCCCTTCTTGTGTCTGGTTTTGATGCTTCCTCTGTCTCTTCGATTTTTTTTTTTTTTTTGGCATTGTAGTATGCCTTGGTATTTATTTTTTTCTTGATAGCCAGACATAAACAAGGAACTGCTGTAAATTGGTTTTTAGTAATATGATGGTAAGGTGTGGGGGAAGTATTCTCTGGTCCTATGGTTAGATCTCAGTTTTTTAATGAGCCTGAACTGTGAACTTTACAAGTATTTCTCATTTTTTTTCCTCTCCTCTTGGTGGATGAGGACAGCTAAATGAGCTGGAGTTGATCCTTCCCTTCTTCCACATGGAAAGCTACACCTGACTGAGGTTGGGCTGTTCCCTTCACCCAGGTGAGTTTGGGGCTGATAACAACCTATTGAATTAGTCTATGGTTAATTTGTTTTTTCTGAAGGCAGTCTTCATTAAGAACAGAATGCTCTGGCATTTTTCAAAATGGTTCTGTCTCCCCTCCTGCTGCTGGAAGCATGAGGGAATTTTTCTCTCATATTTACTATGAGAATTTTTTTGAGCTCCTAGAGGTCAAGTTCACAAAACTTTGGGAGCCCCTGTGACAGGGTCCCCCTGGAGCTTTTAACTGTTGATGTCCACACTGAGCCTCCAGCACTTCAGCTGTAGTTCATGTTTTACTGATCTAGTACTGGTTCTCTTGGCATGTTCTGCTCCTGAGTCTCTGCTCAGGTAAGTCCGAACTCCCTGTATTCACTTGTTTGACTCTCCAATCTTGGGTGGAGTGGTTTGTGCCGTGTCCTCTACTCTTTTGTGGATTCAAGAAGCGTAGTTGGTTTTTGTTTTTGTGTTTGTGTTTGGTTTTTTTAAAGTCTGTTCAGCTTTTTTCTTGTTAGGATGCAACAGTGATTTCCAAACTCTTTACATGTAGAATCAGAAACCTGAAGCCTGCAGGGTTTTTGTGAATATAAGTTTTTAAGTTGCATAAATACCTAGGAGTATGACTTCTAAGTTGTATAGTTAAGAGTATGTATAGCTTTGTAAGAAATTGCTGAACTGTCTTCCAAAGTGTCTGAAACATTTTGCATTCCTATCATCAGTGAATGAGAGTTCCTGGTTCTCTGCATCCATGCCAGCAATTGGTGTTAAATTTCTGGATTTTAGCCATTCTAATGGTGTGTAACAGTATTCTTTCTTAATTTTCAACTTCCAAGTGACAAATGATTTTCAGCATATTTTCATATACTTATTTGCCATCTGTATGTTCTCTTTGGTAAGGTATTCAGATATTTTACCCATTAAAAGTTTTTTTTTTATTGTTGAGTTTTTAAATTCCTCCCTATATTTTGCATACAAAATATGTTGGGTATGTGTTTTTTTTAAATAGTTTATCCTGGTCTATGCCTTGTCGTTCTATTCTCCTAAAAGCTTCTTTTCCATCATGTAAATTTTTAGTTTTAATAAAGCCCAACTTAAGTTTTTTGCTCATTGAATGTGTTTTTTGATATTTTATCTAAAAACTTATCACCAAATTCAAGGTCACCTAGATTTTCCCTTTCTTTACTTTGGTAGAGATACATTTCAGCATCTTCTTTTTGCCAACTTACTTTCTAATGTTTGCAATTCAGTAAAAGCTCCATTATCTGAATTTTTGGCTTCCTAAGTTAGTCTTTAGTTATTGATTTATCAGTCTGAACAATATACAATCTAAATTTAAAGGACTTTCTAACAAATTCCATGTATTTTAAAGACAAGTTGTTTTACAGAGGTTTTCTTCAAGACTGTACTTTCAGGGATCATTTCTATCGTTTGTTATAGCGGTTTTCTTCAAAGGCTTAAATATTTGAACAGTGGTTACAGAGAAATCCATACTTCCATGTGGAAGCACTTTCATTCTCTTTCTTCTGCTGGTTTATTTTCACATTAGTTTTGTTGCAAAATTTTATAGTCCATTGTATATGTATAAAACATTTGTAAATTTTAAGACCTCCATTTATTTTTTTCCCAGTTTTATTGAGAAATAATTGCCATACATCACTGTATACATTTAAGGTGTATAGCATAATGGTTTGATTTACAAATATTGTGAAATGATCACAATAGTTTCAGCTAACATTATTCTCATTTGGATACAATAAAAAGGAAAGAAAGAAGAGAAAAAAGAAAAAGCTTTCTTCTTGTGATAAGAACTTAGTATTTACTTTCTTAATTTCCTGTATATCACGCAGCAGTGTTAACTTTTATAATGCATTTCTGTCAATTGAGATAAAATTTAACAATTTCCTGGACATGAGGTGTTGATATAGCTTGGAATCCAGGTGTATTTTACATGACCTCTCATTTCCAAAGGGGTTTAGGGCATGAACACACTCATACTTTTTGGTTTTGATATATGTTTCTTTCAGCATAGCTGACACACAATGTCACATTAGTTTCTGATGTACAACATAGTAATTCAACTACTATATACGTTTTGCTGTGCTCACAAGTGTAGCTACCATCTACCACCATACATCCCTGTTGAATACCACTGACTGTATTCCCCATGCTGTACTTTTTATTCTCCTTACTTATTCGTTTCATACTGGAAGCCCATATCTCCCAGTTCCCTTCACCCATTTTGTCCATTTGTTTACCTCCTCCTCTCTGGAAATGATCAGTTTGTTCTCTCTATTTATAGGTTTGATTCTACCTTTTGTTTGCTTATTCATTTGTTTGTAAGATTTTTTTTTTTTAAAGATTTTATTTATTTGAGAGAATGAGAGAGAGAGCGAGCACATGAGAGGGGGGAGGGTCAGAGGGAGAAGCAGACTCCCTGCCCAGCAGGGAGCCCGATGCGGGACTCGATCCAGGGACTCCAGGATCATGACCTGAGCCGAAGGCAGTCGCTTAACCAACTGAGCCACCCAGGCGCCCCTGTAAGATTCTGCATATATGAAACCCTATGATATTTGGGTTTTTCTGTATGACTTATTTCACTTAGCATAATACCCTCTAGGTCTATTCATGCTGTCTCAGATGGCAAGATCTCATTCTTTTTTATGGCTGAGTAATATTCCATTGTGTGTGTGTGTATGTGTGTGTGTGTGTGTGTGTGTGTGTGTGTACACACACCCCACATCTTCTTTATTTGTCTATTGATGGACACTTAGGTTGCTTTCATATCTTGGTTATTGTAAAGCTGCAATAAACATAGGGGTGCATATATCTTTTTGAATTAGTGTTTTCCTTCTCTTTGAGTAAATACCCAGTAGTGGAATTATTGGATCCTATGGTATTTCTATTTTTTAATTTTTTGAGGAACCTCCATACTGTTTCCACAGTGGTTGTACCAATTTACATTCCCACTGTGTATGAGAGTTCCATTTCCCCCACATCCTTGCCAATACTTGTTGTTTCTTGTGTTTTTGATTTTAGCCATTCTGACAGATGTGAGGTGATATTTCATTGTGGTTTTGATTTATATTTCCGTGATGATTACTGATGTTGAGCACCATTTCATGTGTCTCTTGGCCATCTGCATGTCTTCTTTGGAAAAATGTCTATTCCTCTGCCCATTTTAATCAGATCATTTGTGGGTTTTTGTTTTTGGTTTTGGTATTGTTTTTGGTGTTGAGTTGGATAAGTTCTTATGTTTTGGTTATTAACCCCCTATTGATTGGTTTTGATATTTTTAATATATAAATTATAAATAAATGGATGTAATAGATATTTTTTGATAAAAATTGAAGAATCAAAGAAACCAGTTCATTCAGTATGTTAGAAATCTGAAACTAAAAGGAAATAGTGAACAGGATCACAAAAGGTGTTAATGTGGAAGGAAAATATAGACATTTGTTAATGGTCCTAGAATCATCTCCTCTTATACTTTTAATGACTTTAATATCATTTTATCTATGTACATCAGTTTTTTCAGTGATTAAAGAAAAATGCCATAAGTGATTTATGATTCAAATTTACTAATCTGGATAAGAGTTTTTCTTTATATAACAGGAAAGTTCTATGTGAAACATTCTATTTAAGTTAAGAGGAGCAAATGTGGAAGATCCTACCATGTAATAACCTGGCACAATGAAGGTACTCAAAATGTTTGCTGAATAAATCATAAAATGATTATGAAAAGTTGGCACAGCAAAAGATGAATAAATTAGGTCAATATTTTTGAGTCTAGTTTGCCAAGGATATTAATATTTGCTAAATATCATTACTTGCCATGTTTGAAGCCTTATTCTACTTATTTTACATACATTATTTACTCCGCCTAATTGTCTTGTGAGATGGCTATACTTTATAAGAGATTTGCCACTTCTGGGTTACCTGGGTGTCTTAGTTGGTTAAGCATCTGACTTAGGCTCAGGTCATGATCTCAGGGTCCTGGGGTCGAGCTCCACATTGGGCTCTGTGCTCAGTAGAGAGTCTGCTTGTCCCTTTTCCTCTTCCCCTGCTCATGTTCTCCTCTGTATCTTTCTCAAATAAATAAAATCTTTAAAAAGAGAGATTTGCCACTTCCAATTCATTTTGGTTTATATAAAATAGATATGTATGTCTAAGTTTGATTACAAGCCTATATGTAATTAAGATAATCATACCTGTTGCATTGCATTGAAGGATTTGGAGGGCTGATCAAGGCAAGACAGATGCCATGAGGTGGCAGTAGCACACAGAGCTGCATTTGGGTAGCCCTTGAACAGGTTGCCTGTGGTGGTGGGGGGGATCCCTCTCAGCAGGAGACGTTGTAGACACCCCGGCATGACCACCATCCAGAAAGGGAAGACGAAAAAGGAATTCCTTGGAAGGAGAATTGAAGAGGAGACTCAGTGTCTGCATTATGTCACTCAGCAGTAAGATAGGGAGTTTCTGGGTTCCAGAGCAGTGGCTTGGGATCTTTAATGGCCCCAGGTTTATCTTATTTACTACTAGCAGATGTTGGGTACAGTTTCATGGGGTATGCAAAGCAGGCCAGCTTCTAAATAGCTAAATACATGCTTATTTGGGCCATATTGAAAGCAACTGGATGTGTTAGAATTGGATTTTTTGCGCCAGCAGGCTTTTGAGCTAATAGTCTTAGACTGCTATAAAGAAGTAAGCAATCCAGGGGCCTTATTTGGGTCATTTATATAACATCTATCAAGTAATTTCTATTCATTCTTGCTATACCCAATAAATAAGAATACATTTTGCTGATTTTAAGCTACTTGACATACATATATGTAATATTACATGAGCTTACTTTAAAATACACACATGCTCCTAAATACTGGGGGGGGGGGGAAAGAAACCTTTCACATATGTTATCATTCAACAAGCTTTGCTTAGGGGATTTCTTTTTTGTGCTTTTTAGGTTTAGGCAATTAGTCAGCTAGGGCTGCCATAACAAAACACCATACATTGGGTAATTTAAACAATAGAAATTTATTTCCTCAAAGTTTTAAAGATTTATTTATTTTGAGAGAGAGCGCACGTGTGCATATGGGAGGCAGGGGCAGAGAGAGAAGGAAAGAGGTCTTAAGCAGACTCCCGCACAGAGCACGGAGCCCAATGCAGGGCTCGATTTCATGACCCTGAGATCACTACCTGAGCTGAAACCAAGACTCAGATGCTCAGCCAACTGAGCCACCAAACTGCCCCTATTTTCTCACAGTTTTAGAGGCTGGAAGTCCACATTCAAGGTGTTGGCAAGGTTTTTTTTTTTTTTTTTTTTCTCCCAGGACTTCTTTTCTTGGCTTGCGCTCTGTTGCTGTGTCCTCATATGACCTTTTCCTGCTGTCTCTTCTAATAAGGACCCTAGTCCTACTGGATTAGGACTCCGCTCTTAATGACCTCATGTAACCTGAATTACCTCCTTAAGGGCCCTATTTTCTTTTGGGGTTAGAACTTCAACATATGAATTTTCGGAGGCATAATACAGTCTATAACATTTTACCTCTGGCTTATTTTTATATATATTATAGATACATATCTACATATATAAATGTTTCCATTCACATATAATATATGTAAACTGTGTCACTATTTTAATTGTGTGTGTGTTATATACCACATACCTACTCTACTTGAACAAGAATTGCAGATTCATTTGGCTTATGAAATTCAGTTCATTTATAATCACAGTTTCACACAGCACTTCAGTGAGAACAGAAAATTAACTTTCCTAGCTAAATAAAACCAAGATGGAAACAAATTTTTAGTTCCTAGAAGAGCTTTGTAAATGATTTTGTATCACATATTTCACTTAATTTATTCCAGCAGACATTAAAATATCTGTTAAATACTCTTTTTTTTTTTCATGAAGATGTTTACAACTACCAAATGGAGTAGCCGTCACATTCTTAAGAGCTCAACTTAATTATTAAGACTATACTGTATTAAGATCAACCAATTCCATTAAAATATCATTAAAATGAATAAAATGAATAAATTGAAAGGATTCTCAGAGAAATGAGAAGGAATGGTTATGAGTTACTGAAATTTGAGCTCTATGAAGGTAGTATTTTGTTGCCATGGTTTTTGTTCATATATACAATTAGGAACAAAAGCTGGTAGCGTTGCATTTTAAAATGATTCTATATTAAACGTATGCTTCCCCACAAATATTTGGCAATTTTCAAAATTGTATCTCTATGCAAGACATTTTTCTGGGATTTAGGACTAGATCATGGAATAAAACAAACTCCCTGCCCTCATAGAACTTCATTCTAGTATAGAGATGATAATAATCAAACATTTCCTTTAATTTGGTTTTCCCCTTTAGGACTAGCCAGTGACTTTGACAGTTTATTGGTATTCAACACATAAAAGTATATCTACAATCTCTAAATGATAAAGTGTACATATAATAATTGTACCTATAACTATTTCAGAGTGCTACATGGCCTACCTAATCTATATGTCTAAAATAACCAGCAAAGATAATTCAGCTTTAATTTCTAAATTTGTTAGTGAACAGGGGACCAAAATGTAAGAGACCATATAAAGGAATGGTTAAGAAATAAGATTTTTGGCTCTACCTGACTCCGTTCTCTGCTACTTAATAACTCTATGATATGAGGTAATGTATTCTATCTCCACAAAAATCAGATGTCTTCTGTGTAAAATGAAGGAAATAGTAACTATTAAAGGATAGCTCTGAGTATTATGGAAGATAATATGTATATCATATTTAGCATGATGCCTAACATGTGAGATTCATTCAGATTTGTGGTAGCTATTATTACTGCTGAAGTGTAGGTGTGTTAAAGAGGGCAAGAAGTTTCTATCTAGCACAAATTTCTTAAAGTTCATATAGATCTTTTTTTAAAAATAAAAGTCATGCCATAGCATATGGAAAATGTTCCCCTAGAAAACTGAAAATTATTTCTTAGCTGTATATGTTCAGATAAAATTCCAGAACATTTTCATGTATTGTTTGTGAGAAGATTTTCAGCAATTTCAATTTTCTTTTGGATATGCTTGTATTCTTCAGGTTTTGTTTGTATTATTTTTGAAAAGTAAAAAATATAATCAGTTTCTCACTGTTGGAGTGGCAATTTACAGATAAGCAATGAGAAGAGGCACAGAGTAAGCCATACAGTAATACTGATCTATATTTATGTATATATACATATAAATGATTATATATAGATTTTTTATAGATATATGTATATACACATGCTAGTATACACACATATTTTACCTTGTCTTTCATCTGAGAGGGCCGAGAAGTAACAACTCTCCAGTAGCAATGAGTACATTTAGTGAACTTATTTTGGTTTTTAATTCCATTCTTCAATAAAATGAGCCAGTGCTCCCTGCAGAAAAGGCTGCTTATAGCATCAGAGGAAGATATATATCAAATGAGCCCAGAGGATGATGTAGTGCCAGAAAGAAAGGAAGTGCAAGAAAATAAAACAGAACACACATATAATGATGGAAGTATGTTGAAGAAGAAGAGGAACCAACTGAAAGAGCCAAGATTGGAACAATTTGAGCATCAGGATTAATTAAGTGTGTCGAGTCATAACATAAAGTATAAAATTAAAATCAATGAGGTCATATTGATATAAATTATTGTTGAATTGCAAATAATGTAGATGCTCCACACTAAAGGATGTGGAGCATTTCTTAAGTGTGGACTGTGCACAGTGATTTCCTTCCAATGAGTGCAGTACAGGGGGAGAGTACAGGAGAAATAATAAAAACTTTATAGTGAAAAAAAAGAAAGATAAACACTACATCAGCAAGGTGGTCAAGGTCAACAACAGCATCACATTGCTAAATCGTGTTGATAGTGAGCACCCTTAATATGATGAAATGAAAATGTTATGTGACTTCTGTGATCTTCCTTCTCCAAATACCAGCCTCCCATGTGAGAGTAAGAAAATATGCAACTCTCAATTTAGGGATATTTTAAAAAGATACTTGAACACTTCTCAAACTGTCAAAATCATCAAAGTCAATAAAGTTATGAGAATCTGTCAACAGCTAAGAAGAGCCTAAGGTGACATGACAACTAAACAAAATGTGGTATCCTCCATGAGTTTCTGGAAAAGAAGAAGTCATTAGATAAAAATTAAGCAAATCTGAATAAACCATGGATTTTCACTAAATAATTAGTTAATAATAGAGCAATTCTGGTTCATTAACTGTGACAAGTGGACCACACTAATGCATGATGTTATGATGGAGGCTACTAGATATAAAATATATGAAAACTTTCTGTATTGTCTTCACATTTTTTTTTGTAAGTCTAAAACTCTTCTAAAAGCTAAGTTTACTAATAAATGTATAATCAGCAATTTTTAAAATTCATCCGGTTTGGATGGTTCAATAATAGAATGTTGGTGTTCAAAGGACAAGTCCTGGAAATAAACACACCCCAAATTAGAAGTCTATGTACAGAGTCAGTGTGACTATGCCTTTTTTTTTTCTTTTTAAAATTACCTAATTTTTGAAATATTTACATAATGAGTCAAAGACAAAAGAAAATAAAGGTAAAGCAGAATCTTTTAAAAAAGTGATTCATTTGATTCATATCAAATTCCTACCAAGTGAATACTATTGTTTACACTTGGCCAAAATTTTGCAAGAAAATGATTTCTTTATTTGTGAATTTTAAAATAGGTAATGGCTGGTAGAATGTAGAACTGATGAATCAGAGCAGATATTGGTAGTAAATAGCGTTTATACCTACATAACACCTAAATATTAGATGGGCATTCCTAAAATGTAGAATGTCAACCCATCCCAAAGACAAAATGTTTAGACTGAGTACTTGAAGTTTTGTTATGTTTTACAGTGGGAAGAAAACTGTATTATGGAAACAGGTATTATGACAAGTTTCCCGAACCAGAACACCCCAAGCCCAAAAACTATAATAGGCACAAACCTAGAGGAAGGAAGGAGAAACCAGTACTGATCTCCCTGACCTCACTGTTCCACTTCCTGTTACTTGGGAGCCCCATTGCTCTTTGACTATAAAATTTAGTACATATCTCCTCTTTTGGACAGATTCCTTTGCATCCTTCAAGAACTGGCTCAAAAATCACTTTCTCCATGAAGTCTTACATGAAACTACCAGAAAGAGTTAACTGTCTTCATCTGTGTCCCTACATAGTATTGTGTTTATTCTTTGCATTTCTTAAATATTTACCAAATAACTACTGTATTCTAGGTCCATATTTGTATGTCTCTACCATCATTCCTTGAACTGCATGAGAGCTGTATCTGATTACCCTACTAGACTCAGGCTACTGCTTGGTGATCTTGTAAAAATGAAGAAGAGAAAGGACTTAACACCTACTCACAGCCAGCTGTTTGCAGTACATCCTTTATTAACCATATTTTACAAATGTGAAAAATGAGACCCCAGAATGGAGGTAATATGTCTGAGGTAAAATTTCCTTCTTTATCCTTTGATGCGATTGAATAAATTGATTACTGAATGTGTAGCCTATTTGAATACTTGGGATAAATCCTACCTAATCTAGTATGTAATTCTTATACATTTTAGGTTTGATGTGCTATAACTTTATTTAGGATTTTTGCATCTACTTATAAGATGTTGGCTTGTATTTTTCTTGTAATGTCTTTATCTGGTTTTGGCATTAGGGTAATTCTGGTATCACAGAATAAGTGAGGAAGTGTTATCTCTGCTTCTGTTTTCTGGAGGAGATTAAAGAGTTTTAGAGTTATTTCTTTCTTAAATACTTGGTAGAGTTCACCAGAGAGAAAAATCTGGGCCCGGTGCTTTCTCTTCTGGAAGGTTACTTCTTGTTTGAATTTAACAGATAGGAATAGATTCCTATTCAGATTACTATTACACTACTACATTACAGTAGTGTAAATTTTGGTGGGTTGTGTCTTTCAAGTATTAGTCCATTTCATTCAAAGTATCAAATTTGTGATCATAAAATTTTACATAATCTGTTATCTTTTAAAATGATGGTACTGTTCCATTTCTGATATTGGTAACTATGTCTTCTCTCCATTTTTGTTCCTAGCCTGGCTAAAAGTTTATCAGTTATATTATTGTTTTCAAATAACCCTATTTTTGGTTTCATAGATCTTCTCCTTTTATCTATTGATTTTTCTCTACTTCTTATTTTAAACTTCATTGATTTCTACTTTAAGCTTGTTATTTCTTTTCTGTTTTTTTTCTTTTTAGGTTTATATTGCTCTTCTTTCTCTAGTATCCTAAGATGAAACCTTACATTTTTGTTTTTAGAGCTTTCTTCTTCTATGGCCATTCAGTGCTATAAATTTTCCTCTTAGCACTGCTTTCACTACATACCACAAATTTTGATAGGTTGCATTTTCATTAAATTTAGATTATTTTAATATATCTTTTGGCATTTGGTCTTTTCTGTTATCGATTTCTGGTTTAGTTCCATTGTTTTCTGAGATCATGCTTTGGATGATTTCAACTCTTTTAAATTTGCTGAAATGTGTTTCGTGCACTTGAATATGATAGGTCTTGGTGAATATTCCATGTGAGCTTGAGAATTATGTATATTCTCTTGTTGGGTAAGTATTCTGTAAATGTCAATTAGATCCAGTTGATTGATGGTGCTTCAGTTCGACTAGATCCTAACTGATACTCTGTCAGCAGGATCTGTCAATTACTGATAGAGGTCTGTTGAAGTCTCCAGCTCTAGTAATAGAGTTATTTACTTTATCTTGCTGTTCGATCAGTTTTTCCCTTATTTATTTTGGTATGTTGCTGTTAAACACATACACATTAAGAATGGCTAAATCTTAGAAAATTGACCCCCTTATCACTATGTAATGCTTCTCTTTGTCCCTGATAATCTTCCTTGCCTGAAGTCGGCTTTGACTAGCACTAATCTATTTACTCTAGTTTTCTCTTCATTAGTGTTAGCATGGTATTTTTTTCTTCATCCCCTTCCTTATAATCAATCTGTGTCTTTCAATTTGAAGTGGATTTCTTGCAGACAACACATAGTTTGTTCTTTTTTTTATTCCACTGTTACTCTGTTTTTAATAGTTGCATTTAATCCATTGATATTTAAAGCAATTATCTATATAGTTGGATAATTCTCTCCCCTTACTATACTGTTCTCTATTCATTGCACTTTTTTCCTTTTAATCTTCCACACTTTTTCTGCCTTCTCTGATTCAATTAGTCATTTTTAATGAGTCTGTTTTCTCTCATTTTTAAATCAAATTATTTATGCTTTTTTAAAAATGATTTTAGTGGTTGCCTAGAAGTTTGAAACATACATTTATAACTAATTCAATAGGCTTGTGATTCTGTATGCTATAATACCCTGTCATTTGTAATGATCCCCTGGGTCATGGTTTTCACAAGTGCTTCTCAGTTTACTCCCATTCTCCAATCCTGCCACTTAGGTGAGACAGGAATTGTAGACTGGGGTAGAGTTGAGTATTTCCCTTCCTCCATGTAGGTTGGGTTCCAATGAAGTAGTTTCTGCTGAGGGAAGTTATGGAAAACAGGATGCTGAGAGTGTTTTGATATGGTTACTTTTCCCTTACTGATATTTCAAGAAGTTATTTCAAAATGCACCAGCAAATTAAGGTTTCTCATCAAATTTGATGAGTTTTTGGCTATTATTTCTTTGAATATTCTTTCTGTCTATCATCTTTTCTGATCTTCTCGTTATGCGTATGTTGGTATACTAGGTGGTATCCCACCTCTGTCTGACACTGTCATTTTTCTTTTCATTTTTTTTTCTTGTTCCTCAGACTGGTGATTGCTATTTATCTGTCTTCAAATCCATTGTTTCTTTCTTCTGCCAGCTTATGTCTGATGTTGAGCCTCTCTAGTAAAATTTTTATTTCAGTTATTGAATTTTTCAAATCCAGAATGTATTTATTTTTTTTTTAATTTTGTGTATTTTGATAAGCTCTATTTGGTGATGTATCTGTCTTATATTTCCTTTTGGTTCTTTAGTTATAATTTTTGTTGGTTTTTTGAACATATCTAAAATAGGTAATTAAAGGTTATTTTCCTAGTAAATCCAATGCTTGACTTTCCTTATGAACAGTTTCCATTGACTGCTTTTTGCCCATGTATGGTCCAAAGATTGTTTCTTTGTGTATTTTATATATTTTTATTGTGGAAAACAGTATAAAATTGTATAATTTGTCAACTCTGGAAATTACATTCTTCCTGTATCCAGTTCTGTTATTGCTGCTATTTGATGTTTTTCTTGTTTTATTTTTTAAAAATTTTGATTGAAATATACTTGACATACACTATTAGTTTCATGTGTACAACATACTGATTTGACAATTATATACATTATGAAATGTTCACTGTGGTAAATGCAGTTGCTATCTGTCATCATACATAATTATTCCTGACTATATTTTCCTATGTTATCCTTTTCATCAATATGGCTTATTTGTATCAGTTTCCTATAGCCCTTCAGCTCTCCCAGAGTTAAGCTCTACTGATTTTCAAAGTCAGACATGATGATGGCTTGCCCCATGCCAGTCATTGGGGCCAGGGGTACCCAATGTGGGTCCTTATCCCCTCATTACTCAGGGAGGACCTCTGTGGCTATGATATCCCTCCCACTTGTGGGTTGATGCACCAGGGGTTTGGTGTCTCTGCACCCCCCCAATCCTTCTCAATGTGGCTTTTTCTTTATATCCCTTGCTATGGAAGAGTTGTTTGGCTGGTCTTCAGGTTGTTTTCAGAGTGAATTGCTTTTATGCACTTGCATCCTTGATGTGTACATGGGAAGAAATGAGCTCAGTATCTTCCTACTCTTCCATCACCCCTACAACCTTCTTTGTTGCTGTTTGTTTAGGACTTCTCTGGACTCATTCTATAATGTCTGTATTCTTTGTGTGTGTATCTGCTGGTCTCTACTTGGTTAATTTCATAGAAGGGAGATATACTTAAACACCTTGAACTATTCGGTTTCTAGGACTTTGCTGAATGCCTCTGTGTCTGGGTGTGGGTGTGTGTTGGGGTACATATTCATTGCTTGAGCCAATAGATTAGAACTGTCATAACCTTCACATACTACTTATGTTAAGCCTAAAGGTTAAGCAGAGGTTAGAGTACCTTTTCGTGTCTCTTCTGGGCATGTGCATGGTCCTACACATGAACACAGCCTCCTAGATTCCCAGAAATATTATGGAGTTTTTCAAAGTATTTTAGCTCCCTCCTTCTCCCCTTTCCCTTTGTGGAACGTCCACTAAACCAATGACGCATTTTATTAATGATTCTGTTTGATTCCACAGCCTCTGACAATTTTTTTCTAAGTTTTTAAGAAAACTTTTAAACTTCATTCCTATTAATATGTGATGTCTCTACTTTTCTAATAATGGTACAGATAGCTATGTACCTCAATCCCAATGCTCCTAGAATTGAATTATTAATTAAAAATAGAGTATAATTATATATCAATTATCAATACATTTATTGAAAATATTGAAAATCCTTATTCATCAATGCATTTATTGAAAATCCTTATTCACGTTTTTGAGCTTTTTTTTTAAAGATTTTTATTTATTTATTTGACAGAGACACAGTGAGAGAGGGAACACAAGCAGGGGGAGTAGGGGGGGAGAAGCAGGCTTCCTGTGGAGCAGGGAACCCAATACGGGGCTCAATCCCAGGACCCCGGGATCATGACCTGAGCCAAAGGCAGATGCTTAATGACTGAGCCACCCAGGCACCCTGTTCTTGAGCTTATTGTTTTAATCATAATAGTAAACTTCTTTTTAATCTATTTAAACTTAGCTTTCTGTATTGATTTAAATTTTTATTAGCTTTAGTAGAAAGTTTTAAATAATGACAATTTAAATAATTTTCTAATACTTCACCAATGTAGCTATAGGCATCTTGTTTTATTATAAAATTAAGTTTTAATTGTCATGCACAATGCCCAAGGAAAATGTAATGAATGTATTTGAGTATTATTCCTGATTAAATTTGTATATTTTATTAGATTAGAAACAAAGCTTTGCCAGTGGGAGTATATCATTACATGGTAGTATAGAATGGCCCTTATTTCATGGGAAAACTAGTTTTGTATTGAAATTGCATTTCTTTTTCTTTAAATCACTCTTTTCCTCTATCTTTTGGGAAATTTTCAGCAATTGTGAGTCACTGAATAAATTATTTAATGTATGAGAAATAACCAAACACAATTAAATTTGCTTAACCCTTCATATTATTTCATGTTATCTAGATCTCTTGTTAAGTAATATGGCATTCTTAAAAAAAACTTTCTCATATAGACCAACCTATATCATGACCCTCTTATAATAAGTGGAAAATTGATAATTTTCCAGATTTTTGTGTTTTTACTTATAAATTTGAACTTAAAATAGGTTTAATAAGTAATCTAAAACATTGGGGTATTGATTCTGCAGTATATTAATAGGTGTTATGATAGAAAAAAATTCATGGTAGTCAAATGCTTCTTAGAAATGTTGAATTAAAAAATGTTGAGATTTCTTTATGGCAGAAATTCTCAGTGCATTTGCAAAGTTTAAAAAATGTTAGTTTTATCAACCTGCCAATTTTCATCTTGACCAAAATTACATTATAAAATATTTTTATTAGTGTTCTAGAATATTGCTAATTACTAGAAGCCTAAAGATCCACTTTTAATATTTACCCAGCCAATTCACAGAAATTACTTAAATCAACAATTATAAAATATATGTAAAAATAAGGCAATTAAGTATAACAAAGAATGCAGTGCTACATACTGAATATTACCCATTTCCCATTTTACCCCACCAGACCGTTTAGGGCAGAAAACAGCTTTCTTTACCCTGGGCCAACCTAGTAAAATATTTTGAACAAAGATTTAACTGTACTGAGTTTCTTTCAAGGCTTTTAATAATATTTCAAGGTTATCAAGTTATGTTCCTCAGCCTTATGTAAACTTAGGTTTTGACCACCTCTGTAGTCTCATCTTGTGAACTAAACCCATGTTTATTGTTTTTGCTTGTTTTTTAAATCATTCCATACTCCTCTAATAACTATTCATTTTAGTAGATGAGCCACCTTATAACTCCTCTAGGTCTACTTCTCTTGAGGCCATTACATCAAAGTGAGAACTAGTCTCAAACTAGTTTTTTCCTGTGTTTTTCTTTTCTTTGACAAGTGCTGAGTAGTGAGAAAGTCAATTGTAATTGGATCAACTGTGTCTTTCATAGAGCATGAAAAATATTTAATTGCCAAAACACATGTATATGGTTACTGTATATACTATATATATAATGCTATGACTCCTTACTTGGAAGTATGAAACGCAGGGCAAAAAGAAAAAAAAGGTGGGGAAAGGGAGAATGAGGCAAGGTTTCCCTCTTATTATGACTTTTTTCTTTCCTTTTCTTTTTTACCATTCTAAATTATTTAAGTCATCTTTTGTCACAAGCAAAGGGTTAGAAGATCAGTCTATAGGTCATCATTTGGTACAAGTAAAGAAATGAGTTTAAAGTCCCATACACTTTACTGGTCCATGTACAGAGAGAGTAATGGTCCAAACCGGTGCTGTGGTCCACAGTGTCAGGGAAGTGGTCCAGATTTTCTTTATTCATATAATTGTGGGTTGGAAGTGGCTTTGCATGAAGGTTATGGAATAGAGTGTGGTTGCCATCTTTCCAGAGAAAGAGCATCTCATCATGCAGAGATGAGGTGGAGATCATGTGCTCTCCCTGATGTGACTTCAGGAAAGCAGTCAGCATATTGACTCCAACCCCACGAAGAATGATGAAGTAGATGAGGACCTTCTATGCGTTATCTGAGCCCTCCTCACTTGGGGTGTCTCAACATAGGCCTCCCCAGTTGTGACTGGAACCCATGTAGTAGCCCAGAAATCAGGGACTCAGCTACCACCTCCATTTTTGACCTGAAGCTATCATTACCTCTTAATTCACACCATTATTCTAGAGATTAGAAATAAAATATGTATTCCTGTTTAAAAAAAGAATTATGACATTTAAAATTGTGATGGCAGTAAACATCAAGTTATGTTCCTTAGAAAATCTGTGCAATGAAACACATATTCAGTCAATTTCACAATTCAGAAGAAAATCATAGAAACTAGATATGATGAAAGAAACATTAAGAGAGAGAAGTGGAAAATAAAATCAAATCTACATAAAATGGCAACGTCATGAAACAGAACTGATATAAAATGATGAATGAAAAAACTACCATGTTAATGTGAAAGAAGAGCCCCATTGACAAATTTATTTTTTTATTTAAATATTTTAATTTATTAAGCTCCAAAAACACCAAGCGAAATTAATCATCACGTTACTTTTGCAAATTACAAAGAGGTTTTTTTTCTTTTTAAAATTATTATTTATTTATTATTTATTTATTTATTTTGGTTTTGCTCTATTTATTTTTGGTGGGTGGGGAGGGAAGGTAAAAAAAAAAAAAGTTTGGTTTTTTGCTTCAAGGAGCTTTCCTAAAGGGTGGTAACTCATTCATTACACATTCCCATTGATGAACACTGTTTTCTTGGCTTTCATGACAGTTTGAATTCAAGGTAATGTGCATGAAATTTATTTTTCTGAAATTCAGTATATATATTCAGACACACATGGGGTGACCCTTGTGTTCTTGTTCTCATACAAAAGATATTGGCACTTTGGCTTCAAGAACAAATAAAAAGTATCATAAATACAACTTGTGATTTGGATCTGGGCTAATGACTAAGGAACTATTCAGCTATAATGGTCTTGGATATTTCAATGTCCTGTGAGCTTACAATTAATAAAGAGACTGCTGATTCTAAGAACTATGCCACCAGCAAGCAAGTGAAGGAAGAGTTATAAGTCTGATGCAAAGTTCAGAGCAAAATATCAATAATCGCCTCACTTTTGTGATATTTATAGAGAGTGAGGATAAGAATTATATGAACAATGATAAAAAGTGTCTTCAGAAATGGGAAAATATTTTCATTAAATTTGCCACGTGCTCTAGTTTAGTAAGATGCTTGTGAGGAAAAGAAGTAAGGCAGGAAACTAGTTATGTTGTTTAGAACTTAAGAGCAAATAATGAATACCAATCAACTTCCTTGGTTTAATATTAATTGCCTTAAAGTGTTTTACTTTGTGAGGTGCCTAGGTGGCTCATTTAAGCATCTGCCTTCAGCTCAGGTCATGATCTCAGGGCCCTGGGATAGAATCCCATGTCTTCATCCTGCTCTCTGCTCAGCAGGAGTCTACTTCTCCCTCTCCCTCTCACTCTCCTGTTCTCTCCCTCCCTCTCTCTCTCAAATAAATAAATAAAATCTTAAAAAAGAAATCCCATGTTACTTTGTAACTTGAACACCTATGCTGTGCCTTGAAATTTCAAAGCAAAAAGTAAAATCACATAGAAAGCCAGAAATGTCATCAATGCATCTACACAGATGCTTGCTTGTAGTTTTTGGTATCCCAAACCTTTTTTTCACACATTGCACAGATGCCCTTTTTGTAGGCACAGCCCTGGCAGTAATGAGAACCTGGTTGGTTCACAGAACTTTTACAAATGCTGCAAGTGGAGAACTTATTCTTTCCATATGGATCGAATCTTGCTTTTTTTTTTTAAGTCAAAGCTTTATTTTCGTTCAGCTTTCTTCTGCCACTTTCTGTGGTATTCCTTGCACTGTCTTGCCATGTGTTTGGAGTAATAACAGTACCAAGTTTCTTTTCACCCGGGAAATGCAGTTAGCTTCTCCCAAAAGATGCAGCCCCTTAACTTACATTTTTCACACACCATCCTTCCCAGGCGGTTCCCTTGGCTGCAGAAACAGCAGCAGCTTGAAAATATCAACACAACCGCCAGGGAAGGATCTTTTCCTTTCTCTTAAAATCCGGAAAGTAACATAATGATGTATCAGTTGCTAGGTTCACATCCTTCCCATATTTCTGAAGACACAAGTCAAGATAAAACTGATAGTTACCAAACATTTGATATGATAAAAACATAATACCATTAATGGAGGAGGAATTTCCTCTACTGAATATGAGTAGATGGAGGTGACTGAGGGGGTAAAGAAAAAAAAAAAAAAAAAAGTTTTCACAAGAAACTGAGAATGCATGAAACAAGGATGATAAAAATTCTGATTAACCACAGATAGTGGCAAATTGAATTTTAACAATATTTATGGTTTTCCAAAGCAACCAAAGCAGCTCATCTTCACGAGGCTAGTAGTGGGTACTAAAACTCTTTAATATACCCCATCCCCTACTACTATGATAAATTACACACACAAATGGTTGGCATTCTTAAGAATATTGGTTAAAAAGAAAGACTAGAAAATAGAAATGTGTTTTCTTTTGCTCAGCAAGTGAATAATTTCTGTTAGGTTTCTGTTTCCTCTCTGGGGGCCTATTTGACAGTAGCCCATTGCCTTTAAGAGACAGCCCCACACCCTACTCAGTACAACAGTATGTTTTATTCTATGATTTCTGTAGGGCACAAATATCATAGTATGATCATGTAAAATACATATGTACATTTTTTGTTTCAAGTTTTTATTTAAATTCTAGTTAACATATACCGTAATATTGGTTTCAGTAGAATTTAGTGATTCATCACCTACAACACCCAGTGCTCATCACAAGTGCCCTACTTAATACTCCTCACCCATTTAACCCATCAGCCTGCCCACCTCCCCTCCAGCAACCCTCATTTTGTTCTTTGTAATAAAGAGTCTCTTATGGTTTGCCCCCTCTCTCTTTTCCCCCCTCCCCTATGTTCATCTGTTTTGTGTCTTAAATTCCACATATAAAAGAAATCATACAGTATTTGTCTTTTTCTGACTGACTTATTTGTTTAGCATAATACATTCTAGTTCCATCCACACCATTACAAATGGCAAGATTTCATTCTTTTGATGGCTGAGTAATATTCCATTGTGCATATATACAGCTTATTCTTTATCCATTCATTAGTCAATGGATATTTTGGCTCTTTCCATAATTTGGCTATTGTTGATAATGCTGCTATGAACATCAGGGTGCATGTATCCCTTTGAATCGATATTGTTGTATCTTCTGGGTAAATACCTAGTAGTGCAGGGGTGTCTGGGTGGCTCACTTGGTTGAGTCTCCAACTCTTGATTTCAGATCAGGTCATGATCTCAGGGTTGTGAGATCAAGCCCTACATCAGACTCTGTCCTGGGCATGGAGCCTGCTTAAGATTCTTTCTCTCTCCCTCTCCCTGCCTAGCTCTTGTTCTCTCTCTCTCTCTTTCTCTAAAGAAACAAACAAAACAAAACAAAACAAAAACCTAGTAGTGCATTGCTGAGATATAAGGTAGTTCTATTTTTCTATTTTTAACTTTTTAAGGAACTTCCATACTGTTCTCCAGAGTGGCTGCACCAGTTTACATTCCCACCAACAATTTAAGAGGGTTCCCCTTTCTCCACATCCTAACCAACACCTGTTGTTTCCTGTGTTGTTAATTTTAGCCATTCCGACAGGTGTGAGGTGATATTTCATTGCAGATTTAATTTGTATTTCCCTGTTGATGAGTGATATTGAGCATCTTTTCATGTGTCTGTTAGCAATCTGTATGTCTTCTTTGGAAAGATGTCTATTCATGTCTTTTGCCTATTTATTAACTGGATTATTTGCTTTTTAGGTGTTGAGTTTGATAAGTTCTTTATAGATTTTGAATACTAATCCTTTATCAGATATGTCATTTGCAAATACCTTAAATGTGCACATTTTAATTAGCAGATGGTTCTTTTTATATAGATCTTGAAATACAAACGAATAAAATCCAGATGGAATAAGGACTTAAATGCATAGAACCTAAAATTACTGAAATACCACAGGAGAAAATTGAAACTCTGAGCTACACAATAAAAGCAGACATAGTGATTTGATTAAGTATCAAAAGCTTCAAAAAGTAAAAACAAATTTCAAAATAGAGAATTTCTGCAATGCAAAATAATCAATACAGTCAAGAGATCTCATAAAGAAAATAGAAATAGAAGATAAATATTACATTGAACAATTGTCACAAAGAAGCAATTCAGAAAAGCAAAATATAAAAGATAATAAATAAAATATTCAAACTGCCTAGTATTCAACTAAACAAAATTTAAAATTAATATAAACATTTTATTTATAAATTTGATTCAAAAATTAATTAAATGTAAAACATTCAGATTTGTAGAAATATAAACATTGGACCAATATTCTTTGTATTCTTTGGGTCATGCTTTTTATTTAATAATTTAGAGACTTTTTCCACATCCATTTACAGATTTATAATTCTTTCAGAATACCTTCAAAGTCTTATATATTCTGGATTCTTCATCACTTATTTGCCGTTCCTATGCAGACATTTAATTGTCATCACTTGGTTACTATACAAACAGTTCTGTAGTGGACAACCTTACCACCCAATTTTGTTTGGTTGTGTTTTCTTAGTACTCATCCATTCTCCTGGGAAAATCTTGCCCCTTTTCCCAACCATCAATTCAGGAATCACAATATTGGTCATTTACTTTTAAAACTGTATTATATTATTGAGACATGTGTTGTTACTTTTGTGATCTCAGAATTCTTCCTCAGTTTGGTCTTATTATATTAACAAAATCATCTTCTATTGAAAGGTAAAAATATTTTCTTTTTACTGAAGATACACTTATTACTTATTTTTCATTTTCCTTTTGTTGGTGGCACTAAATTGCTGAGAAAAGGCATAAGAAACAACTTTATTCTGCCAAATATAACTATAAATCAGTTTAATTTTTAGTAATATTTTGTAATTTTTTTATACATTATATAACTTAAAATTAGGGTATTTACAAACTATCACAAACACCAGAATATTAAAATTACATATTCTTTGCTCTTGAAATTACATCTGGTAAGCATTTTTTATTTTTTAAGGAACAGTGTGGGTAAATGGTAGTCCTTTATTGGAGTATAATATAATCACACGGTTATATTTGTTTCAGGTGTGCAGCATATTGATTCAACAATTCTATACATTACTCAATATTCATCATGATAACTGTAGTCACCATCTGTAACCATACAATATGATTACAATACTATTAACAATATACCCTGTGCTGTACTTTTCATCTCCATGACAGTTATCTTGTAACTAGAAGTTTAATTTTTTTAATACTTTGTATCTATTTTGCCCATCCTCCCATCTACTTCCCCTCTGGCAACCATCAGTTTGTTCTCCGTATTTATAGGTCTGATTCTGCTTTTTGTTTATTTTTTTATTTTTTAGATTCTGCATTTAAGTGAAGTCATAGGGTATATGTCTTTATCCATGTGACTTATTTCACCTAACATAATATCCTCTAGGTCCATCTGTGTTGTTGCAATGGCAAGATCTCATTCTTTTTTATGGCTGAGCAATATTTCAGTGTGTGTGTGTGTGTGTGTGTGTGTGTGTGTGTGTGCGCGTGCGTGCGCGCGTGCACGTGTGTGTATAAACCATGTCTTCATCCGTCAGTGGGCATTTGGGTTGCTTCAGTATCTATTGTAACTAAAGCTGCAGTAAACATGGGGCTACATATTTCTTTTCAAATTAGTGTTTTTGTTTTCTATGGGTAGATAGCCAGTAGTGGAATTACTAGATTTTATGATATTATTTTTAACTTTTTGAGGAAACTCCATACTATTTTCCACAGTGGCTGCACCAATTTACATTTCTACCAAAATTGTACAAGGGTTCCCTTTTCTCCACATTTTTGTGAATACTTGTTACTTCTTGTCTTTCTTTTTTTTTTTTTAAGATTTATTTATTCTAAGGGCGCCTCAGTGGCTCAGTTGGTTAAGCGACTGCCTTCGGCTCAGGTCATGATCCTGGAGTCCCAGGATAGAGTCCCACATCGGGCTCCCTGCTTGGCGGGGAGTCTGCTTCTCCCTCTGACCCTCTTCCCCCTCGTGCTCTCTCTCTCTCATTCTCTCTCTCTCAAATAAATAAATAAAATCTTTAAAAAAAAAGATTTATTTATTCTAGAGAGAAAGCACACAAGAGCAAGGTGAGGAGGGACAGAAGGAGGGGGGAGAGAGAGTCTCAAGCAGACTCTGTGCTTCAGGGCTCGATCTCACAACCATGAGATCACGACCTGAGCCAAAACAAAAAGTCGGACACTTAATTGAATACACCACCCAGGAGCCTCTTTGTCTTTTTGATACTGCTTATTCTGACTAGTGTAAGATGATAATTCATTGTGGTTTTAATATTTCTCTAATTATTAGTGATGTTGAGCATCTTTTCATGTATCTGTAGGCCATGTCATCTTTGGTAAAATGTCTATTTTTGCCCATTTTTGAATCAGATTCTTTTTTGGTGTTAAGTTGTATACGTTCTTTATGTATTTTGGATATTAACACTTTATAGGATATATAATTTACAAATATCTTCTCCCATTCAGTAGGTTGCCTTTTTGTTTTGTTGATGGTTTTCTTTGCTGTGCAAAAAGTTTCTATTTTATTGTAGTTCCAACAGTTTTTGTTTCCCTTGGTTGAGGAAACTATCCACAAATATGTTGCTAAGGGCAATGTACAAGAGATTACTGTCTATGTTTTCTTTTAGGAGTTTTGTGGTTTCAGGTATCACATTTAGGTCTTTAATCCATTTTGAATTTTTTTTCTGTGTGATGTGAAAAAGTGGTCCAGTTTCTCTCCCCTCCCCTCCCCTCTGTTTCCCTCCCCTCCTCTCCTCTCTTCCCTCTCCCCTTCCCTTCCTTTCCCTCTCCCTCTCTCTTTTTCTCTTCTTTTTTCTTTCATATAGCTGTTTATTTTCCCCAAAACCATTTGTTGAAATGACTGTCTTTTCCCAATTGTATATTCTTACCTTCTTTATTATAGATTAATTGACCATATTGCTGCATGTTTATTTTGGGCTGTCTAACATGTTTCATTGACCTATGTGTTTATTTTTGAACCAGTACCATACTGTTTCGATTACTATAGCTTTGTAGTATATTTTGAAATCTGGGTTTGAGATACCTCCAGCTTTTCTCTTCTTTCTCAAGATTGCTTTTGTTATTCAGGATCTTTTGTACTTCTATACAAATTTTAGGATTATTCTAGTTCTCTGAAAAATACTATTGGCATTTTGATAGGGATGCAGTGAGTTGGTGGATTGCTTTGGGTAGTATGGACATTTTAATAATATTCTTCCAATTCAAAAGTATGGTATATCTTTTCATTTGTTTGTGTTGTCTTTAATTTCTTTCAATAATGTCATAGTTTTCAATATATAAATCTTTCACCTCTTTGGTTAAATTTATTGCTGGGTATTCTCTTTGGTTATTTGTAAATAGGATTGTTTATTTCTATTTCTGCTATTCTTTATTAGTGTGTAGAAATGCAACAGATTTCTGTATATTAATTTTATATTCTGTAACATTACTGAATTTATCAGTTTTTTTGGGGTAGAGTCTTTAGGACTTTCTACATGTCATCTGCAAATAATGACAGTTTTACTGTCTCTTTACCATTTGGGATGCCTTTAATTTCTTTTTTTGTATCTGATGAGGCTAGGACCTCCAATATTATGTTGAGTGAAAGTTGTGAAAGTGGATCTTCTTGTTTTATTCTTGATCTGAGCCTTAAGCTTTTTCTCATTAGTATGTTGTTAGCCTTGGCTTTGTCATATATGTTCTTTACTATTTTGTGGTAGTTCCCTGTAAACCTGTTGTGTTGAGAGTTTTTGATCATGAATAAACATTGAATTTTGTTAAATGCTTCTTCATCTGTTGAGATGATCATATAACTTTATCCTTTATTTTGTTAATATGGTGTATCATGTTGATTGATTTGCAAACACTGCAACTTACATCTCTGAAATAAATCCCACTTGATGGTGGTGAATTTTATTATTTTTTAAAATGTATTGATGATTCAGTTTGCTAAATTTTATTGAGAATTTTGGTATCTTTGTCCATCAGAGATATTGGCCTATAGTTTTCTTTTTTTGTAGTGTCTTTTTTCTGTTTTTGTTATCAATGTGATGCTAGGTTTATAGAATGAATTTAGAAGTTTCCCTTCCTCTTTTATTTTTTGGACTGGTTTGAAAGAAGCAGTTATTAGCCATTCTTTAAATGTTTGGTGGAGGGGTGCCTGGGTGGCTCACTCAGCTAAGCATCCAACTCTTGATTTCAGCTCAGGTCATGATCTCAGGGCTGTGAGAGGGAGGCCCATGTCAGGTTCCATGCCCTGCTTAAGACTCTTCCTCCCCCACCTCCTAAAAAATTATGGTAGCATTCACCTGTGAAGCCATCTGGTTCTGGACTTTTGATTATTGGAGGTTCTTTGATTACTGATTCAATTTCATTGCTAGTAATTGATCTGTTCAAATTTTCTATTTCTTCCTGGTTCAGTTTTAGAAGGTTATATGTTTCTAGGAATTTACCCATTTATTGTAGGTTGTCCAATTTGTTGGCTTATAATTTTTCATAATATTCTCTCATAATCCTTTGTATTTCTGTGGCGTTGGTTGTTATTGCTCCTCCTTCATCTCTGATATTGAGTCCTCTCTCTCTCTCTCTCTCTCGATTAGTCTTGCTAAAGGTATATCAATTTTGTTTATTTTGTCAAAGAATCAGCTCTTGGTTTCATTGATATTTTCTATTGTTCTTTTAGTCTCAATTTATTTATACTCTAATTTGTATTACTTCCTTCCTTCTAGCTTTGGGCTTTGTTCTTTTTTCTAGCTCTTTAAAGTACAAGATCAGGTTGTTCATTTAGATTCTTCTTGTTTCTTAAGATAGTCCTGTATTGCTACAATCTTCCCTCTTAGAACAGCTTTTGCTGCATCCCAAAGATTTTGGACCATTGTATTTACATTTTCATTTGTCTCCAAATGTTTAATTTCCTCTTTCCTTTCTTGGTTGATCCATTCATTGTTTAGTAACACATGTCCTTTAGCCTCCATGGGTTTGTGTCCTTTCTAGATTTTTTTTCTTGTAATTGATTTCTAGTTTCACACTGTTGTGTTCAGAAAACATGGTGGTATTATTTCTACCCTCTTAAATTTATTGAGGCTTGTACTGTGGCTTAACATGTAATCTATTCCACTTGAAAGAAATGTATATCCTGCTGTTTTTGGATGGAATGCTCTGTATATATCTTGTTAGATCCATCTGGTCTAATGTGTTTATCAAAATCACTGTTCATTTTCTGTCTGAATGATCTATCCGCTGATGTAAGTTGGGTGTTAGAGTTCCCTACTATTATTCTATCATTCTCAATTTCTCCCTTAATGTCTGTTAATATTTCTTTTATGTATTTAGGTGCTCTTATATTGGGTGCATAGATATTTTCAATTGTTCTATCCTCTACTTGCTTTGATCTCTTTGTTATTATGTAGTGCCTTTCTTTGTTTCTTGCTAAAGTCTTTGTTTTAAGTCTATTTTGTCTGATATAAGTATTGGTAGCCTGGATTTTTTTTTTTTCACTTCCCTTTGTATGGTAAATGTTTTCCATTGCTTCACTTTATGTATCTTTAGGTCTGAAGTGAATCTTTTATAGGCAGCATATAGATGGCACTTAAAAAAATCCATTCTATCACCCTATGTCTTTTGATTGAAGCATTTAGTCTGTTTACATTTAAAGTAATTATTGATTGGTATATACTTTTTGCCATTTTGTTAGTTGTTTTCTGGCTGTTTTTATAGTTCTTCTCTTTTCCTCTCTTCTTTCTTGCTTCCTTCCCCTGTGGTTTATTGACTTTCTTTAGTGTTATGTTAGAATTTTTTTCTCTTTATTTTTTGTGTATCTATTATAGGTTTATTTTTTATAGGGTTTTTGTGGTTACCAATGGAATCATATGCAACATCTATGTGTATAGCTGTCTATATTATTTGGTTATATGGTTGCTTAAGTTTGGACACATCCTAGAAGCACTAAATTTTTACCCCTACTCATTTTATGAATATGATGTCATATTTTACCTCATTTTATTTTACATATCCCTTGTCTAATTTTTGTAGATAATAATTGATTTTGTTACTTTTGTGTTTTCACCTCCTTACTGGGTTTATAAGTGATTAATGTACTATCTTTAATATAATGTTAGCATTGGCTCCTTTAAGTGTCTGGCTATCCAGGCTGTGGGGAGGGAAAGGGAAATGGTGCTCACCAGTACTTTTTTTCTGGGAAAAATCTCCTGATGATCCCCGCCCCTCCATTACACATTTTAAGATTGATCAATGAATCTCCTTCACTTATATCCCAGGCACTTTTCAGACAGTTGCTTCTGTACTGTGTCACAGTGTGAGTTACTAATATGCCAGCTCTTTAAGGGAAGGGACTTAGTTTTCTATTGCCCTTTGTCTTGCTTGGTGTTAAGCTCATTGATTTTTAAAGCTCCTGAAGTTAATCCCCACTGTTTTTCAAAGCCAGATGTTATGGGTACTTGTCTTCCAAGTGCAGTTCCCCAGGGCTGGGGGTGCCTGATGTGGGGTCTGATCCTTTCACTCCTACATGCTTGTGGTGCCCCTCCTTTTTGGGGTGTCACATGAGAGGTTTAGTTCCCAACTTCATCTCCACCCTTCTTACCCTTGATGTGGTCTCTTCTCCATGATTAACCAAGAAAGGTCTGTTCTGCCAGTTTTTAGGTCATTTTCAGAGTTGGTTGTATAGATATCCCATAGACATACCAAGATAATAGCTACAAGGTGAGTTCAGTATCCTTTTCGTCTGCTCTCTTCCAAGAAATCCTGTCTCTGGTACTTTTTGTTATAACATTACATTAAGAACACTTTTCATGCTATTGAATATTTTTTGAAAGTATGTTAGTATCTACAAAACACTCCATCTTATGAGTACCACATTAACTTACTATGCTTTTATTCCTAGACATTAAATGTGTTTCTGATTTTTCCTATCCCAAAGCATTTTATAATAACCATTCTTATACATTAATTTTTGTCAGTTATTTTATTTCTTTAAAATGAATAATTATATAATGCCATATAAAGTATGTTCTGGTCATTCAAAACCATAGAGGAAACAGTACATCCAAATGTATTAGTGTTTAAAAATCATAGCATGTCTAGGGGAATTTTAAGTAAATGAAAACGGTGATCAAATTTAAGAAAACTTGACACAACCAGCTATTATGTGCCACCTAATGTAAAGAAATAGGAAGTACAACACATCAACTTTGAAGTAAACTTACCAATCAAATCTAAATCTAATTGAACCCCTTGCTCAGTTACTAATTTAAAGGAAACACATAAAATCAAAGAAATGTGTTAAAAATAAAACCTATAGGAATACAAACAAAAATCCAGAATTTGTTAATTCTATAAGGCAAGTGAACTCCTATAAGGAAAAAACAAACTTCATGGAAAAAGAGAAAAAATAAAAAACCCTACAAAGACAAGAGAATCATCAGCCAGGCTATCAGTATTTTGTGCCTTATTGGAATCCTGATTTCAATAAGCCAAGTTTGAAAGAGACATCATGGAAATATGTCCACTAACTAGATTTTTATAATATTAAGGATTTATTATTAAATTTCCAGGTTAAAAGCTAGAAAGATGTTCTGTTTAGTTCTAATGCTGATTTTTTTTTTTTTTGATGAAATGTTATGCTGCCAGGATTTGCTTCTATACAGTTCAAGGGTTAAGGGAAATTGGCTGGTATGAACCAAAACAGGATTAGACCTGTGTTGATAATTGCTGATGCTGTTTGTCTTTCTTATATTTATATATTTTTGACTATTTAAAATGCCCTAAATGAGAGCAGTAGTAAATGAGCTTAATGTTTAAGCAGGTCACATACAATACAGTCTTGTACTGTGTGTGTGTGTGTGTGTGTGTGTAGTGAAAGATTTGGGAAAAGGAATAAAATGATTAGATTCACAAGTTAGAGCACAGTGTTATGAATGTAGACATGAATTGGTCTAGAAGCAAGAAGACCATTAAGACCCTCCTCATTTTCTATAATACCAGTTTTCATATTGGCACACGTTTATGTGCTGTAATTTCTCTACAGAATAATAAGGAAAATAATAATCATTAAAAATGAAGTGTGGCAGCCAAATGGACTTCTTAGTAGAGGCAAGGAAGCCTTCATGTCTTGAGTAGGAGTGCAGAAAAAGTCAAGCATGAAGCCTGAGATTTATTGTCTTGTATAATTAACTTCAAAGGGAAGTAAATTCAAAGAATGCAGATTTGTTAAACCAAAGACATTGCCCGTTTTGTGAAAATCTGGGACATGGAATCTAGAGATGCAGGTGATTGTTTCTGAAGATTTGACTCCTCTAATTCCATGGAAACTTCTAAGCTTGAAGAAATGCTTCCCTTCTTATTAAGAGCAATCATCTCAATAATCCTGAAAGGCAACATACATACCACTTAACATGTGACCTCACTTTCCCTCCTGATTATTTGGTCTATACCTAGGTTTAAGTCACAACAACTAGCTGAACACACACTGAGCTTGATAAATAAAGAAAGTGCTATAATTTGCAAAACTGCAACCCTATCTGACTTATATTTATAGCCACTTGGGCAGGGTAAGTGGCACTTGATTAGAAGATAATTTATCAAAGGGCTGGAAGATAAAATAGGGAAGAGTTTATTTATTTGAGAATACTCTCTGGAGATAAAGGGTTTAGCATCCTGGAAAAAAGACTCAGAAGATTGTGCAAGTTAACTAATAAGATGGCTCTCAGTGGCATGGTACACATTATGGCCAAGCTGAGCAAAATCACAATGTGTAAATTGCCATGTCAGATGATGGATAAAGACATTAAAAAGTTCAAGCAAATGGACATGTCAGAATGGATATAATATGTACAATCAGAAGATGAGCATGATGATTATGTTCTTTGGGAAAGCCCAAAGAACACAGAGAAGGCCACATGAATAACCTGGTAAGAAAAGCAGGAGCATCATTAAAAAGTTCAGTGTGGCTCAACTTTTCAGTCTAGAGCTAGAGATAGAAGGGCAGTTTTTGAACTTGTCTAGCTGAAAACAAGGGCCATGTATGGACTTTGAAACTGTACAGTCCAGAGGCAGCACTTAATTGCCAGCAACAGGTGGTACTTACCCATAGATATTGTGAGGAGTAGCAGCCCTAGGAACCCAATCGAAAGGGACTTTTAGGGATGGTTAATAGGCTATGACTTCCCTGGAGGCAAATAGACTGGTGGCAGGCAAATGTACTACTCAGCTTAAACCAGCAGAATAAAGCAAGGTTGGATGTCTGGGAACCTGAAGGTGGCCACCCTAATAAAAATATCATCCCTTGTAGAGTTTTCAGACCTGAGCTCATTGTTCAGATTTAGAATCCAGTGAACATAGGTTTTTCAACATTAATAAGAGAAGAGAGAAGAACCATATGGTCCTCTCAATTGATGCAGAAAAAGCATTTGACAAAATACAGCATCCTTTCCTGATTAAAACTCTTAGAGTATAGGGATAGAGGGAACATTCCTCAGGTTCATAAAATCCATCTATGAAAAATCCCACAGTGAATATCATCCTCAATGGGGAAAAGATGAGAGCCTTTCCCTTAAGATCAGGAACACATCAAGGATGCCCACTCTCACCACTATTGTTCAACTTAGTACTAGGAGTCCTGGCAACAGACAAGACAACAAAAAGAAATAAAATGTATTCAAGTTGACAAAGAAGAAGTCAAACTCTCTCTCTTCACAGATGACATGAACTTTATATGGAAAATCCAAAAGACTCCACCCCCAAATTACTAAAACTCATACAGCAATTCAGTAATATGGCAGGATACAAAATCAATGCACAGAAATCAGTTGCTTTCTTATACACTAACAATGCAACTGTAGAAAGAGAAATTAGAGAAACGATTCCATTTACAATAGCACCAAAAGCATAAGATACATTGGAATAAACCTAACCAAAGAGGTAAAGGATCTATACTCTAGGAACTACAGAACACTCATGAAATAAATTGAAGAAGACACAAAAAGATGGAAAAACTTTCAATGCTCATGGATTGGAAGAATAAACATTGTTAAAATATCTATGCTGCCCAGAGCAATCTGTACCTTCAGCGCCATCGCAATCAAAGTTCCAATGACATTTTTTCAAAGTGCTGGAACAAACAATCCTCATTTGTATGGAATGAGAAAAGACCCTGAACCGCCAAGGAAATGTTGAAAAAGATAAACAAAGCTTGGGGCATCACATTGCCCGATTTCAAACTATATTACAAAGCAGCAATCACCAAGACAGCATGGTATTGGCACAAAAACAGACATATAGACCAGTGGAACAGAACAGAGAGCCCAGATATGGACCCTCAACTCTATGGTCAAATAATCTTCAACAAAGCAGAAAAAAATATACAATGGAAAAAAAGACAGTCTCTTCAATAAATGGTGCTGGGAAAATTGGACAGCTATATACAGAAGAATGAAACTCGACCGTTCTCTAACCGCATACACAAAGATAAACTCAAAACAGATGAAAGACCTCAATGTGAGATAGGAATCCATCAAAATCCTAGAGGAGAACACAGGCGGTAAGCTCTTCGACATTGGCCACAGCAACTTCTTTCAAGATATATCTCCAAAGGCAAGTTTAACAAAAGCAAAAATGAACTTTTGGGACTTGATCAAGATAAAAAGCTTCTGCACAGCAAAGGAAACAGTCAACAAAACAAAGAGGCAACCCACAGAATGGGAGAAGATATTTGCAAATGACACTACAGACAAAGGGCTGATTTCCAAGATTTATAAAGAACTTCTCAAACTCAACACCCAAAAAACAAATAAGTCAAAAAATGGCAGAAGACATGAACAGACACTTCTCAAAAGGAGACCTACAAATGGCTAACAGACACATGAAAACATGTTCATCATCATTAGCCATCAGGGAAATTCAAATCCAAACCACATTGAGATAGCACCTTACACCAGTTAGCATGGCAAAACTTGACAGGGCAAGAAACAACAAATGTTGGAGAGGTTGTGGAGAATGGGGACCCCTATTGCACTGTTGGTGGGAATGCAAGTTGGTACAGCCACTTTGGAAAACAGTGTGGAGGTGCCTCAAAAAATTAAAAATAGAGCTACCCTATGACCCAGCAATTGCACTACTGGGTGCTTGCCCCAAAGACACAGATGTAGTGAAAAGAAGGGCCATATGCACCCCAAAGTCCATAGCAGCAATGTCTGCAATAGCCAAACTGTGGAAACAGCTGAGATGCCCTTCAACAGATGAATGGATAAAGAAGATGTGGTCCATATATACAATGGAGTATTACTCAGCCATCAGGAAGGATGAATACCCAACTTTTACATCAACATGGCTGGGACTGGAGGAGATGATGCTAAGTGAAATAAGTCAAGCAGAGAAAGTCTGTTATCATATGGTTTCACTTATTTGTGGAGCAGAAGGAATAGCAGGAGGACATTAGGAGAAGGAAGGGAACATGAAGGGGGGGGGAATCGGAGGGAGAGATGAACCATGAGAGACTATGGACTCTGGGAAACAAACTGAGGGTTTGGGAGTGGAGGGAGAGTGGGAGGATGGGTTAGCCCCATGGTGGGGATTAAGGAGGGCATGTACTGCATGGAGCCCTGGGTGTTAAATGAAAACAATCAATCATGGAACACTACATCATAAACTAATGATATATTGTATGGTGACTAACATAATAAAATAAAATTAAATTTAAAATCAAGAAATCGTGCTAGAAAAATGAGCAGAAAAAAATTATAGGTAACATTAAAATCATATTGCAGAAATATACAAATTTCATATGGAAATCCCCATAGTTGAAATAATTTTATTTATATGCCTATGATGCCTTAATCATTCTTGTATATAGGCTAAAGTTTCCTGAAGAATTTCTAAAATTGAATTTCACAGACCTGTACCCCTGAAACATACAATACAATATATGTTAATTTAAAAAAATAAATAAAATTGAATATGAGATCACAATGTCTAAACATTTATAAAGTAATTTTTTGCAGATTCATTTATTTGCTAAGATACAGTAGCAGAACAACTTTGACACCATTGTTCTTTTCAAAATTTTACTTTAAATATATTTCTGGTCGGTTCTGGGAAATACTTCATTTAGATACTGATATATTTTTTTCCTGCATATTATCCTACATCCAATAAAATTATAACACATTAGCAGAAACTTCCTTAATAGAATGCAGTTTGGGCAGATGATATTTTGGTAGAAAAAGTATCCTTATGTTATACAAAAGTTTTTTTCTTTTTAACTATTACTAATCTTTTTTTCTCAATGTACAAGCAAATGTATAGTAAATCGGTCTTTTAAATCCAACAATCATATTAAATGTTTTTTTCCCTATGGAAAATTATACTTTATATCACTGTTTTAATGTGTTCCTTCTCAGCTTTGAAAGTGTATCAGACTTGACTTTCCAGTTTTTATCATTCCCCACCACCCTATGGCTATTTTTTCCCAGCATCACATCATATTATTCTAATCCTGAATGCTTGAAAGAAATATTTATTAGAACTATCTTGAAAATGTTTGCAACTTTTAGTACAGGTACTTTTGAAATTTACAGGTAGAAAGATCTGTAGATAAGTCTGTCCTATTCTTGGAAGACAAACCCCAGCACGTTTTCAACAATTTATTTGACTTTCATTGCCCACGTCTTCTAAGCAATCAATTTATCTTTCTCTGCAGAGTCTGTGAACAGAACTGCATTTCCAGGTGACAGGTGCAGGGATTTCCCTGGTTAGTTGCCCCTTTGCTCTTTTTCCTGTGCTGTCACCAGAGAGAGATGACCGTAGGCCTTGGCAATGAAAACATTTTCTGATAAATAGTGCCATCCATGTAGAAGGAGGACAACATATGTCCATATGCAAACCTCTGTTCAACTTCCTTCTTTCTAATAAGGTTTGTACTTTCTATGACTGTGCAAATCATTTTAGTATTCACAAAAAAAAATTAAAAAAGAAAGAATTTACAGGGGCCAAAGCAATGGCCATTGGCTTCTGCATGTGAAATTTGTTAGGTAGATGATCATTTTTGGTACTCTGCTGTTCATTTTTTCCAAGTTATACTTGTAGATCTTTTTTTTCTCTTCCTGTCTATGTCATGTCTAAATGTCTAAGTAATATGAAAAAGGAGCAATTTACCTACTAGAGAGGCAGGAAGTCATATAGAGAACCCAGTTTGAAAGAAAAGGCCTAGAGCCTGTTTTGTTCAAAGCTAAGTCTTTAAGTGTGTCCCTGTGTCTCCCTTGCTCTCTTTTCTCTCTCTCAAAGGTTTACCTATCTGTGAATGAGCACTGTGCATCCTTAGTGTGAACACATGGTACTGTGTAACATCTCCTCGCAGATCTTTATTTCATATATCATTTTAAATGGGCAATAAAATATATTGCTACTTAAGACATTAAGGATAGTGATTTTACAATATGGTACTTGCAAAAGAAGATGGCATTAATAATAAGAACAATAATACTAAGGACAGCCTTGGTAATGGAAATAAGTCAGAGGTTCTTGCTACTCAGGATCCTTTTGAGCTGGTCTTTTTAGTAGAATCCCATGATCTTTGTTTCACATCAGTGTCTTACTTTTATCCCTTGATAGAACACAAGAAAAATCATATGTGTGTCAAAGATCATGCCCTTGCTTCAAATTAATTCTGCTCAATTTTCCCATTGCTAGGATTAAATTTTCTGGGCTTTCCCCCATGGTTTAAGGTGGTCACTTTGTGCTTCTCAAATTTATACAGAGCATTTAAAATTAATTCCTTTGATAATTGTTGTCTGATTTTTGTACTTATCACTATAAAAACAAATAGCATGTTATAACTATATAATAACTTACGTGTGTTTTGGTCTTATGGTGTTTGTTTTGCTATGTTGAGTTTTAAGATACAAAATGCTTTGAGGAAAGGGTAGATTTTCTTGTTTGATGGTTACCATTAAGGTTTGATGGTTATCAAGAGAGCAAACTTCATATTATAAATGGTCTTGAAAATAACAACAAAAAGTTTGCTTACAAATTCAGTGTAATCAGTTCTTAAAGCAGTACCACTATCAACTAGCTAACAAATATGTTAAACACCCTCACAAAACTCCATATTCATTATTCCTTCTAGAAATCACTTGGGTAATATTCATTTGGTGGATTTAAAAGTTTACTTATATGATGTTTTTTAAGTCAAAAACTTTTATTTTGTTAAAAAATGTTTTGAACAGAATAATAAGTCATTTAGCACCTATAATGGTAAATGTAGATATCAAATAACAGTTTTACTGGAAAAAAAATTTATGTAGAATACCTGTGGACCCAAGAATCTTACTTTTATGTATCAAAAGAAGGTCTAATTATTTCTCATTCTTTACTACAAGAAGCATGATACCTTACACATGTGTCTAAATTAAGTGGATCTACTTTTGGGGAGAAATTAACCATGAACCCATTTATCCAGTTTAAATTCTAAAAAATACCCTCATTGGACATTATTACAGTAAGTTAATACAGCTGCATAAACCTGTATGTCCTTGATAGTTATTTCATATTCATCTTTCTTATATCTTAAAAGTATTAAAAGTGGCTACACATAAGACAGGTAAAAGTATCCATTAATCCAGGAATACTCTTGGAGCAATCTAGACAGTGGCCCATGATCTTGAGTCAGTCTACTGAGTTTAAATTTTGGTTTTACTTATTATTATTAATTTATATTAGTATATATTATAAATTATATATTAATATTAATTTCCAGTTATTGGAAAACTTATGACTCCTTAAAATATCAGCTTCCTCATCTATAAAATAATTCTAGCACTTAATTCCTGGGTTATTGTGAAGCCTAAATGATAGAGTATATAAGTTTTTAGAACAAATCTAGGTACCTAGAAAACAAAAATTAAGTCGTAGTTAATTTATGAGGTAGCCCAAAGTATTAGCTACGCTTTTCCTTCCAGGAACAAGGCAATCACTAAATAGCACTCAAAGCTCTGTCCTTTTTTAAAGCTTAAAAAAAAAAAAAAGTTGAGATTTGCTGAAGAGAGAGCATCAGAATCTCTCATTTTACCATTTTGGCATCATTTCTTTGGCACAGGAAAGTTGATTATTTCCTAATGTGCACCTAATATACCTTGTTTGCCTTTTGAAAATTTATGCTGCTATTAAACATCAAAACTTGTGTCACATGGAAATGGCTTCCTGGGAGGGTGTGCTGTTACTGTGGAATCATCTGTTTGTGCTATCATTAGGTACAAAAGCTTTGAAGTACGACCTGAAGCTAAAATTCTCACAGATGTTGCATGGAAATAAACTTCAAAAAGGATGCACAGTGCTCATTCACAGACAGGTAAACATCTGAGAGAGAGCGAAAGGAAAGCATGAGACAGAGAGGCTCACTTAAAGGCTTAGCTTTGAACAAAACAGGCCCCAGGCCTTTTCTTTCAAATTGATGTCTCTATTTATATGGCTTCCTGCCTCTCTACTAGGTAACTATTGAAGCCTCCCTTTTTGAACTAATTTACATTGACCTCTTCCTTAACTCCCACTAGTTTCTTTTAAAGTAAGGTTTGTTTTCCCTAATGAGGATCGGCTGTGAGCAGGGGTGACCAAAAGAAAATAAATTCCCTTTTAACAAGCTATGCGTCTACTTAGGCTGATATTTGGAGAAGAGGAGAGGCCAAGAATACAGACAAGATCTTGAGTCTGCAGGTTTAAAATTGGAAATCCTATAAATGCAATGTATGTAGACTCACCGCATCTTTATTTAAGAAATTTTTATATTCCAGACACTAAAACTACAAAATAAGGACAAGCAAAGGCATAAAAAGAATGACCATTTTTGATAACTCGGGCCATCAATTAAACTCTTTCTCTATTTTTTATAAGGGTACAAAATTTAGGTCAAGTTTTACTTTAATAAAATTATTCTTTTTCTGTTCATTTTATCAACTGATGGAAATACTGATGCCATCACAGAATGAACAACAAGAAAACAAAACTCCCAATTAGAAAGGGTCAATCTATCAGAATGATAACTTGATCTCTCAAAGCCTACAGCTTATTCAAAGCCCCAAAATAATTTTATCAAACAGTATTGTAACTAGAGATAAACAGCCCAGCTCCCTTTGAGTTTTCAGGTCTCTTGTCTTCTATTATTAGTTTATCATATGATTTATTTTTCAAAAAACAAGGATCTGACAAATTTATGCCACTAAATCTCTTCACTACTTTGATCTTCATTTATGCTTTAGGGCAAAACAGCTTATGTGATGCTCAGCTTTATGGGGTGTAGATTCTTTGCCCTTCATATACAAGCCAAGCTTCCTTTACCTCCAAGCATTCTGGAACTGATCGATGGCAAGTCTGCCTCAAAAAGTCTTTTCTTATCCTCAGTAAGAATATATCAATAAATAGGAAGAGATGATGATGCTACCAAAGTCTGTGAGCACAACTTCTAATTTCGTCAGCTCTGCTGATGTTACCTCTGGCTCAGAGGTTCCATTTCCTCTGCCTCTATGGGATGCATCAGGATTGCTTTGACAGCAAGCCCCAAAGGCATATGGCAGAAAGTTTCTTGCTTCTTAAGACTGCTTTTATTGGCTCACCAGTTCAGTGCAGTAGCAGCTCTAATAATAACCAGGGAGCTGGTAAAATAATCCAAATAGTGCTGTCCTCAGATTCTGAATTAATGAAAAAGAAAGCAAACTCATTTGAGTGAATATACCTTATTCTGAAAAAGAAAAAGCAGAAAAGGATATTTTACTGGCTAACACTGATTATTTTATTTTTATTAAAATATTTTTATATTCTTTTTTCTTAAAAGCTCATAGGTTTTATGTCATAAAAATGTGGGTGGAAATCCTGACTTTATCACTTATGAGCATCATGACTGGGAAAATTAGGTTAACCCTATAATCTCCTTGAAATTCAGTCATCTCACCTATATATTTTGAACTCAGCTATAAATCAATTGAGATAATATGCTGATTGAGGTTTTGTGATGTTTATTTTTTTAAAGATTTTATGTATTTGTAAGAGATAGAGAGCACAAGCAGGGAGAGAAGCAGTCAGAGGTAGAAGCAGGCTTCCCACTAAGCAAGGAGCCAGATGCTGGACTCGATCCCAGGACACTGAGATCATGACGGGAGCCGAGGGCAAAGCTTAACCAACTGAGCCACCCAGGTGTACCAGTTTTGTGATGTTTAAATAGCATAATATGTGTTCATGTTTAGGATTATGATCGACACAGAAGTCATCACTTAGCACAGATTGTTTTTGTCTTAAAAAACAAAAACCAAAAAAACCAAAAACTTAAAACTCTTTCTCTCTGCAGGTTAAATATACCTACTTCAAGAGCAGGAGTTCCCTGACTTCATTCTCTATTCCTATAGATTTTAGTGTTTCATTGGTCATAATGAATTGAATCAGGGGCCCCAAAAGATATGTTCATGCCCAGCTACCCAGAACTCTATTGTACAGCATAAGATATGATTAAGTTCAGGATCTTGAGAGGAACAATTTATCCTAGATTATCCAGGTCAGCTTTAAATGCAATCACTTTTATCTTCGGAAAGAAAAACAGAAGAGAAGACCCAGAGGGACTGGAGCAAGGCACCCACAAGCCAAAAATCACTTGAAGTCACCAGAAGTTGGAAGGGGCAAAAACTGATACTCCATTAGCTTTTGGAGGGAGTGCAGCCCTGCCAACACCTTGATTTAGCACTTTTGGCCTTTAAAAACATGAGAGAATAAATTTCTCCAGATTTAAGCCACCCAGTTTGTATAATTCTTTATAGCAACCATAGGAAGCTAATGTATTGTCATTTTATCACTTTTAACAGTTCTCTGTGTGTTTGGAAAATCTTATCAGTAGAATGCTAGGACCCTCAAAGTAGAAATCACATCTTGTTCCTTTTTGTGTTGGACTCAGTACTTAGCACAAATTCATACACATAGCAGGGGCTAGAAGAAAATTCCTAAATGGATTATTGAATTCTACATTAGTGAGAATTATTCTGGACCTAAATATAAACATTAAGAATAGGTCGGTAAAAAGTCAGTAAGGTTGACCAACTATTGGGGCTCCTGGGTGGCTCAGTTGGTTAAGTGTCTGCCTTTGGTTCAGGTCATGATCCCAGGGTCCTGGGATCGAGCCCTATGTCAGGCTCTCCACTCAGCGGGAGCCCGCTTCTCCCTCTCCCTGACGCTTCCTCTGCTTGTGCTGCTCTCTGTCAGATAAATAAATAAATAAATAAATAAAATCTTTAAAAAAAATGTTGACCAATTATTAAGGGAAATATCTTAAATAAAAAAAAAATTTAAAAAAGATATTTTTAGGGGAAAGGATAAAATGAAGCATTCATTTTTACACTGAACAAATTAAAAATATGGCATAGTAAATAACTGATTTGACAAAGCTAAGAGATTGACAATCTAAGAGAATTACTAACAGAATTTTTGTATATTGATTATACTTCTGGTGTCCAGTTCAACTTGTAGGGAGCTTGGAAGTGGTCACTCTTCCTCACAATAAGAAAAAAGATGAATAAACTGAAAATCACTAACTCTGTTTAGTCATCAGAGAACCAAAGCCACAAGGCAAACTGTTTTCCCCAAAACTGAAGAGAGAGGTGAATACAGAGAATCACAGTTTATTGTGTGTATAAGTCCTGAAGTGGAACAGTCTTGTCACTAGTAACAATGCTGGTAGGAAAATAAATCACAATTGACACATTGCTAGAGGCCCAGAGTGTACTTGAGAATTAAAATTGCCACATGGGCCCAGCCTTTAATGAGTTTTATCTCCAGGAGCCCCATCAGGGTCTCCCTGTGAAGATTGGAAAAAATATCATCTCCTACTTCTAACAGGGGAGGTGAAAAGTCACTTTTTTTTTTTTTTTTAAGTCTTTGTTCTTCTTAACAAGGCCTGCCCTCAAGGGAAACTATTTTAGCAGAACCTGTTTGGAATTTATCTAAGTCTAACCTACATGGCAGAAGGGAAATTTCCAATTCCAGCCTTCCAGCTCTTTGAAAGAGAAGAAAATGCCAGATGATATATTAGAATACATGTTCAGTTAAGTGAAGTATAATGAAAGAGGCATAATTCCTTTAGTGGGTCAGAGAAGCTACCACCCAGAGTGACTGGTTAGGGGCATCCTGGCCACTACCAAGTCAATTTGATATAGAATCTAAGAAAGACTCAACACCAAGACTCAAGATAATTACTGATGGGTGGACTCTAGCAAAATTAATAAATTAATCAAAATAGGAATGCATGAAGATCAGAAAACCAGAGATGCTACATAGTGGAGGGAGTCCTGTGTTGAAGATGAACGAAAGTCCAAGGAGGAAGACGGTGCAGCAAGACTAAGGGCAACCAGTCCAAACTGGATTAGAAGAAACCACCTGCAAGAAAATGTTATGGTTAGGAAAAAGTAGACTAGATCTGCAGAATCATTTGGGGAAAACTATTTTTAAATAGAGAAAACAAGGCAAAGGAAACACTGAAATAATTATTATCTCCAGAAAAACTTGAGAGTATACAGAAAGGGTGTTTAATAATAAGTACAACTGGGTCATGTAGTGAACGCACGTTACATATTTTTTTCCTCTGTGTATATTTGTCAATTTCATTTAAGTAAAGGTAAGAAAAGAGATATGTGTGTTTCATATGGGTGAATTAGTTTTTTAAAAGAATATTCATAAAAATACATATTGCAGAGAAGAGGTTTCACCTTCATGGTGATCAGCAGTTATATCTCAGATTTTGTAAAGTTGCACTTGCTAAAAAACATTTTATGTAAAGTGGCACTTATGTAAATTTTGGCTTTAGCTGGTTTTTGGTTTCTGCAGCAAAATTGCCTGGTTAACATATTATAATAAATTGTATTGTTTCTTCATCATTTCTCTTTACCCAATCTTGTTTAACATTTTTTCCTTCACTCTTTCTCCCACCTGATTACACTTAACACTTTCCTTCTTTTACAATCTCATCCCTTCTTAAGATATAGAGCTGATTCTCTTCTAAAGGATACACAATATGTGCATGGATGAAAATTAATTGGGATTCTGTACACCTCGATTTTGTATCATTTCAAACCCATTTTTTTGGCACATCATTTTCCAACATTTTGCCATTTTTTTTTGTTCTTCCACTGATTAGTTATTTCTTATATCTCCTTGGGTCTCACTTTGTTTTTTCCTTTGATAGGAAACAAAAACACTTCAAGAAATCTATCATTGTGTTCTTAGAATGGTTTTCTTTAGGCTTTGTTTGGAGTGCTCAGTTTAATGTGGAAATAAATTATTCATATAAGTTAGGCACTTTGTTGTCTAAAAAATGTTAACTAAAGATGGACTAGAACATATCTTCTATCTTCAGAATTCTTAGCTCAGTCATATAACATTTATAAAGATCTTATATATCAATCTTTCTTATAAACTATATAAGAAGTTCAACATCAGTAATTTGATAATAATGTATTGCTGACAAATACAACTGCTCTTTGAGGCCTATTTTATTATATGTAATTTACATATAAGGAAATAGAGACTTATATGAGTAGTTGCTCAAGATGACATTGTTTAATAAATAAGAGATGATGCTAAAATTTAAAAATATATGTATTTAAACCCATACATTTAAATCCAAATTTGGTATACAAAATATTGATAAATATTGTAAATATTGAGATATTGGGGGCACTCTTTCATGATCATTTATATTATATAATATTTACTTGATTTTGCCTATTTTTTAGCCTCAGTATAGACTAGCCAAAAGGAAATAAAGAAGACAACTTTTCTGTAAGAATTCTTTTTTTTAAATCCATGATATGGAATTAAAAACTAAAATTCAAAAGATCAATAATGTATACATAATAATGGATGGTATTGACTTCTTAAATTGTCAAAAAGTAAATATGTTGGCATAAGCCTGTGCAAGATTTAATTCTAGGCTTAAATAGACAGATCCATCCCTACAAGCAGTGTAAAGCATTTTCACTGACAGGCCATGGAGTCCCTCTTATTGAATTCTGCTCAATAGCTAAAGAAACAGTCATCAATTTGGTGACTTAAACATTTAATTTTCTAGAGACATCAGAGTAAACACCCAGTGGAATGAGAATTATGCCCACAATTGCAATTTGTATTACAAACAACAACCAACACTGCAAAGTGACATAAAACAGGTTTGCATAAACTGAAATACCTAACATATTCTTGACTAAGAAAGGCCAACACTGTAAATATATTTTTCTCTTGTGAATGTATATATATATAGTAAAATTTAATAAAAAAAACCTCATACTTAGAGTCTGGAAATGAAACTGAGAATCATTTACCACACTTTCTTTTGTACAACTTTGTACTTCCTTTTGCCTGTTTTTCTTTTATAGCCTCGGTCTAATTACACTTGCTTCTAGCCATAGTCTTTAAACTGCCATCTCCAGGCCTATGCCCCAGATGGGGTTATGTAAAGAAAATCATAGATGCAGTCAGGCAGATGGCCTTGTCAATCAAGTGCCTCCAACCTTTTGGTTAACCCACCCTCTTCCTCTGCTCGTTCATTTTCACAATCACTGGGGAAGGACAAGATCTAAATTTTTCACTCTTGCAGGTTTTCAAAGTCCTCATGTTTCTCTTTACTTCAAGGAGACAAGAGTTTTTCACCTAAAACACAGAAAAATAGAACACATTAGGACATAACCTCTTTAAATTCATAACAACAGGGGTGCCTGAGTGGCTCAGTTGTTAAGCGTCCGACTCGATTTTGGCTCAGGCCATGATCTCAGGGTAATGATATTGAGCCCCATACGGGGCTGCATTGCTCAGTGGGGCATCTGCTTGAGATTCTCTTTCTCTCCCCCTCTGCCCCTCCCTCCCACTTGCACATGCTCTCTCTCTCAAAAAATCAATCAATCAGTCTTCGAATTCATAACTCCACATCCGCAGACAACCCTGTATAGGAACACATATTTTTTCCTCTCCCCTGTATTTATACATCCAAGGCCATCTTCTCTACTAGTACCCTGAACGTGACCATACTTGTATAGCCACCCCTTATTATCGTATATGAATCACATGACACCTGCTTATTAGATATCTTCAACAGCTTTCTTCATGGGCTCTTCATGTATCTCTCATGAAGAACATATTAAAAAAATAACCTTCAGACTATATACGGGGACCCTCTGTGTTATCTTTGCAACTATTCTCTAAAAGCCTAAAATGACTCTAGACTAAAAACTTGAAGACCCTAGAATTCTACCTCCTTTTACCAACATTAGCCTAAGTCTCCATTGTTTTTCATAAACAAATTTTGTGACTGAAGTTTCTCAACTTCTTTCATTTCCAAACCATTTGGACATTATGGTTAATGCCCTAAAGGACCACACCAGGGATTTCCATCCAACAAACTTGATCAGCAACTTTAGACCCAACTTTTTTATTTGGCCGCAGTGTTTCACACAGTCCAGCACACCTTCCTTTGGAAATATGCCACTTTCTTTGGTCACAATAGGAGCAGAGATTTTAGCTCCATGAGTTCCTTTTCTTTGTGGACTCCTTCACATATAAATCCCAACTATCATCTAGGACTCTGAACTAGACCCTCCTCTCTCACCCGGGTTTATTGCTATATACATGAAATAACTTCCCAATCAAAATCTCTAGTCCAGGCAACTCTATTGTTATTTATAATGAGCCCCCTATTTAATAGTTCCCACTGGGTGTTTAAAAATACCTCTCAAAGTTAATATAATCAACTCTCATTTTACCAAATTTTCCTTCATCCAGACTCTTCAGTTTCAGTGAATGGGCAGCCATTCACCTGTGATTAAACTATACATCTTTGAATCATCCCTAAATCACTTCTGCACATTCTCTTACCAATTTATCACCAAGTTTTCTTTCTAAAAACTCCTTAGTCTTAATTTTTTGCAATACTTTTAAATCTACACTTGAACAGCTAGATTAACTTCATGAATACTCGTTCCACATTTGTTTTTGCTCCTTGAATCAACTTCACACACCATAACGAAAGTTATCTTTACCAATACAAATCTAATCATGTGATTCCATGTTTATAATCTTCTTTTATGGCAGAAAATCTACAATCTATGGCATGGAAAAATACATATAACCCCTAGCATAGCTTCCTATCCTTCTTTAGCCCTAGCTTCTATTGGCCCAATATTCCTGCCCTCCCCTTATTTCCTCAGGATATGTATGCCTCCTTTTCCAAAAAAATTTTCACAGATGGTTTTCCCTTTGCTTGGAGGATTCTCTCATCACCTTGTCCATGAAATAATCCTACTCTTTAGTTACATCTCAGTTTAAACATCCTCTGATAGTCTTTACATTACCTGCTCTTTGCTGTTATTGATCTAAGTTTCCAGACCAACAAGGGGTCTTCCTCAGAGTAACTTCCATAGTGACAGATTTCATAGCGGGACATAATAGACATGTACATGTATACCATTCATTACATTTCCTCCTGGTAAGGGTGGGAAGTATATTTTATTTAATTTTAACAATTTTCTCTATCACCTACATATCTCTGCAGCATTGCACACAGAGTGGAAGTTTTCCTTTTACCTCCACTCAATAACCATGAACTTGTATTGTTCCCAAATGCAATTTTGGGTACACTAAATATTTATTGGCTTGGGCTGCCATAACAAAAGATCATAGAGTAGGTGGCTTAAACAACAGAAATTTATTTTCTCACTGTTCTGGAGACTGGAAAGATCAAGATCAATGTCTGGCAGAATTCACTTTTTGCTGAGAGCCCTCTTCTTGGTTTGCAGGTATCAGTTTTCTTGCTGTGTCCTCACATGGCAGGGAGAAAAAGAGATGAGAGAGAGATAGGCAGGCAGACAGACAGGGAAGATGGGTAATTTCTGTGGTATTCTAAGCGTATCACTTGTACTTAAATTACTAACTGTACATGGATCAGATTTATGGGCTCCAGCAGACTACTCCAAATTCTGAATTTAAACAGCTCTCCTCTCCTATGTTTCGGGGAATTCTCAAGAAATCCATCTTTAACTACCCAAGAAGCTGTATACTGTATTTCTTATGGTCAGAGTTCTTGGTACTGTGAAAGACTGGGAGAGAAAGGATATTTTATATATATATATATATATATATATAAAATTATATATGTAAAAATATAGTTGACGCACAGTGTGTCATTAGTGATTTGACAACTTTATGCCTTATGCTAAGGTCACCACAAATGTGGCTATTATATGTCACCATACAACACTATTAAAATATCATTCACTATATTCCCCATGCTGTGCCTTCTGTCCCTATATTCATTCCATAAATAGAAGACTATATCTCCTACTCTTTTTCAACCCTTTTTGCTTATTTCCCAGTCCCCCACACCTCTGGCTACCATCAGTTCTCTGTATTTATGAGTCTGTTATGGTTTTTTGTTTATTCATTTGTTTTGGTTTCTAGATTCCACGTAGAAGTAAAATCACATGGTATTTGCCTTTCTCTGACTTACTTCACTTAGCCTAATGCCCTCTAGGTCCACCCATATTGTCACAAATGGCAAGATCTCATCTCTTTTTTTTATTATTATGTTAATCACCATACATTACATCATTAGTTTTTGATGTAGTGTTCCACGATTCATTGTTTGCGTATAACACCCAGAGCTCCATTCAGTACGTGCCCTATTTAATACCCATCTAAGTGTTGCTTTTATTTCTTTCTCCTGATTAATCACTTTAGCCTGTTTAGATCCCACCAGCACTATTACTGAAGGTGTTTAAACTAGAATATACCTGGATTTTAATAGCTTTTTACCAAATTCTCCTCTGCAACATAGGAAACACTTTAAATCATCAGACTTAATGTATTCTTTAATTATTGATTTTGGCCTGTATTGGTTCTGTTTATTCCAAGTGTAATTCTGATCATATCTAAGTGGGCTTTCAGATATTACTTCACTATCTGCAAATATCACTATTGTTGGCTGGCAATCAAACTTAAAAAGAAGCAATAGGTGCCGGAGTCCAGCTCCAGCAGGGAAAGGGTCCTTGAAGGAAAGGACGGCGTCGGTGAGTGAGGAGACACGGACACAGGATCAGGTTGCAAGCATCTCTTCCTGATAGCCTCGGCGGGACTTTATTTATACATTAGAATATTTCCTTGTTTTTTCCATTCTTTCATTACATATGATTTTATTTTTTACATCTTATCACAATCATCTTAAATCATTTTGGATTTAAAAATACAAAGGTACTAGACAGAGCGTGACCGTGCGAGACGAAGTGTAACCTATCTGCTATTGTGTGCTAATGCGGAAAAAGTTATATTTTTACTCTTGCTTAAAGATTATCTAAAGTTTATTCTTGCTCCCAAGGCAACTTACAATGTGTGCACCCTATCCTATCAAAGTAACATAGGGAGGTCCCTGTACTGTGGGAATGACATGAGATTTTTCTTTCCTAGAACTTTGATGTTTTAGAGGTGCCCGAGGAATCTCATCAATAGGGACTTTTACTGGGCCTGGATCCAACAGCTCCCTTAAGCAAAACTTATTAGAGAACTCCACGTTGCTCATGTTAGATGAATTATGGATTGGAAGACATTGGATATTTTTGCTTCTTGGCCCATCGTCAGCCTTTTTGGAATCAGTTTCATTGTGAATGCTTACATAGGCATAACCAAATTTATAAATCATTTTATCATGAAACCCCAGAAAAAATCCCATGATTATAAAGATTGACACAAATAAAATGAAAGGAAGTAGGAGGAGCTAGCTGTGGAGTCTCCTGATTTTCAGGATTGTCCCCCATACTTGGCCTTTGTCAAACAGCATGAGTAGCTTGGCTCGTGCCAAGTAGGTTTTTAATAATGTTATATTTATTTGATTTATAAAAAGAAAACAAACAGAAATGACAGCATGCTCAGCATCTTCATCTCATCAGTTGGCTCTGTCTATTCCTCATCTGTATTCTTATCAGATTTTGTACCCATGTGTATTTCTCATCAGAATGGGGCACATGAAGGTGAGAGTCAAGATGTATGCACATCACATTGACACAAAGAAACCACAGTCTCAGTTTCCTGCATTTTTTTAAATAAGATTCTAGTCACACGTATGCATTGTATAGCCCACATGCCCACTCTCAGGAACCCATGAGCAGATGCAGTTTCACAGATCAGGAGTTTCACAGCAAGTAAGGCAGTTATGATATTCCACACCCATCTTCATTTTTTATTTCCAAACAAACATTATTGTGAAAAGCAGACCCAGATATTATTGTCCAAGGTAGTTCTAGGTCAAGCCAAACTTGACATCATTCTTTTACTCTCAGATGTTATTTTCTCCAGATTCCAATTTTTCTTTGTTACCCTACTATGGTGACATATTAATTTTGCATAGTGTCATCTCCATGTAACTTTTGGTATGGAGTCCATCTTTATGTTTCTTGCTCTAATTCATGGCTGTAGTATCCTCTTAAATCCTGTTGAAAGCACAATTTTTGTTAATAATTGTCCTATTTCCTTGTAAACTTTTTTTGAGGGCTTGTTCTCATTCATCCAAGTGATCACCTGTTTTAACTGCTATATTTTTAAATTGTATGCTTATCTAGTTCTCTAGTCATCTTTACAAATATGCATTTTATTTTATTTTTCTTTGTGGAAATTTATAAAAAACATTTCTTGACTCCATCAGATAACCAGCAATAATAGCAGAAATATTTAAATTAATTATGATTTTGTTAACCATAACTGGGAGAAGTATATGCAGAAGTAAATCTTAAGGCAAGAAAGGTAAATTCTTTCATAAAATTTATGTAACTTAAAAGAAATAGCACCTATCTGGAAATAATGGCTAAAAAACAGCTACCAAATTAACATGAGCAGGACTTTTTTTTTTAATTGGTGATTTTTGTATTAACTAGGATTACTAGGGGATGGACAGATTTTCCACTATTTGCCTATTTCAGTGTAAGTGCTGAGAATAAGGAAATATATCTACCACCAGCTCTCTCAAGAGTGCTATTGAAGTACAAATAAGTCTATTCCACAGCCTGATTGTCTCCAAACTTTTCCAGTGCATATTTTCATATATTAATATTGCTGTAATTTGAATGATTCTAATTCTCACTCTTCACCACCAATATCATCATCAAAATTAAGTATTATTTTGTATACCTTTATTTGTACAATTAATTACTTTTGAGATTCTGATGTTTAATATGAAACCAAATCACTAATTTAATAAATAATTTAATAAAATAATTTGAGTTAAGTCAAATAATTAAGTATAAATAAATAATAATACAAATACTTTGATAATCAAATAAAATAATTGTATCATAATAATGAAATAATTTAAATAGTAATCCATCATTCATTAATTATTTCATCATTAATTTCCATGCATAGAAGAAGAAATTAAATAACAGTGATATTACTTACACATTTTTTTAAGTTTCTACACTCATACTTATTTATCTGAAATTGAATCTAGGCTTTCTTTATTTATGGTCAACATGCTATACCTGCTACTTCCCAATATGAATAGAAATTTGCCCCACTAGGAAAATCTTCAATCATATTTGTAGAAATGTGGGTTGGGATTTATCGGATGACTTAAATTACACAACACTTGGAAGACCTAAAATATATTTCTTCATTTGTTATTAAGGTGTTTAGTTTTATAGGAAATAATGTTTATTTATTTTTAAAATATTTCATTTATTTATTTGACAGAGAGAGAGAGAGCGAGCACAAGCAGGGGGAGTGGCAGGCAGTGGCAGAGAGAGAAGCAGGCTCCCCACTGAGCAGGGAGCCTGATGCAGGGCTCAATCCCAGGACCCTGGGATCATGACCTGAGCTTAAGGCAGATGCCTAACTGACTGAGCCACCCAGGTGCCCCTATAGGAAATAATGTTTAAAGCTAAAAAATATTTTCTATGTTTTTCCATTACATGGAAATGCCACTTTTTAAACTTTAAAATAATGATTTTGAAAAAATCAAAGCTCATTGAACATCATGTTTACCTGTGCTTTTAAGACAATGAATCAACTTTAATTTCCTTATACTGATTTTAAAAGCTACGAATTTTCTTTGCATAAATTTTGTCTTTTGTAAAATATAGAGCAGCCAAGTATTATGAAAATCGATTATTTTAATTAAATTCAACTAATTAAACTTCAGTGTATTTTTTAAATTCTAAAGAATTTTGTAATTTTTATTAGTTTCATATTTTTAACAATGTTAAGTATATTTTGTGTTTTAAGTACATTTTTTGATACTTCTTCTCTAAGAGCTCTCTGTATAAGTGAAAAATCAGGCATATAAATAGATAAATAACAGAACAGTGTGGTATTTGCCATGTGGCATAATTATGAAAGATGTAGCAGTAGTATTAATAAAAAAAGAGAATTAAAAAAAGAGGCTAATTATTGGTATTAGATAAAAATCAGAAAAGCCTTTGGGTAGAAATAACATCTAAAGGAAATTTAGAATATAAATAGAGTTTAACATGAGAATAACAATGTAGAATTAATTATCTAGGAGGAAGTAGATTTTTATAAAAGAGGGAAATGTTTGTGTCCATAAATTAGGCACATAGCATAGGACTATGAAAATTAATAACACAGGAGGATTAATCTGTAAACCAAAATTGTCAATAGTGACAGTAAACTGACAAGTTTTATAGTTAAAATTATCATTTTCTATCCTTTTAGAAAAAAGGAAAGCAAAAACATTCAAATACATTTAAACAGATATTATCCTGATTTCTTTTCCTTGGATAAATGTGAAAGAGTCATAATAAAGGCAACTTAGAACCCCAGAATGGCTTCTTCTCAACAGTATTTGTTCTTTAAGGAATGCATGACAACAAGAGTGGATTGAAGAAAGAAATTAAATAAACATAAAACCTTATGGAAGTCTGTTGTCTTTGTATCTGATTATGGACACATTGTTAAAAACACTGGCAGAGACAATAGTGATTTGAAAAAAAAGAATTGAAAGTAATACTCTATGGAAGAATTTGATTCTCAGAAATTACCAAAGATATGAAATAAAAAGGAAATGTTTTTATCTGATGAGGATGAGAAAAGTTAAAAACAAGTACAAAACTTAGGGTTGGTTCAAACTCCTCCAAGTATTTTGGTTGAGAATTTAAATTTGTATAGTATTTCTAGAACACATACCTTTTCTCTATTCTAGCTTTGGAAATTTACTCTGAATACATTGTCTCACATATATATTTGTATGTTAAACATTAAATAATGTTAATGGTTAATTTTTCATTAAATTTGTCAATTTGTCAATCTTCTAGATTTTCCACAATGGGTGTGTATTACATTGATAATAATAAAAGGTGCACACATTTTAGAAATATTTTCCTCCCCAAAATAATCTCACAATGCATTAGAACTTAAAATTCTCATGCTACATTGATGCCAGGTGCGTCAAAATAATTTTCTTTTTCAGAATAATTTTCATTTTGGGGACCCTGAATGGCTCAGTCGTTAAGCATCTGCCTTTGGCTCAGGTCATGATCTCTGAGTCCTGGGATCAAGCCCCACATCGGGCTCCCTGCTCTGGGGGAAACCTGTTCTCCCTCTCCCACTCCTCCTGCTTGTGTTCCCTCTCTCTCTGTGTCTCTCTCTGTCAAAAAAAATTAAGAAAAAAAGAATAATTTTAATTTTAACAAACCTTGTCACATGTCTATGTTTTGTGCCAAGACCTTTACCCTGTAGTGTCTTTTTTTTTTTTTTAATGGATCCAAGTCTTTTAAAATATCAGTGCCTGTGTCTCTTAACATTATGCTTATATAAGTAATAATTATCAGTTTAAAATCAGGGGATATAAGATGCAAAGCATCCTTCATACGATTGCCGATCATACCAATCCTGTTCAGTATTCTCTGGTGCACACATGTTATGAGATGCCGTATGTTTAAATTAATGTGTCAACTTGACTGCTCTAAGGGATGCCCACATAGTTAGTAAGACATTATTTCTGGGTATGTCTGTGAGGGTGTCTTCATAAGAAATTAACATTTGAATCAGTAGACTGAGTAAGGAAAATCCTCTCACCAATGTGGTGGTGGGTATGGGTTATCATTCCAATCTACTGAAGGCTCAAATAGAATAAAAATGCAGAAAAAGGGCAATTCTCACTATATTATAAGCTGGGACATCCATACTCCTGCCCTTGAATACCAGAGCTCCTGGTTCTCAGGCCTTTGGACTCCAGCTGAATTACATCACCACTTTTCTTGGGTCTCTCTATTGTAGATGGTATATTGTCATATATCTCAATCTCTCAAATTGCATGAGCCAATTCCCATAATAACTCTCCTCTTATATATCTATATATCCTATTATTTTTCTGGACCCCAATACAGATGATATCGACAAATATCATCCTCTCTAAAAAAATTGTAGTCTTAATAAACATGCACATTTAGTCTATTTTCTGAGAACTGTATGAACATTGCAACAAATGAATTTCATTTTGAATGCTTTGCTAGTAGACTTACTAAACTGAAGAGAAAAATAACTGAGTTGTAATTGCATACCTATACAAACCAAGATACCTTTACTCTGTATGTGTAAATATTGGAATAGAACATTCAGTATTTCTTTATTTTTACAGTATGATTATAGTCCTATAAATAGAAAACTAGCTACCAGATATATCTTATAAAGATTGTGAAAACATATTTGCAATTATGAAGGATAAATGAGTAACTTACATACATTATTCAGAAATATAAAATGTAACTAGAAAGGAAACATGTAAACTACAAATTCATTTCTTTTTTTTTCTTGTATGATAATTTTTTTTCATTTTATGTTAATCACCATACATTACATCATTAGGTTTTGATGTGTTCCATGATTCATTGTTTGCATATAACACCCAGTGCTCCATTCAATATGTGCCCTCTTTAATACCCATCACCAAGCTAACCCATCCCCCCCCACCACCCTCCCCTCTAGAACCCTCAGTTTGTTTCTCAGAGTCCATAGTCTCTCATGGTTCATCTCTCCCTCTGATTCCCCCCCTTCATTTTTCCCTTCCTATTATCTTTTCTTTCTTTCTTTCTTTTTTTTTTTTTAAATATAATGTATTATTTGTTTCAGAGGTGCAGGTCTGTGATTCAACAGTCTTACACAATTCACAGCACTAACCATAGCACACACCCTCCCTAATGTCTACCAGATTTTGTTTTATCTAGACTTTGTTTTTCTTTCCCCATTCATTAGTTTTATTGAAAACCTTTTTTCAAGATTCAAGACTGTTCATACTAATCTCTAGGGATTTTTTAATTTTGTATTTGCTACTGATCTCTCTACCCCTTGACTGGTGATAGTGTTATGTGTTAATGCTGTTGCTGTTATCATCAAAATTTTAAGGGTATAGAAAGTTGATAGTACTTTGGTTATTCAAAATCAATAAAAGTTTAAAAAGTTTATATATTTTCATGTTTAGTTTTTGTGACATATATAATAGATTTTTGATAAAGTGAAGGACTTATTTTATTTCTCCCCATCCTATTCATTTTTTTGAACTTCCATAGTTGACCATATTTTGGGCTTGAGTCCTTTTCCTCTCTTGTTCTATGTCTACCCTCTAAAGTACCAATCTATATCTAACTATCATCTCTGCATCTATTATATCATGCATCTGTGTCTAGATCCGTTTTATGTATGTACATTTTTGTATCTATATTTTCTCTCTAAATTCTATATATTTGAAGGCATATAAAACCAGTGCAGACTTTATATAGTCATATTTAAATACTCTCATGATGGATATTGAGTTCATCGTCAGATGGTGCTATCATATTATGTTTCATATTTACTTTTTTTTGCTAGTGGGATTGAGCAAATTTTCGTGTCTTTGATCATTCTTGTGTCATTTTTGTAAATTACTTTTTAAAAATATTTTAAAAATTTGTATCTGCTGTTTATCTTTTTCATATTGATATGTGATCATAAAATAATTACTGGATGGCAATTCTTCTGTTTCAGATTTGAAGATATCATATATCTAAACAACTAGAGCATCTTTTATCATTTAAAACATCATTCTGTTTAACTTGGAAAGTCTACTTATCTTTGTATATACTTTTATTGAGTATTTTTAGTTTATCCTTACATTAGGCATAAATTTAATATTCTATATTATTTCTGTTTTTTTTTTACATTTAGGTTTTTAATTAACCTATTGTGTGTGTATGTATGTGTGTTTTGTGAGTCCAGTTATATTTTTCACAATAAAAACCAATATATAAAATGTAATGAATAATATCCAATTTCCCCCTATTGTCTGTTGGTATAAATATGAATATATATTTAAATCTGCTTGGGGTTCTTTATTCTTTTTTGATGATGGTTTCTATTTTTTATGATTCATTCTTCTAAATTACCATTCTTTAAATGTCTTGACATCAGATAGGGCATGTCTCTGTCTTAATTTGTTCTTTTAGAATTATTGTGACTATTCAGGCATCCTAACAATTTATTATAAAATTTAAAATTACCAATTGAATACTTATATTTTTATTTATTTAAATTTTATTAAATTTGTTTTAAATTTATAAATGAATTTGGGAGAAATTGGCATCTAAACAATTTGAGTCAACTCGTAGAAATTGTATATATTTCTTTTGTTTTTGCTCTGTGCATAAAAATCTTACACCTATTTTATTAGATATATTCTTAAGCATCATTTATCTTGCTGCTATTTTGAATGTGATCTTTTACTATTAAATGTTCTGATTGTAATCACTGGCAAGTAGAAATGTCATAGATTTTTGAACATTTACCTGACTTCTGGCAAAAATTCTGGCATAAACTCACTTATTAATTCTAAAACTTTGTCTTAGATTCTCTTAGATTTAAAGTGGTGACAATTTCATCATCTGTAAATCACTGCAACTCTTTTTTTAATTGAAATATAGTTAGGATACAATGTTATATTTGTTTCAGGTATACAGCATGGTATTTTGACAGTTCTATACATTGTGAGATACTCACCATGATAAATGTAGTCACCATCTGTCACCATACAAAGTTATTACAATACTATTGACTATATGCCCTGTGCTGTCATAAAATAAGCCACGGGGATAAAACGTACAGCACTGTCACTTTTCGCTCTTTCTTTTATGCTCCTTAAGGCTTTCACTTACTCTCTCATCCTCTCAAACTCATGCACCTCATTCTCCCTTCCTTCTTACTTAAGAAAAAATCTTAATCAGGACTTAAACCAAAATACTAGTGAGGTAGAGGAGTATGGAATATTTTTAAATTTCTAATATAATATCTCTTTGGCCCTCATTGTCCTTCATCGTCTTTCTCTCCCTTGATTATTAATATTTGTACTAGATACAGTGCTTCCATTCCATTTTCTCTTTAATTCATTAAAATTCAGACTTTCTAATTACAGAAAGATAGATTTGGGGAGCCAGGCCTACTTAGGTGATCTAGATTTGTAAATGATTTTTGAAAAGAATGTTCTATTTATGTGTATTGTGAGGCAAGCTTTTACCTGTGTTCTTCAGCTATCCTTTACATCGTCTTACTTTTTTTGTCAGATGTGTCAAAGTGAGGAATTTTAAAATTTATAACTTTGTGGATTTTTCATATCTTTCAAATTTTCCTTAATATATTTCAATATAAGGCATATTTGGTACAAAAAATTGTGGTTGTTTTTTCTTCATGGAGGATTATTCAGTTTATCATTAGTTAAATAATCACTCTTACTCTCAATTATTTTTATCTCAATTCTATTTTGCTGCAGTTGATAGTGATATACAGACTTTTTTGAAGGGTTCATAATATTTGCCAGATTTATTTAGTTAGCACTTATTTAGCTAAGCAACGCACTGAGCAAGCCTCATATATTTAATTCTTTATATCTGTTTCTTTTCCTCTTTAAAGTTCATTTTTTTCGGTTTCCTATGGGGAAATGCTTGGGGTTTTATTTATTCCTTATTGTTTCTTTAGAAAAGTAAGCATTTTCAAGTATATAGAGATCATTGATTTATCAATACTCGATTTTGGGACAGCATATCTAGTTACATAAAGAATGTTATATCTGTAATTATAAGTGATAGACAAATACTTTTGCTTTTTTTAAAATTTTTAATTATGATAAAATACACATACAAAATTTATCATTTTAACTCATTTTAAGTGTATGGTTTAGTAATATTACCTATATTCACATCACTGTGTAACTATTACTTCCAGCCATCTCCAGAACTCTTTATTTTTCAAAACTGAAACTCTGTGCCCATTAATACTAAATAACTGCCCATTTTCCTCTCATATCAGCCCCTGACAATCACTGCTTAACTTTCTGATTCTATGAATTTAACTACTCTAAGTACCTCATATAAGTGGAATAATGCAGTATTTATCTTTTTAGATTTTCTTTTTCTTTGAGAGAGAGACTGAGATAGAGAGCATGAGAGGGGGGAGGGTCCGAGGGAGAAGCAGACTCCCTGCTGAGCAGGGAGCCTGACGCAGGACTCGATCCCGGGACTCCAGGATCATGACCTGAGCTGAAGGCAGTCGCTTAACCAACTGAGCCACTCAGGTGCCCATAATGCAGTATTTGTCTTTATGTGAATGGCTTATTTCACACAGCTTAATGTCCTCAAAATTAATTCATCTTGTAGGTGTGTGCTAGAATTTTCTTTCTTTTTATATTGCTGAATAATACTCCATTGTAGTTATGTACCACATTTTCTTTGATACTTGGGTTGCTTCCACATTTTGGACTTTGGAAATAATGTTGCTATGAACATAGGTGTAAATATATCTCTTTGCTACCCTGCTTTCAGTTTTGGGGGGTGTATACCCAGAAGTGTAATTGCTAGATCATGTGTCAATTCTACTTTTAATTTTTTGAGGAATTGCCATACACTGACAGTGTACCAAGTTCCAATTTTTCCATATCCTCACCAATACTTGTCACTTTCTGTTTTCTTTTGTTTTATAGTAGCTATCCTAATAGGTGCAAGGTGGTATCTCATTATGGTTTTTATTTTTATTCCCTAATGATTAATGATGTTGAACATCTCATGTGTTGGTGATTTGTGTATCTTCCTCTTAGAAATCTATTCAAATGTTTTGCTCATTTTTTTTAAAGATTTTTATTTATTTATTTAACAGAGATAGAAAGAGAGCATAAGTAGACAGAGCAGCAGACAGAGGGAGAGGGAGAAGCAGGCTCTCTGCTGAGCAGGGAGCCCGATGCGGGGCTTGATCCCAGGACCCTGGGATCATGACCTGAGCCGAAGGCAGCTGCTTAACCGACTGAGTCACCCAGGCACCCCTGTTTCACTCATTTTTAACCCAAGTTGTTTGTGGGTTTTTTTTTTTTTTTGTCATTTAGTTATGGGAAATTTTCTTGGTTTTTATTCAAAAAGATCCTTGTAGAATACAGAAGATATAGATAGGTAGGTAGGTAGGTAGACAGATAAATAGAAGATAGATAGATATTAAGGATAGTGTTTTAGTATGGTGATAAAATATAAAATTTATACAACTGCATTTAATTTGTATAAAGCTATTTTTTATAATCCAGTGGAATATTAAATTTTCCAAATACAATATCAAAATGGCAAAATTACCAAGAAGATATACCAAAAATATTTTCCTTAGTCACTGATTTACTTTCATTTTTGGTAAAGAAATACTGAATACATTCTGTGATATATATATTTTTTGTTTTGTCAAAAATCAGGTGCACTAAAAATACTCATTTTATCTTTATTTCCTTCAAATATATTGTGATTAAGGTAAACCCTACAAACATATTCAAATATAATGACAAGATGGCAAAAATTTGAATGCCAAGGAAATAGTATTTGTAAGGTAAAGTGAAATTTTTAAAAATTTTTATGGAAATATCAGATTATTAATAACACAAAAGTATAAAACCAATAAAAATATAGTCTATTTTACAACAGGAAGCTTTGGTTTGTCCCCAACAGATTACACTTTAACTAACTTCAACATTTCCTAAATTTTACAATTTAAAAATGTGTTACTTTTACATATTTGACAGCAGATATATTCCAGTGGCATTGAAAATAAAAAGAGCTTAGAATAATTAGTTAAGAAAAAGGAAACTATCAGTGTCTTTCATTGTTACCATCACCCATCTGTGAGCCACATCAAAAATTGCATTTAATTTGAGGCCACATTTTCCAGCTGATTTCCCTAATGGAGCAAATTCGATATTTATGACTATACAAGTATTATCTATAACATGGAAACTTGTATGGTCCAGTGGTCAAGGATGTAGGCTTCCAGTCCAAAATGTCTGCTTGAATTTCTGCTTTGTCATTTAGTCTCTATGTGAACTGAAGCAGATTGCTTAAATTTATATACGTATATAGTTGTGGTTTTTTTTTTTTTCAGTCTATAATATGGGAGCCATGATGATAATAAATGGACATTTTTCACAGAATTACTGTGGACATTAAAAGAGTTAGCTAGCATACATTAAGTCATATGTACCCTAATAAGTATACTGTATGAAAACAGATGTAGAAGAGAAAATTGATTAGCATAGCAAGATTTGGGTTGAGAGTAGGTCAGAAGCCCATATCTACCACTTACTAATTACTCTGGGTTAATCGTACTATAAATTTGCATGTTTATATTTAAAGTGGGGATATTATTTGTTTCATTTCCCAAGGTTTGCTATGTGGTTTTAATGGTTTAATTCGTTTAAAGGGCTTCATACAGTGACTAGTAAAGAGACAAAGTCAATATGAACTACTATTTTTAATAAATGATAACCATCAAAATAGTGCTCTTGCTTTAAACAATAATGTATACTGTATTGTTTTATTAATTTTTAAGTTAATCTTATTTACCTTTTCACCTCTGAATTTGCTGTTGTAATATCTTCTTTCTATGCACCTGCCCTTCACTCTTGTGGCCAACCCAATTCATGGCTCCCAGTGTCAGTGGCTCTAACTCTTATGTATGTACATGGGTGGTTGAAAGGTGATTCTGAAGAAACACACACACATTCAAGTATAAGACAGAATATGTGTGTGGGTGTGTGTGTGTGTATTTTCAGCATACAGATTATAGAAATATTCATCTAATTATATTTGAGTTCTTCCTGAGCTGCCTCACAGTAAATATGATAAGATACTCCATTCAGGCTATGAGTTGGAATTATTATGCATCCATTTATACACCAGTATGATTAAGCAGCCTTATGGTACGTCAATTTGATAGATTTTGTACATTACTAAAATTGTTGCTTATTCTATATTCCCTGTTTTTTCCATTTTTTATTTTTTAAAACACTTTCAAATACTTAAAAAGAGATTTATAGGCAAAGCAACATCTTTGCAAACATCACTCAAGTCTTCTAATATAATTTGCTCCCAGCTCTAAAAACATCTGTCATTTAATGCAATGTTCTTTTATGTTAATTCATGGAGAAAAAGAAAAATATCACATAAAATAAGATGTGTTTTTATTGTAATAAGTCATAAAAACATAGTTTTACTTAACCAACTAAATAAACATTTACTGGTATTGTAAATAAGTTTAGAAAGATAAATGCCATTTTTAATGAAGATTTTCTCTCAGTTGTGTTATGAAACTAGATATATATGAACATGTCAGAACCCATCAAATTTTACACAAAGTGTTTTTTATTGGGTAAATTCTAGAAGTTAAAAATGGAATCACTATGCTTCCTCTTTAGCGTCTTAAAAATACCAAATTTATCTAATTTACCTACATCATTCTTAAAGGATATTTTATAAGAATGATATTAAACAAGAAAAATGGAATTTCCCATGTGTTTTAAAATATGTATCAGTTTTGAATATCTTCTAAAAAGAGGCATATGCCTATGTTCACATATTTGCTCTAAATCGTGTTTAATATTATAACAGTTTGAAATAAGCTAATGTAATGATTTATTAAATATGAATATAAAGAATGATTTATTGTGTTGTAATGCCTATTTTAATAATCTAGTACATAAATGTGTGAATGTGTTCAAAATATGTATTGGTATAAATTATACCTAACAATTAAGTTCAATGTCAGGCCAATTCCATTTTCATACTAGATGCTCTATTATTCAAATCAGAAAACAGATATGAAACAAAAGTGAACAAAAATATGCCTTTTGAATCAAGGCAGGACATATCTAAATACAGAAATCATAATTTACTTACCAGGTGAATATATCTGAGACTGGAGCCTAGTTATTTATCATTCTGGAGTAGAGCACCTCAGCCGGGACTGATTCTACCCTCTACCAGAGTTTATGTATTTTAAATGTTTCTTTAAATACACAGATCTATATTTGAATGCCAAATTTGAGCAAATTATTCTTGCTAACACTTAACAATTCACACTATTATACTAACCAATATTTGATAAAATTTGGCAAGTGGTTTAAGATTATGTTTTCTTCTGTTATTCAACAAATATATTGAACGTCTATAATATGCAGGACATTTTGGTTTTATTTAGGTTCTAAAAGAAAGTCAGTCATGGATCATTCAAGGAACTTGTAGCATTTTTAATAAGTAAGGATTTTAGAGAAAAATGCAATGATTTTATTTAGGGGATCAAAGAAGTCTCCAGCAAATTGTTGTATCAAGCTGAACCTTGGAGGAAAGAGTGGAACATATAGATATGGATTTAGGGGTAATTCAGAGAGAATGAACATTTTCAGAGGGAATTTTGAAGTGAGAACAAGTAGCTTATTATCAGCTGGACCACAGGAAGCAATGAGAATTGATGGTAGGAAAGATTTTGTAGGATTTTTTTAAAGATTTTATTGATTTATTTTTGACAGAGAGAGAGAGGGAGACAGTGCGACAGGGATCACAAGCAGGGGGAGTGGGAGAGGGAGAAGCAGGCCTCCCACTGAGCAGGGACCCCGCTGCGGGACTCGATCCCAGGACCCTGGGATCATGACCTGAGCTGAAGGCAGACGCTTAACTGACTGAGCCACCCAGGCACCCCGAGATGTTGTAGGAATTTCAAGGATAGGCTGAAGTATTTAGATTTTATTCACCATGCAACTGGAAGACCTTAAAAATGTTTCCATAATGAGCAATAGTATCAGTGTTATCATGCAGGAAAATTAATTAGGCAGCAACATCCCAAAGTACTTAGAGCTGGAAACTGGAAATTTAGTTATACATAGTAGATGATTTAGTCCCAATTGTGGGAAGATTTTGGACAGTAAAACATCACTAATAACCTTCCTGAAAGACTGGCATGGATACCCACTGGAGCAGGCAAGGAAGTCAAGGAAGCCGGGTACATCCAGCTGCCAAAGTGGTACCACACTAGGGAGCTGGTGGAGAAGACTATGGAAGTCTGGTATCTGTGCTTTTGGTTATGGACGTGGGATTGCTGGTGGTTGGCAGGGTAGGCAGTTGAGAAGAGCTAAATATAAAAGGAAAAGTTAGGGCAAGTTGAAAGATGCTGGCACCTGTGCATTTCTCTCATTTCATGGAGTATAGAATAGGTTAAAATTGGTTTGTACTGTTGCATCAGTCTCTTACCATAAATAAAATGAGAACTTTCAGAGACTGATGGCAGGTGATTCTGTTTTCCAAATGACATATACATTTTCTTCTGAACAAAACCAGTAGGAAATAGTTCCAGCTTAACTGAATTGACATAATAGAAAAGAAATATAAAAGTTTGTGTAGAATTTTTGAAGCTGAATTTAGTTCTCATCTGGTTGCTTGTATGAATGATTAATAAATTAAGTTATATCATTCTCAATATTTGTCATGGAGTTTAAAATTTCCTACTTATATATCTTTTAATATGTAAATCATTAGAACACTTGTATCTCCTTTTCAGTGTGTATAAATATTTATTTTTCTTTTTTATCATTTGAATGTTTCCATATAAGGGCACTTGTGGTTCTAGAATACTTCCAAATTTTCATGATCTATCATTATGAAAGTTGCCTATCTAAAGTTTCCACTACTTCCTGTTTCAGGAACTCTAAATAGATATATACTGGGACGTTCCAATCTCTCTTTTTTTTTTTCAGTTAATTGTTGATTAATTCTTGCATTGGTTTAATTTTTTATAGTATCCTCTTATACTTTCATTGGCTCTGAATTGACTCTATTTCTTTATGCTGTATATTTATATATTTATATATATATATCATTAATTCAGTGTATATATGTAATATATGTATGTATATTTTTATTCCTCCTATGTTTTAAATTGAATATTTAACATATTTTTGCATTAGAGTTGTCTATTTTAGTCTTATGATTTTACACTATTTTTTCTATTTTGTATATATTAATATTTATATATTTGATAATCTTATAAATGATATACATTTCAGATTCAAAATCCAAAAAATTAGAGTGTTTTTTTCTTCCCCATTTGTTAGACTTTTGGCTATCTTTAATGAAGTTATTTTTCAAATTTTACATTTTAAAATATTCTTCAAAAATCTTTTTCTCTAAAAGAAAAAAAAAAAGGCACTATTGCAAGTACAAGTATATACTTCTACCTTAGGGGACTCCAGTTCAGAACCAAGACATATATTGGCATCATGTGGTTTGTGTTCCATAAAATAGATTCCAGATCTTGTCCCTAAGCTAATACTAAGATTGTCCCAGGCCCTTATGAATCTCTTCTTCAATACTAGCAGTTGGTACCGGTCACAGGTGTTTTTAGTATCTGTGCACACAGAGGATCTCTGCTGCAGTCCTGTCTTAACTCTTGCTGCCAGTTCACATTTCCTAAGCACATTAATTTCTCCGAGGCTGGTACCATGAAAAGGTTGAAATCCTACCTGTGGCTTATTGCAAGGACCAGGTCTTTGCTGCTTTATGGCCTCAGTTCATGGGTTTTATGCATTATCTTTTCTAGACTATCAAGATGTACGTCCATAATTAGAGTGCCTGACTCCATTTTTTTGATATCTGACTGTGGATAGCTTTTTAATTTTTTTTTTTATTTAAAGTCCATAAGTTAACATACACTGTAATATTGGCTTCAGGTGTAAAATATAGTGATTCATCACTTATATACCCGGTGTTCATCACAAGTAGACCCCTTAATCCCCATCAACTATCAGGTTGTTCTCTATGGTTAAAAAGTCTGTTTCATGGTTTGCCTCTCTCTTTCTTCTTTTCCCTATGCACATTTGTTTTCTTTCTTAAATTCCACATATGAGTGAAATCTTATGGTATTTGTCTTCCTCTGACTGACTTATTTTGCTTAGCATAATGCTCTCTAGGTCCATCCATGTTGTCACAGCTGGCAAGATTTCATTCTCTTTTATGCCTGGGCAATATTTCATTGTGTGTGTGTCTACACACACACACGCACACACCACACCTTCTTTATCCACTCATTAGTCAATGGACATTTGGGCTCTTTTCAAAATTTGGCTATTGTTGGTAATGCTGCTATAAACATCAGGGTGCATGTATCCCTTCGGATTAGTATTTTTGTGTTCTTAGGGTAAATACCTAGGAGTACAATTGCTGGAACATAGAGTAGTTCTATTTTTAACCTTTTGAGGGACATCGTACTATTTTCCACAGTGGCTACACCTGTTTGCATTCCCATCAACAGTGCAAGAGGGTTCCCCTTTCTCCACATCCTTGCCAACACCTGTTATATTGTTGATTTTAGCCATTCTGACAGGTGTGAAGTGATAGCTCATTTTAGTTTTGATTTGTATTTCCCTGATGATCAGTGATGTTGAGCATCTTTTCATGGGTCTGGTTGGAGATCTGTATGTCTTTGGGAAAGTGTCTATTCATGACTGCTGGCCATTTTTTAACTGAATTATTTGTTTTTGGGGTATTGAGTTTGATAAGTTTTATATCTTTTGGATCTAACTCTTTATCAGATATGTCATTTGCAACTATCTTCTCCTATATTCTAAACTGCCTTTTAGTTTTGTCAATTGTTTCCTTCACTGTGCAGAAGCTTTTTATTTTGATAAGTCCCAATAGTTTATTTTTGTTTTTGTTTCCCTTGCCTCCAGAGACATATCTAGAAGTTGCTGCAACCAATGTCAAAGAGATTACTTTCTGTGTTCTCCTCTAGGATTTTGATAGTTTCAGGTCTCACATCTAGGTCTGTAATCCATTTTGAATTATTTTTTGTTCATGGTGTAAGAAAGTGGTCCAGTTTCATTCTTTTGCATGTTGCATGTCCAGTTTTCCCAACACCATTTATTGAAGATACTTTGTCCCATTGCATATTCTTCCTGCTTTGTTGAAGATTAATTGACCATACAGGTGTGGATTCATTTCTGGGTTTTCTATTCTGTTCAGTTGATCAAGTGTGTCTGTTTCTGTGCCAGTACCACACTGTCTTGATCACTACAGCTTTGTAATAGAGCTTGAAGTCCAGAATTGTGATGCCTCTAGCTTTGCTTTTCTTTTTCAAGATTGCTTTGGCTATTTGGGATCTTTTGTACTTCCATACAAATTTTAGGATTGTTTGTGCTAGCTCTGTGAAAAATGCTGGTTGTATTTTGATGGGATTGCATTAAATGTGTAGATTGCTTTAGGTAGTTTAGGTATTTTAACAATATTGTTCTTCCAATCCATGAACATGGAATGTTTTTCCAATTCTTTGTGTCTTCTTCAATTTCTTTCCTAAGTGTTCTATAGTTTTCAGAGTGCAGATATTTTACCTCGTTGGTTACATTTATTCCTAGGTATCTTATGGGTTTTGGTGCAATTATAATGGGATTAATTTCTTAATTTCTGTTTCTGCTGCTTTATTATTCATGTATAGAAATGCAACAGATTTCTGTGCATTGATTTTGTATCCTGTGACTTTACTGAATATGTGTATCAGTTCTAAAAACTTTTTAGTGGAGTCTTTCAGGTTTTCTGTATAGAGTATCATGCAAATAGTGAAAATTTTACTCCTTCCTTGCTGATCTGGATGCCTTTTTTTCTTTTTGCTGTCTGATTGCTGTGGCTTGGACTTCCGATACCATGTTAAATGACAGTGGTGAGAGTAGATATCCCTGTCTTGTTTCTGACTATAGTGGAAACACTCTCAGCTTTTCCCCATTGAGGATGATATTAGCTGTGGGTTTTCCATATAAGGCCTTTATTATGTTTCAGTATGTTCCCTGTAGATCTACTTTTTGAGGGTTTTTACTATGAGTGGAGATTGCACTTTGTCAAATCCTTTTCTGCACCTATTGGTCTTATCCTTTCTTTTATTAATGTGATGTATCATGCTGATTGATTTGCGAATATTGAACCACCCTTGCAGCCCAGGAATAAATCACACTTGAATCATGATTCTTTTATATATCACAATCATGATTCTCAGTGATTCTTTTAATGCACTGTTGCATTCAGTTTGCTAGTATGTTATTGAGATTTTACATCCATTTCCATCAGGGAATAAGCCTATAGTTCTCTTTTTTAGTGGAGTCTTTAGCTTGTTTTAGTATCATGATAATGCTGGCCTCATAGAATGAATTTGGAAGTTTTATTTTCCTTTTCAATTTTTTGGAATAGTTTGAGAGAAATAGGTATTAACTCTTCTTTGAATTTTTGGGAGAATTTGCCTGTGAAACCATCTAGCCCTGGACTTTTGTTTTTCGGAGATTTTTGATTACTGATTCGATTTCTTTGCTAGTTATCGGCCTGTTCAAGTTTTCTATTTCTTCATGTATCAGTTTTGGTAGTTTATATGTGGGAGTTTATCCATTTTTCCAGGTTGTCCAATTTGTTGGCATATGGTTTTTCATAATATTCTCTTATAATTGCTTGTATTTCTGTGGTGTTGGTTGTCATTTCTCCTCTCTTGTGATTTATTTATTTGGATCTTTTCTTTTTGATAAGTCTGGCTAGGTGTTGATCAATATTATGACTTTTTTCAAAGAACCAGCTCCTAGGTTCATTGGTCTGTAAATCTCTTTTTTTATTTCTATATCATTTATTTCTGCTCTAATCTTCATTATCTTTCCTTCTGGATTTAGGCTTTGTTTGTTGTTCTTTTTCTAGCTCCTTTATGTGTAAGTTTACGTTATTTATTTGATATTTTTCTTTCTTTTTGAGGTAGGCCTGTATTGCTACATATTTTCCTCTTAGGACCACTTTTACTGTATCCCAAAGGTTTTGGATCTTTGTGTTTTCATTTCCATTTGTTTCCATGTATTTGTTTTATTTCTTTTTTGATTTCTTGTTTGACCCATTCATTGTTTAGTAGCATGCTGTTTAACCTCCATGAATTTGTGGTTTTCTAAATTTTTTCTTGTGGTTGACTTCAGGTTTCATAGTATTGTGGTCATACAATATGCATGGTATGATCATAAACTTTTTGAGGACTGATTTGTGATCTAGTATGTAATTGATTCTAGAGAATGTCCCATGTGTGCTTGAAAAGAATGTGTGTTCTTCTGTTTTAGGGTGGAATGTTCTGAATATATCTGTTAAGTCCTCTGGTCCAGGGTGTCATTCAAAGCCATTATTTCCTTGTTTATTTTCTGTTTAGATGATCTGTCCATTGATGTAAGTGGGGTGTTAAAGTCCCCTACTATTACTGTATTACCAATTAGTTCCTTTATATTTGTTATTGTTTTATGTTTGGGTGCATCCATATTGGGTGCATAAGTATTTGCAACTATTAGATCTTCTTCTTGGATTGTCCCCTTTATTATGATATAATGCCCTTCTTCATCTCTTGTTACAGTCTTTGTTTTACAGTCTAGTTTGTCCAATATAAGTATTGCTACTCTGGCTTTCAGTTGCATAATAAATGTTTCTCCAACCACTCACTTTCTATTTTATTAATTTTATTTTGTTATGTTAGTCACCATACATTACATCATTAGTTTTTGATGTAGTGTTCCATGATTCGTTGTTTGTGTATAACACCCAGTACTCCATGCAGTACGTGCCCTCTTTAATACCCATCACCAGGCTAACACATCTCCCCCCCTCAAACCTTCAGTTTGTTTCTCAGAGTCCATAGTGTCTCATGGTTCATCTCCCCCTTCGATTCCTTCCTTTATTTTTCTCTTCCTACTATCTTCTTATTTTTTTAACATATATTATTTGTTTCAGATGTACAGGTCTGTGATTCATCAGTCTTACACAATTCACAACATTCACCAAAGCACATACCCTCCCCAATGACCATCGCCCAGCCACCCCATCCCTCCCACCCCCCACCACTCCAGCAACCCTCAGTTTGTTTCCTGAGATTAGGAGTCTCTTATGGTTTGTCTCCCTCTCTGGTTTCATCTTGTTTCATTTTTTTCATTTATGATCCTCTGTCTTGTTTCTCACAGTTCCCCATTTCAGTGAGATCATATGATACTTGTCTTTCTCTGATTGACTTATTTCGTTTAGCATAATACCCTCTAGTTCCATCCACGTCATTGCAAATGACAAGATTTCATTTTTTTGATGGCTGTATAATATTCCTGTGTGTGTGTGTGTGTGTGTGTGTGTGTGTGTGTGTGTGTGTGCATACCACATCTTCTTTATCCTTTCATCTGCTGATGGACATCTTGGCTCTTTCCACAGTTTGGCTATTGTGGACATTGCTGCTATAAACACTGGGGTGAACTTACCCCTTTGGATCACTACATTTGTATCTTTGGGGTAAATACCCAGTAGTGCAATTGCTAGGTCGTAGGGTAGCTCTATTTTCAACTTTTTGAGGAACCTCCATACCGTTTTCCAGAGTGGCTGCACCAGCTTGCATTCCCACCAACAGTGTAGAAGGGTTCCCCTTTCTCCACATCCTTGCCAACATCTGTTGTTTCCTGACTTGTTAATTTTAGCCATTCTGACTGGTGTGAGGTGGTATCTCATTGAGGTTTTGATTTGTATTTCCCTGATGCCAAGTGATTCCAACCACTCACTTTCAATCTGCAGATCATTAGGTCTAAAATGAGTCTCTTGTAAGTGGCATATGGATGGGTCTTGTTTTTTATCCACTCCCTTTTGATTGGAGCATTTAGTCTACTTAGATTCAGAGTGATTATTGATAGATATGTATTTAGTATCATTTTTTTACTCATTTTTTCATTGTGTCTGGAGATTTTCTATGTTTCTTTCTTGTCTTTGTCACTTTTGGTCTTTCCTTTCCACTTGGTGTCCCCTTTAATATTTCTTGCAGGGCTAGTTTAGAGGTCATGAATTCCTTCAGTTTTGTTTGGGAAACTCTTTATCTTTCCTTCTATTCTGAATGATAGCCTTGCTGGATAGAATATTTTTGGCTGCAGATTTTTCCCATTTAGCACTTTTTATTCTGAATTAATTTAGATTTCTCATCATCTATCTCTAATTTTTTACCAAAGATTTTAATATACTTATTTGGCAAAAAGTTTTCCCACCCCCTTAATTCTGTGAATATGCTGGATCACTTTGAATTATTTTTGAATGTTAAACTAATTTGAATTGTTGAAATAAATCCCATATAATGACAATATATTATGGTTTTGTGTATTTCTAAATTTTATTGCATCATATTTTATTTAGAGTTTTTGTGTTCATGTGTTAATGGAACATACTGCCTTTACATTTGTGTGTGTGTGTGTGTGAGAGAGAGAGAGAGATTTTGGTATATACTTATTCTGGATTCTTAATATATGGGGTCAATTATTTTTTAAATATGGAGAAATAATTGATTTTTCTGTTTCTTCTTGTTTTTGTTTTGGTAAGTGTGTTTTTCTTTCCCAAATATTTTATACATTTCACCTAACGTGTCAAATGTATTGCCACAAAGTTATTTATATTACCATCTTATTATCATTTAGGACTGGAGGATCTGTAGTGTAGCATGAGTAGTTTGTGGTTTTGCTTTCTTTTCACGCTCTGAGTTTCAGTGTTTATAAATTTTATTAAAATTTAAATAGCCTTAGGCTTTATTGGTTTTCTTTTTTGAACATATATTTAATATTTAATTTTTGCTTAGACCTAATCATGTCTCTCATATTGTTTTCTTTGTATTTACTTTTCTACAATAAAAGTTTAGATCATTGTTTTGCTTTTTCTTTTTAATATTTTACTTAAATTTTTCTCTAAATACTTGTTTCACCACGATTCCCCCAAAATTGATATTTTGTTTTCATTACCTTTCATCCAAAAGTATAATTGCCATTGCATTTTTTTTGCCATTGCAATTTTTAAATACATTTTGTGTTTACACATTCATGAATTTCCTAGTTGTATTTTTAGTTTCTAGTTTAATTCTATTATGGTGAGTATACCATATATGATTTACAATTTGGGATATTTGATAAGGCTTGTTTTATAGTTCTTTATATAAACTATGTCTCTTTTGGTAAATAGTCCATATGTTCATGGAAAGGATGTGTATTTTGCAAGTGTTGGATGCAGTTTTGCAAAAGGATCTTTCTTAACAATTATCTAGGTGATTTTACGTATCTACAAAGAAAAAGAGCCATCTTTTACCGTGTTTGTAGCCTTTGATTTCTTCACATTGTAGATGAACAGCTGATATTTCAGGTAATATTCAGTTGTGACTTACATATTGACAGTTGAGAGGATGTGAATTACTGAATTATTAGCAAATATTAAAGCCCATTCTACAATGCTGCCACCAAAAGAACATTTTATAAAGAAAGTCTGTCCTTGGTTTTTAAATGCATGAATTAACTGATGAAAAGAAAATCTATGTTAATGGATTTATATAGCTAAATAAATGATGAGCTAGTGTGTAAATGGATTCCTAGGAAACTCAGTAAATGTTGAACAACCTATTCTAATAATTTTTCTCCTTGCTGCATTTCAGTCATTTGGATATGTTTTCAAGCCCAGCTCTAATTACAGATAACACTTTCTTATTGTGCAGCAGTAAAAAAAGAATCTCTCTGAGATTATTTGATATGTCTGTGGGGAACAGAGGCTTCCCAGTTCTGGACATTTTCTTAGTGTTTTCTGTACTTCTCCAGTATATTTCACCCTCTTTATTTTTTCCTGAAAATATAAGAATAAGAATAAGAAGTAAATGTGTGATACAGATGTCATCCTTATTAGAAAATAAGCTGGAGGATTTGACTTAGCCTGAGAGCCAAATGGGCCTATTAAATGAACTTCAGCATTCAGCACCTTTAGCCTCTCAAAGACAGATAGTCCCAGACAGGATAGGTCTGACTCTGTAGAGAAGAGCTGATGAGTGTTTGTTTGTTTGTTTTTGATGGGTGTTATCTTTGAGAGAAATATTCTCAAGTTGAAATGGCACACATCATAGACAATCGTGTTGTATTGCTTCACCAGTACAACAACAGTGCTTTGTAACAAATCACCTCCAAACTCAGTGGTTTAGAACAATACATTTTATTTATCTATCTATCTATCATCTATCAATCATCTATCTATCGATCATCTATCGATCATCTATCATCTATCAATCTATCATCTACTATCATCTATCATCTATCTATCTATCTATCTATCTATCTATCTATCTATCATCTATCTATCATCATCTATCAGTAGGTGGCTCTGCTTCAGGCTGCCAGCCTACTGGGCTTGACTTAAGGCTGCAGTGAGTTTCAAGTCTGCTCTTGGGTTTCCACATTCTCTTTGCACCTGCACATAGCTGAGCATGCTTTCCTCTTGACAGATCACTGAAGCACAGAATGGAAGCAAACACCTCAAAGCCTTGGCTCAAAACTTGCCTGTTAACAATTCTACTCACATCTTCCTGCCCAAAGCAAGTTGTGTGAATATATACAAATCAATGGGTCTGCAAAATATATAAAACAAATCATATGAGGCATTAAAAACTCACATGACAAAGAGAAAATACGTAATTCCAAATATAGGTGAGAGTGGAAAACTGAGGATAACTCCACCATCCCACAAACACCTAGTTATTATGTCTAAATTTAGTAATCAAGAAAATCTACCTTCTCAATAGTTGGGTAAGGAAAAAGTTACTAAGCAGTTCAGAATTACTAATGTGTCTGCCTTCCCAGTTTCAAAATATTTATAATAGGGAATAAAAGTTTCTCTTTAAAAACTAGTACATCATTATTAGTATACTTAATAAAGATTGTAATAAAAATCAGTCTAAAAATAAGTTTGATTTCAATAGGATTTTTCCAGAAACTTGTGAAAGGTTATTTCATTTTAAGTGAAAATGAGAGAAAATAATTATTCTAGATGTTGATGATCATACACATTGCAGTTTTTATAGACATAATTCCTTGACAACTTAAAGAAATTTAGAGGAAATGAAACAAGGGTAACTTGGACCCCTATTACTCTGTTTTGAAGTTATTATATCACAGAGACTGCTCCAAAATCCATGTTAAGACTAAGGCCTTTTATAGAATTTGGACTTTTGACAAGAAAATATAATTATAAATTTCATTGTGTGTGAATTGATTGTCTCATTTTTGGAAACTGCTAATTTTACTATATAATGCAGGAGAATTTACCTGGACAAAATAGTGGAATGCATATTGTCAGATTATCACCTCACTTTCCAGGGATTATAGTTCTATAAAACTTAAATGAGGATAAAAAAAGGAAGAGATAAATATAGAAACATATTTCTTTAAGTTTTTTTAAATGTATCTTTGGAACACATTTTAAAATGACTCCTGGAATGGTTAATATGTTAAACTTATCTAAATAGAAGCAGAACAAAGGACTTACTCCTAATTTAGAATCTTTGTTCATGTCTCTGCTTTAAAATTTTTCAAAGTTCCTTTGCTTTGAAGAAAAGCACATAAAACTGACTTTCTACAGCACCATTCAAAAAAAAAATCTTTTCATAAAGTAAGCAAAAATAGGTGATTGTGATTGATGAAGGTTAAAATTTGCTTGTAGCAACAAAGACTTTTGCCTTTAGTATATATTTTTGCTGAAATTGCTTGAAGATACTAAGCTACTTTTGTATTAAAGTGTCCATATCCATTAAATAGTGATAACATTTTAAAGCTAATAATTTCATCAGCAACAAAACATCTCTTATGTTTCATTTAAATATATTACCATTCATTTTTTCATAAAAGATTCAGGACAGCTTATAAGAGGCAGTCTAGCTCTGTGTAAGATAAGTATTATATATATCACAGATATATATATATGTAATGGTACAGATTCTTGTATTTTATGTCAGTAATGAATTATTAACACTAAGTAAACTGAAAAATTAATCAGATATTCAAGAAAATCGTAAAAGCTAATAAAAAGTTATAGCTACAATGCCGATAGAGAAAATGAAAAATTGAAAAATGCTTTATTAATTCACACAAGGAAGGAAAAGAGGAAAAAGGAATTTTACCCAGGAATAAAAATAAATAAATTTTTCTTACACTCTAGACCATGGATGAATCTCAAGATACTATGCAGAGTATAAGAAGCAGGAAAAAGAAAATCCATATAAATGAAGGTGTGTATGTGGGTGTGTGTATGTCTAAGACAAAACTAATATGTCATGGGGAAAAATAACCTTAGAAATTTGCTTCCAGATGAGGAAATTGTAAGAGAAACAAGAAAACTTTCTGACATAAGAAAAATGTTCTATATGTTGATAGAAATACATGAATGGACCATCATTTTTCTGAAAGATCAAATTTAAATATAGAAATAAACTTAATAGATTTGTTTTCCATAGTGGTATGAGTTTGGATTTCTAAATTATTTTCTGTGAATTCTAGATTTAAAAAAATTAGTAATTTTATTGAGTCTCTTTTATCGCACATGAAGCAGTAGATCACAAATGTAGAAACAGAAAAGACTAGAATGCCCACTTAGTGTAGATCTGAACTGGAGTTTTAGGTACAAGTATAAATTCATGACTGTAAGTATATATTTATATATAAATTTATATAGATTTGCATAGGAATATTTATATAGAAAATAGATTTACATAAATCTATACATATAGTTTTAAATATTTGTATATATGTATGTATATATGAATATAAAATTCATACATAAATGTATATATATGTCTATGTATGTGTTACATAAATGTATGTTTGTATATTTTTCTAGTTTTGCTTTTTTTCTTATTTATTTTTATAGAGGGGGAGGGGAGGGACATATGGAGAGGGAGAGAGAGAATCTTAAGCAGGCTCTATGTGCAGCACTAAGCCCAATGTCCGGCTTGATCTCATAACCCTGAGATCATAACCTGAGCCAAAATCAAGAGTCAAATACTTAACTGGCTAAACCACCCAGGTGCCCCTCTAGTTCTGCTTTCTGAGAACACCAAGGAGCAATGAAAGACCTTTATCAATGACCATACCTAGCATCCATAGTTTGCTTACAAAAATTAATATATTTTTTCTTAGATTGTTTTAGATTTACAGTAAAATTGAACAGAGTACAATGACGTTCCATAAACCTACTCATGTTTCTTCCCCCAGTTTTCACTATTATCTCTCATTAGAGTGATGACTCTATTGCATTGATAAGCCAATATTGATACATTATCAATTAAAATTCAAAACTTACATTGTTTCATTCTTTGGGTTGTACATTTTATGACAAATGTACATTTTGACAAATGTATAATGGCATGGATCCACTATTAGAGAACCATACTGAATAGTTTCACTGCTTTTCTCTATCTACTCCTCTCTCCCTTCTTCCAACCCCACCCTGACCTCCTGGGATTCATTGATCTTTTTACTGTGTCCATAGTTTTGCCTTCATGGAGTGACACATAGTTGGAATCATGCAATATGTAACTTTTTATTGGCTTCTTTCATTTAGCCATATGCATTTAATGTTCCACCATTTTTTTCATGACTTGAGAACTCATTTCTTTTTATTGCTGAATAGTATACCATTGTATGGATTTACCACAGTTTGTTCATCCATCCACTACAGAACATCTTGGTTGCTTCCTAGTTTTGGCAACCACAAATAAAGTTGCTATAAACATTCATGTGCAGGTTTTTGTGTGAACATGTTTGCAGCTCATTTGGATAAATGCCTAGGAGCATGATTTCTGGATTGTATTAAGACTATGTTTAGTGTTGTAGAAACTGTTAAACTGTCTTTCAGAGTGGCTTTACCATTTTGCATATCCATAAACAATATATGAGAGTTCCTGTTGCTCCAAATTTGCACCATCATTTAGTGTTGTATTTTAGATTTTAACCATTCTGATAGGTGTATAGTGATATCTCATTGTTGCTTTAATTTGCAGTTTTTTTTTTAAGATTTTATTTATTTGACAGAGTACAAGTGGGGGGCAGGGGCGACAGGCAAAGGAAGAGGGAAAAACAGGGAGCCCATTGTGGGGCTCGATCCCAGCACGCTGGGATCATGATCTGAGCCAAAGGCAGATGCTTAGCCATCTGAGCCACCCAGGTGCCCCCAAATTTGCACTTTTCTAATGACACATGATATATGAATCCTTTCATATGTTTATTTGCTATTTGTATATTTTCTTTGATGAGACTGCTTTTTACATAATATTCTTATTTTTTAATTTTGTTGATTGTTTTCTTGCTGTTTGTTTTAAGAGTTCTTAATATATTTTGTGTAATAGTCCTTTATCGGATATGTCTTTTCAATCTTCCTACATGGCTTGTCTATTCATTTTCTTTTTTTTTTTTTTAAAGATTTTATTTATTTATTTGACAGAGAGAGACACACCAAGAGAGGGAACACAAGCAGGGGGAGTGGGAGAGGGAGAAGCAGGCTCTGCACTGAGCAGGGAGCCCAATGCGGGGCTCGATCCCAGGACCCTGAGATCATGACCTGAGCCGAAGGCAGATGCTTAACGACTAAGCCACCCAGGCACCCTGTCTATTCATTTTCTTAACACTGTCTTTCACAGAGAAGGAGTTTTTAATATTAATTTAAGGATGGTGCCTTTGGCATTTTAACTAAAAAGTCATCGCCAAACTCTAAGTAACTTAAATTTTCTCTTATTTTATCTTCTAGAGATTCTTTAGTTTTGTATTTTACATATAGGTCTATGATCAATTTTGACTTAATTTTGTAAGAAGTGTAAGGTCTTTTCTTTTTTTGCATGTAGATGTCCAGTTTTTACAACAACATGTTTTTCAAAATAGTATCCTTTCTCCATTGATTACATATACTCCTTTTAAAGATGAGTTGACTATACTTGTGTTGGTCTATTTCTGGGCTGTTATGTTTCATTGGTCTATTTGTCTGCTTTTTGCCTATGCCACACTATCTTGATTACTGTAGTTTTGTAATAAGTCTTGAAACCAGGCAGTGTCCTATGTTTCTGTCCTCCTTTGATGTCGTTTGGAATTTTCTGGTTATTTTGCCTTTCTATTTATATTTTAGAATCAGTTTGTTGATATCCACAAAATAAGTTGTTAGGACTGATTGAGATTGTGTTGAATCTATATGTCAATTTGGGAAGAACTGACATCTTTACAATAATGATTCTTCCCGCATGTATGTATAGTATCTCTTCATTTACTTACTCTTTGATTTCTTTCACCAGAGATTTATAGTTTTTATATATATATATAAATCTTGTCATTTTGGTGTTAAATAGTACTGTGCTTTGAATTTCAAATTTTGACTATTTGTTACTGGTATATAAAAAGCAAATGACTCATGTATTAAATTTATATCCTGAAATTGTTCCGTAATTCCTTGTGGTTACCAGGAGTTTTTTGTTGTTGTTGTTGAGGGACTTTCAACCTAGATAATTATGTAATCTGCAAACAAATACAGTTTTATTTATCCCTTCCCACTTTGTATACCTTTTATTTCCTTCTCATGTCTTATTGAATTAGCTGGGACTTCCAGTACAACATTCAGTAGGAATGGTGAGAGTGGACATGCTTGCCTTTTCCCATATCTTAATTTTCATTTTTTTAAATTTTTTTTAAAGATTTTATTTATTTATATGACAGAGAGAGACAGTGAGAGCAGGAACACAAGCAGGAGGAGTGGGAGAGGGAGAAGCAGGCTTTCTGCTGAGCAGGGAGCCCGATGTGGGACTCGATCCCAGGACCCTGGGATCATGACCTGAGCCAAAGGCAGATGCTTAACGACTGAGCCACCCAGGCGCCCCCCATATCTTAATTTTTAGATACAATTTTCCATGGGGAGAATCTAGGGATCCTTTTTTTTTTTTTAAAGATTTTATTTATTTATTTGAGAGAGAGAATGGTAGAGAGAACATGAGAGGGAAGAAGGTCAGAGGGAGAAGCAGACTCCCTGCTGAGCAGGGAGCCCGATGCGGGACTCGATCCGGGGACTCCAGGATCATGACCTGAGCCGAAGGCAGTCGCTTAACCAACTGAGCCACCCAGGCACCCGAATCTAGGGATCCTTAAAGAAAAGCCCTTTCCTGAGCTTATGCCAAGAAATATATACTAAGTGCTAGAAATGAAGAAAATAGCCAAAGAATGATGGGGACAGAGGAAAAGGGAATATGGGATGGCATGAAGAGGTTTTCTCTGAGTATATTTCAGACAGTTTGGGCATCAAAATAAATAATGGTAGCAATTGATTATAATTCATTGAATAAATAAAAATCCATCAGCTATTAGTGTTATACATAAGTGAGCTAAGAGTAAAATGTCAGTTAATAAAAAAAATACAATGATAGAGTTATATAATCATGCTTGCTAAAACTATGAGTGGTAAAGAGAAGATATTTCCATAGTCTCAAAGTATCTCTCTACAAATTATTAATGACAATATGAAAAAGAAAACTTTACATAGGAGAGATATGGTGGACATCACCTAATCCAAGTGATCAAAATTAACATTAATAATTTTAAGATAAACCAATATCATGCAGCTTCTAATACTATGCACCAAGATGGATACATCATATTTATCTCAATATTACCAAAAGGCACAATTTGAATCCTAAAGAAATACTATATAAATCCCTATTAAGGGATATTCTGTAAAAATGTCTTACCTGGATTGCCTGGATGGCTCAGTTGGTTAGGCGTCCAACTCTTGGTTTTGGCTCACGTCATGATCTCAGGGTTGTGAGGTTGAGCCCCACCTCAGGCTTTGCACTCAGCATGGAGTCTGCCTGAGATTTTTTTTCCTCCTCTACTCTTCTCCACCCCCTGCTTGCGCTCTCTCTTTCTCTCTCAAATAAATAAATAAAATCTTAAAAATAAATCTTACCTTTAGTTCAAAGGACACTCAAGATTAAAAAAAAAATGTATATACTAAATTCCTTCAGATTAAAGACCTAACAGTGAAATATAATGCTTGATGTTGGATTAGATCCTATCAAGGAAAACTTTTGATAAATTACTCTAAGATAAATGATAAAATTATAATGTGAATTTAGATTAGGTAATAGTATTGTATTTGTATTAAATGTACTGATTTTAATAATTGTTCTGTGGCTAGTTAATAGGATACTTTTGTCTTTAGGATATACACACTAATTGTGTAGAGATAACAGGTTTCACTGTATCCATCCCTAGAGGAGTGGTGAGTTTGTATAAAAGACATATAGTAATTTCTTGTACAAGCATAACTTGGAGATATTGTGGGTTAAGTTCCAGACCATCATAATAAAGTTAATAGGGCAATAAGGTGAGTATCTCAATAAAGTGAGTCAAAAGATTTTTTTATTTCCAAGTGCATACAAAAATTATATTTACACTATAATGTAATTTGTTAACTGTGCAATAGAGATATGTCTTTAAAAACTGTACATAATTAAAAAATATTTTGTTGCGGGTGCCTGGGTGGCTCAGTCATTAAGTGTTTGTTTTCGGCTCTGGTCATGATCCCAGGATCCTGGGATCGAGCCCCGCATTAGGCTCCCTGCTCTGGTGGGAGCCTGCTTCTCCCTCTCTCACTCCTCCTGCTTGTGTTCCCTCTCTCTCTCTGTCTCTCTCTGTCAAATAAATAAATAAATAAAATATTTTAAAAAAATATTTTGTTGCTAAAAAATGTTAGCCATCATCTGAGCTTTCAGTAAGTCACAATCAATGATCACAGATCATCATAACAACTATAATGATAATGAAAAAGTTTAAAATATTGTGAGTTACCAAAAAGTGACAGACACAAAATGAACAAATGCTATTGGAAGAATGGCACCAATAGACTTGATTGATTCAGGGTTGCCACAAACCTTCAATTTGTATAAAAGAATATCTGTGAAGCACAATAAAACAAAGTATAATAAAACAAGGATATCTGTACCAGTCTTGTGATATATAACATTAGAAATATTATATATTATTACATATTATTTATACTTTAACATGTTTAACATGTTACATATATATGTTATATATATGTATACATATATGTTAGCCCTTCCCCCAGAAAGGTTGCATACAATAGAACCAGGCATTGTATTTTATCCTAAATGCATATATGGAATCTTCTATACTGCTTTTTAATAATATTTCAAAAAGGATATATTATAAAGTATGAAAATCAGAATAAATATGACAAAACAATTACTTAGAAAAAGTGGAAAAATAGAGCCATTGTGCTTAAAGATTTTGCAAATTCTCAAAGAAAAAAAAACTGTACAATGTAATGAGTCATTCAGTAAATGGTATCCTTATGCAAATAATGGGAAGTTTCAAAACAGTTTCTTAGAACACCCTGATATAAAAGTTAATGGCAACATTTTTGCTGTTTCTTAATGGTTATTTTTACATCAGAAGTATATTGTAGATTAATGGATGGGCTTCATAATTCTTAGAATAGCTTTCTTTTTTTTAATACTTATGTTTTTGGAACATATTATATAATTGATTGCAAACTGTGACATTGAGAATTTGTTATCTACCATGCACTACATGAAGGATTAGCATACAATTGGTCATTTGATGTTTTTCAGACTTTCAAGTTTTATAGTTTGCTTTAAATCACACAAGAATTAGTACACAGATTCAAATTGATACTCCAGCTATGTTATTATAATCCCTGTGTAATATCACTTATTTCCCTGTAATAAACATTGCTAAATGAAATCATGATGGTGTATGCAAAATAACTTAAATATGCATCTGTCAATTGAAGTGATTTTCATCAACATAAATTCATTGAGCATCTATGAAGATGATGGTTTTACTAGCGTTAAATATACAAAGAACAACTATGCCCATAGTAGATGTGGCAAGAAATAAAGGTACTGAGAACTTTGCATAAAACTAAAATTAAAAATAAAAGTTATCTTTTTGCTAAAAATCCAATTACATAGAAAGTATTTTCACATTGTACCAAGATAGTGTTCATTAAGGATATCAACATATATCACTTAAAGAGGCATTCTACATCTACATAAATTTGGGAAATACTGAATTAAGCACAGTTGAAACTTACACTTCTTAGAGCATTTAATATGCAAATTCATACTTGTATATCACTTAGAAGTTAATGTAGTATGCAGTGTACCTACAGTTCAAATTACTATAGAAACACTGCTTCCTTCCTCAGTATTTTTCTTTATCTCTCTAACAAAATATTTCCCAGAATTAGAGTTTTGCAGAGTACATGCATTGTATTTACAGAAAGACTGGGATGATGTGAAAAGCTTCAAGATGAAAGATGATTAAGTTGGGAAAATGGTTAAAAATCAGCTAATTGGCAGGAAACAGACATTTCATCTATTTTGAAAAGAAAAATCAGAGACTGAGAAAAAATGTTACTTGATGAGGAGAAAGCTTCCATGCAAGAATATATTATCTCTGTTGTTGAGATAAATGTCAATGAACAGTGAGGAAATGAAAGGTTGAATACAGATTCATTGTAACAACAAATAAATATGGCCTCTGGAAAAGAGAATTAACATGGAGAAAACACTAATAAAAATTGTATTATATTTGGTAATAAATATCAAGGATTTGGAGAAAAAGACAATAACATACAAAGGAGTAAGGGAATAATCTGTAGATCAAGGACCCCAACTACGCGAGGCAAGTACTCACCCTTGGAGAGGGTGTGGTATGCTGCTTTTGACAAGGCAGAAAGGCACTATGTCAGGTTCTCACATGTGACCTCTTGCTCAGCAGCATCCCCTAAAGGCTTATTTGAAATTCTGTCTTAGACTCTGGTAGTTGGCTTGGACTGGTATAACAAATTGCCATAGAATGGATGGCTTAAACAAATATTTATTTCTCACTGTTCTAGCTCAAGATCAGGGTCCCAGGATGCTTAGATTTTTGATGAGGGTCCATTTCCTGGTTTATAGATGGCTACCTTCCTAATTTAACTCTGGATATAGGAGGAGGTACCAGGCAATCTGTTTTTATAAGCCCTCCAGATGTTTCTGTTTCATCCTTACTTTGGGAATAAATCCATTTCATGTTAATTCTGAGGAAACAGTGATGTTTTAAAAAAGATAGTGTGTCTTTAAAGCATTGACATGAAAAATGCAGAAAATAAAATGACCCAAGCTTCAGTCCTTTTAAGAAGGCTTAGATTAAGCCAGTGATTGAGAATAAAGAATTGAGGACTCCTGTAAAATGCAGTATAATTTTTACCAAATATAAATTAAAGAGGAGAGTTAATGTGAAATAAGAAAAGATTAAGTATTTGATTTACTTATTCCTGTTTAAGGAAGTTCTAGAGCTTAAGAACATGAATGGTGAAAGGAGGTAGAATGGATGCTACAGAATCAGGTGTGCTCACTGGTGGATTCTCAAGTGGGCTTCCGATTCTATTGGGCTCCTTAGCATTGAAAGGCAAACTCATTTTTAATTGGATGATTTGTGGGGTTTTTTTGTTTGTTTTTTGTTTGTTGTTTTGCTATTGAGTTGTATTTGTTTATGTAGTTTGGATATTAACTCCTTATAAAATAAATGATTTGCAAATATTTTCTCCCATTCTGGAGGTTGCCTTTTCATTTTGTTGATCATTCCTTTTACTGTGCAGAAGCTTTTTACTTTGTTGTAGTCACACTTTTATTTTGTTGCTTGTGCTTTAGGTGTCGTATCAAAAATAAAATTTTCTAAAACCCATGTCTAGGAGCATTTCCCCTATGTTTTCTTATAGGAGTTTCATGTTCACAGGTCTTACATTTAAAGATTTAATCCATTTTGAGTAATTTTGTAGGTGGTGTAAGGTAGTGGTCTAATTTCATTCTTTTACATTGTGAATATTCAGTTTTCCCTGTTCCATTTGTTGAAGAGACTGTTTTTTCTCCATTGAGCATTCTAACTCTTTTGTCAAATACAATGAGCAAAGGGCAAATTGACATCTTTCCAAAGATGACATTTAGATGGCCAACAGGTACATGAAAAGTTGCTCAACATCATTAGTCGTTAGGGAAATGCAAATCAAAACCACCATTAGATATCACCCCATGCCTGTTAGAATAGCTATTATCAAAAAGACGAGTTTTAGTAAATGCTGGTGAGGATGTGGAGAAAAGGGAATATTTATGCACTGTTAGTGGAAATGTAAATTGGTGCAGCCACTATTGAAAACAGTATGGAGTTTCCTCCAAAACTTAAAATAGAATTACCATATGATCCAGCACTATCACTTCTGGGTATATATCTGAAGGAAGTGAAATCACTATGCCAAAGAGATGTCTGCCCACCCATGTTCGTTGCAGCATTACCTGAAATAGTCAAGACATATAAAAAACAAACGAACCAAAAGAAAACTTAAGTATCTAAGGACAATTGAATAGAGAAAATGTGTATATATTTATACACATATATGTATGTACACACATATAACATATTTGTTAGTCATTAAACAAGAAAGAAATTCTGCCATTTGTGACAACATGGACAGATCTTGAGGGCATTATGCTAAGTGAAATAAGCCAGAGAAAGACAAATTTTGTGTAATCCTTACATGAAATAAAAAGCCAACCAAACTCCTAGAAAAAGAGATATTTGGGGCTGCCAAAGGTAAAGGTGGAGTGTAGTAGAATTGAGTGAAGACGGTCAAAAGGTAAACTTTCAGTTATAAATAAGTACTAGGAATATAATGTACAACATGATGACTGTAGTTAACACTGCTGTATGATATATTTGAAAGTTGCTAAGAGAGTAGATCCTAGAAGTTCTCATCACAAGGAAAAAAATGTAACTATATGAGGGGGAAGGATGTTAACCTAAATTTATTGTAATCACTTTGCAATATATGTATGTCAAGTCCTTATGCTGTACACCTTAAACTTACACAGTGTTGTATACAACTATATCTCAATACAACTGGAAAAAAAGGAAGGGAGGAAGGAATACTCATGTAATCACAACTCCTTAGAGGAAGAGTGAAATTGGAATCTGGATGATGTCTTAGAGTATACGAAGGGACTGAGATTTAGACGTTCCAACAAATGCAAAAACTAGATTCATTGAGACATTGTTTTCAGAGATAAGAATATTTAGGTTATCATTTTTGAAACTTTTCCAGGTGACAAAGTCCTATACAGTGACACAGTGTAAATGAATAATTACACTAAGATTTAGCTGACTGTCACAGGAGTCAATCAATTTTTAAAACCGTTAGACAAGAATGAAAAATAGGCCACTGGTGTGGAGTTTGACATTTTCAAAGGCGTTAGCTGGAGGATAAATATATATATATATACATATATATATATATACACACACACACACACATATATATATATATGAATGAATTGTAGAAGTTATTAAAGTAGTTGGAAGTACATTATATGAGAATATTGAGAGATCAAATAAAATAGTAAAATAAAATTGAGACATGAGAAAGACTAGTAGAACAAAGGTTTTAAAGTAATTTGTGCAATTAGGGAATATATTGATCTCTTTCTCTCTTTTTTTTTCCCCAGCAGATTAAGGGTAGTAGGAAAATATACCTCTAAAGGATTCATCAGAAGTGTTTGTCACCGTCAGATCAGAAGTGGGTTTTATTTAACACAAGTATACAAAGAGTGTCCTTTTGGAAAAAGTAGAAACTGATTAAGAAGACAGTATAGACAAAGCACAACAAAATAGACAAAGCACAACACAGTGCTATACCACAAAGAATGAAGGATTAGGCTTGAAAAGTCTATATTTAAACTGTGTTTATTCTGACTATCAGGTCACTATTTGATCTTATGTAAATTACTTAGTTGGGTTTACCTACCTCTGAGAGAATGTACAATGCATTGATATGATTATCTGGTATTTACTTCCTCACACTGCAATATTCCATTAGAATTCCAGGAGAAATTAAGCTTCAAAAATCGTGTTTGTATGAGTACCCTTAAAATATCATTGAATAAATTATTATGGAGAATTCTAACTCTAACAAATCAAAGAAGCCATCAGAATAATTGCCAGACATTGTTATTTCTTTTAAATAAGACTATAAAGATCATAACATTTTACTTTTTTTTAAAGCACTAATGATATTTTTCTATATCATACAATTGTCTCTAAATGAATAAATGTGTACAGTCAAATGTACATACTTTTAAGAATTTATGTGCATTAAGTTTTCCTAACTAAGCATGTACTTTTAAGTTTTTTTATCCTCATATAGAATTTAAAATTTTGACTTAGTCCAATATCAGTTGAATCAAGTCTAATCATGGAAGTAATTGTGTTTCCAATGGCCTAGGCATCAACACAGAATAAATAAAGTCAGATTTTTATTTTTATTTTTATTTTTTATTTTTTATTTTTTTTTAAGATTTTATTTATTTATTCATGAGAGACAGAGAGAGAGAGAGAGAGAGAGAGAGAGGCAGAGGGAGAAGCAGGCTCCCAAGGAGCAGGGAGCCTGATGCGGGACTCGATCCCAGGACCCTGGGATCATGACCTGAGCCGAAGGCAGACGCTTAACCATCTGAGCCACCCAGGCGCCCTAAAGTCAGATTTTTAAACGTTAGGCTGTTTATTTGCATTATGAGAAAAATTAAAAATTATAAATATTATTTGTACTAATTAACCATCCTAAACAAATGTCTTTGGTGGAAAAATGGGTTTATGCCATTAAAAAAAAAATACCAAAAACTCCCTAATTGGCATTGATATTTGGTATCATGCAAGCCTCTTCAAATGAGCTGAGAAGTATTTTTTTTAAATATTTTATTTATTTGAGAGAGAGAGAATGAGATAGAGAGCACGAGAGGGAAGAGGGTCAGAGGGAGAAGCAGACTCCCTGCTGAGCAAGGAGCCTGATGCGGGACTCGATCCTGGGACTCCAGGATCATGACCTGAGCTGAAGGCAGTTGCTTAACCAACTGAGCCACCCAGGCGCCCAAGCTGAGAAGTATTTATGCCTCCTGTATTTTCAATAAGATTTTGTATGGATTGGTATGACTTGTTCTTAAATGTTTGATAAAAATTTACCTGAAACTGTCTTGGCGCTGAGGTTTTTTTTGGTATAAGGCTTTTTTAAAATGGAAGTTCAAGATAGAGGAATATATGAAGTTATATTTTATGTGTGACCTTTGGTAACTGGTCTTTTCAAGGTATTTCTCAACTAATACCAATATGATTTTCTGCAGAACATTCAGAAATTCTGGATCCCCTCAGATAATAGGACAGAAGCTCAAGAGTTAGAGCCCTTTAAGATAGGACTTTAATGTTTACTGTTGCCTTTCCCACATGAATGCAGTGTTGCAACCATGATTAGAAACTAATGAATTAATGATATAAATGTCCACATACAGTGTAGTATCACTGATACCATGATAATCTATTCCAGCAGAGATACCGCATTTGGGACAGTATCTGCAATTGAAGCTACTGCTGTTTTAATTTGTGGTCCATTCTCTTCCAGTATTTCTTGTTTTTTGTTGTTGGGTTGTTTTTTGTTTGTTTTCTTTTTGTGTGGGTTTTTTTTTTTTTGGCAGGTTTTGTTTTATAGACAGCAGACTTTGGAATTAAACAGGAATATATTGGGCACCATTAATTTTTTTTTGTCATTTAAGACAAGCCAACATTCTCCAACCACCATCAATAATAGAGCCCTAAGTGACAGAAAATCTAAAGAAGATCCAAATCCCACATCCCACTTCAGAATCTGTTTCCAAAAGTAACTTCTTTTACCAATTGTTGTAGGTCAGTGTCCCTTAGAAATAGACTCTGAAATGGAAATTTGTGTGAAGGTAGTTTATTTTGTGGACACTTGACAAACGTAGGATTGTACAGGGTAGGATTATACACAGGAAGAAGTTGAGAATGGTGATGCACATAGTCCTCAGCCAAACCTACATGAAGCTCTTAAATTAGGATGACCATTTATAAATAAAGCATAGGGCTGAGTGCTTCAGCAAATCAGTGAATTTGCTCCCTGAGATAAGTTATAGCCATGGAAAAGTCCGTTCCTTTTGGTTAAGGGCAATTCTCAGAAGGGGCCCAGCTATGAGTTCAGCAGGTATTAATTAATTAATTAATTAATTCAGCAGGTATTAATCTGGCAACTGAGAGGGGGTGAGGGTTTCACTATTAGCAGATGATCCACTACATATGAGTAGACCCATCTCAAACTCTTTCAAGTCCTCGTAGCTGGGCACCAATTTGGCCTCCCAATTTTTTGCAAAGAATTGCATGATATCCTCTTTAACATTAGTTATTATCACTTTTATATATGTAAATATTATAGCAAAATTTTTGATGAGTGATCAAAAGTCATTTGCATTTTCAATGAGTAATGCAAGGAAGTTTTTATGTGCTAATTGGTCATCCTTTAAAAATTAAATTTTTTATTGAAGTATAATGAACAATGTTGTATCAGGTGTATAACATATAATGATTAAACAATTATGTACATTATTCAGTGCTCAAGATAAGTGTATTCTTGATCCTTGTTATCTATTTAACACTTACCCCCACCCACCTCCCCTCTGGCAACTACCAGTTTATTCTCTAAGAGTCTGGTTTTTGTCTCTTTTTTCTTTGTCATTTCCTCTTGAGGAATCCAAATTGGCTAAAAGATCTTATACTTAGTTAGCTAAAAGCTCTTATACTCCTACACTTAAATGGCTAAAAGAACCCTTACTCTCCTTTCACAAACTAAGTACATTGACAATTCACCCACAATCTTTCCAAATCCCAAATAAAATTGTCAAACTGATTTTATAATTAAGTAAATGCCTCTCTTCTTGTTGATCACTCAAGTTGGAAATCTTAAAGAATCTTCATTCATTCTCTTTGTCCCTCATATTCATAGTCAAAATTTGTCATCATTTTTACCTATTGGCTTCTTTCTATATCCAATGCATTACTTTTAGTCTTTACTCATTCAATCTGTTCTGGTGCAATGCTTTGAAATTAATGTTTTTAAGTTTTAATCTCTTTTAGCAATTACTGGTAGATAAATTTTCATAAAATTTGTTTCTGAATACACTCCTCTGTACTAAGAAATATGAAATATTTATCTTGGTATACAGAATTATTATAGGCAACTAACCATTGAATTCAAGATTCTCCAAAATCTAACTGAACCTTTCTCTCCAATTTTTGCTTTTATTGTTTCTTCATGTAGATTGTGTTCTTCAGCCACGTCAACCTCTGTATTTTTTACTCATCCCATCTTCTGTTTTTATCCATGCTTATCATCTCTGACAGATATCTCTACTCATTGTGCCTTTGAAAATACTCTTTTTCCTGAAAAAGTCCAAATTTTATCTTGCATCAGAAATTAATTCCTTTTGTATCTCATAGCATTTTAAAATTTTCATACTGCTTATCGTATTTTGACTTTACTGCAGTTTTATATGTATGCCTTATCTCTTGTCAACATAAAACTTTCTTGAGGATTGAAATGTAAAAATTACTATTCATATATGTGTGTGTGTGTGTGTGTGTATGTATATATATATATATATATAAACTTCTAGTCCTCATTTGTTGTCAAAGAAAATGTTGGGCAGTTGTTTAAAGTATTTTTAAAAGTTATTCTGATATTTATGAATGATGGTGTGATATTGACATTCTTGATCATTAAATGGAAAGATTTCAGTAACTATTACGCATATAATATCCTTGAGAACAGAGATGAATGGGTAGTTGAATTAGTATATTAGAAGACATAGATAAATGCCAAATAAAATTATACTGGTAAGGATTTTAAAATTGAAAAGCAAGACAAACAATTATTTTTTAATGTATAAAAGTGATGTAATTCTGAATGTGTTCATCATAATAAAGGAAGATGTTTACTAAAGAAGTGACATTGTCATTCATAGTTCAGGAAAATTTTAATTGGAGTAACTATTATTCTTGTTTTGTAACCAAAATATATTGATCATCATTTACAAGGTTAGACTTTAAACCTTTGTTAAGAAATAGCACAGAAATACAAGTTTCTAAAGTGTACTCTATATAGATACATGTGTATGTATGCTTGAATATATGAGAAATGTAGTTGGAATGTAAATCCTGATATTTCTTGGATTGAAATGAAATAATTTTTATGAAAAAATAACACAAGAGTTTCACAGTGATATTCATTAAAAAAATATGCTTTAGATACAAGTCCTTCATCAAATATATATTTTGCAAGTATTTTCTCCGGTCTTAACTTTTCACTTTCTTACTGGTATCTTTTGAAGAGTAAAAAAAAAAAATCTTTACCTTTTGTCTTTTTCATGTTGAACGCTTTATGTATCCTAAGAAAAATTTGTCAAACCCTTAAATATAAAAGTACTTCTCTTGCATTTTAGAACTTTTATAGTTTTAAATTTTATTGGTTCTATGATCCTTTAGGATGTAATTTTTGTATATTATATGTGGTAAGGATGGACTCATGTTTATTTTTTTCTACATGGATAGCCAACAATTCAGAACCATTTGCTGGAAAAAGATTGTTTCATCATGCAACTACATTATATGCTTTGTTGAAAATCAAACAGATGTATATGCCTATTTCTGAGCTCTCTATTCTGTAAATTTTGATCTATAATTATATCTTTATGCCAATATAATATTGTCTTAATTAGGATAGTTTTATAGTATTCTTGAAATCAGATATTGTTAGTCCTCTAAATTTGATCTGCATTTTCAAAATTGACTATTATAATTTCTTTCAATAGCCACATAAATTGCAGAATCAGTTTACTAAGTTTTACAGAAGACTGCTGGAAATTTGGTTGGAATAATAGCAAACTAACAGAATAATTTTATACTTTAGCAATATTGAATCATCTTATCTATGAGTAGAGTATATTTTCCACTAATTTTGGTCCTCTTTAATGTTCTCAGCAATATTATGTAGTTTTTATGTTCAGCACTTTCCCACATTTTAAATCTATTTCTGTTTCATGTTTTTTATACCATTGCAAATAGTATTTTATTTCAATTTCACATACTTTGTTGTGGATATATAAACATTAATTTAGTAAAATTCTTTGCTATATTTATTAGTTCTGATAACTTTTTGAAAATTCTTATTGTTATTCTACATAAAGGATAATGTCCTCTACAAATAAAAAGAATTTCTTTCTTCAAAAGCTATAAGTTTCTATGTCTTTTTCTTGTCTTATTATAATGGTTAAATAAATTATGTACAATATTAAATGAAAGTGTTAAGAAAAGACTTTCTTTGCTTATGTCTGATCTTAGTGGAGAGACATTTGGTCTTTCACCAGTAGAAATGATGTTAGCTGTAGGTTCAGTAGGTTGAGGATATTTCCTTTTATTCTTAGCTTGTTAAAAATTTTTACCATGAATTCCATGGGTATTGAATTTTATTGTCAAATGTTTTTTTTTCTCTATTTACCTTTCATTGATTTTTTTTTTTTTTTTGGTTTATCTTTTTACCTTCCTATATTGACTTTTGGTTTAGACTACTGTTATTTAGTGTCTTGAAGTAGAAGCTTAGGATACCACTTTTACATATCTTTTTTAAATGATATAAATATTTAATGCTACACATTGTCTTATAAATACTACATTAACATCTTCCCACACATTTTGGTGTGTTGTATTTTTATTTTCCATTTCACTAAAAACACATTCCAATATACCTTTCTTTTACTACTTTGTTATTTAGAAGTATATTATTTATATCCACATATTTGGGGGGTATTTCTGGATATCTGTGTATCTTTTATTGATGCCTACTTTATTTCCACTGTGGAAACAAATATTCTATTTTATTTATTTTTATTTTTTTTTAAAGATTTTATTTATTTATTTGAGACAGAGAGATTGAGAGAGAGAGAGCCAATGAGAGGGGGGAGGGTCAGAGGGAGAAGCAGACTCCCCGCTGAGCAGGGAGCCCGATGCGGGACTTAATCCGGGGACTCCAGGATCCTGACCTGAGCCAAAGGCAGTTGCTCAACCAACTGAGCCACCCAGGCGCCCTATTCTATTTTATTTAAATCCTTTGCATTTATTGACATGTTCTGTGACTCAGAATATGGTTTATCATTGTGTGTGTTCTATGTGCACATAAAAGAAATGTGTAATCAGCTATTGTTTGCTAGAGTGTTGTATAAATGCCATTTAAGTTAGTTGATATTAATCAACACATCTCTTGTCCTTAATTTTTTGCTACTTTTATCAATTATTATGAGCAGAGTATTAAAAGTCTCTATAATTTTGACTGCATCTATTTCTCTTTGTCATCCTGTAAGTTTTTGTTTCAAGTAATGTGAAACTTTCTTTTTAGGTGCATACAAATTTGGAATTTTGCATGTCTTATGGCAGAACTGATTACTTTATCATTCTGATATATCTTTCTTTATCCCTGATAATATTCACTTTTCTGAAATCATGTTTGCCTGATATTAGTTTAGCTTATCCAGGTTTCCTCAGATGGCATCTATCTTCTACCATTTTTAACTTATGCCTCTTTTATTTAAAGTGGCTTTATATAAATATCACACAGCTACATCTTTTTCATTTAGAGTGACAAAACTTTTTAACTGGAGTATTTAGATAACATATTTAATGTAAATATTGTTAGGATTTGGTTTAAGTCTAGCATCTTGCTCACTATTGCCTATTTCTTCTCTTTTCTATTTGTTTTTAGATTGAGTATTCTATTCCATTATTAGTGATATTTTCTTTATATTTTTAGTATTTTTTGTAGGATTTACTAACAACAATCATAGATAATATTACATGTTGTAAATTCAAAAGCACATTGTTTGCTTTTACACAGTTATCTTTTAAAGAGAATAAAAATTAAAAAAATATATTTGCTAACATACACCTATGTATTTCTTATTATGTTTTTTATTCTTTAATGTAAATATAACTATATAGAAGATTTTTTCTTTTAACAATTTGCCTTGCCTTTTTAAAAAATGCATTCCATAATAATTAGCTTTCATTACTCAAAAGTAGTCTTCAAATTTATTTTGAGAGAAAAATTTCCTAAAGATTTAATTCTTGAGTTAACAGATTTTTCTTCTTTCAGTGATTTAAAATGCTATTTGATATTGTTTTTCTTACCAGTATTATTTTTATGATAAATCTATGATAATTATCTTTGTTCTCTTTATATGTCATTCTTTCTCTGGGTATATTTATAAATTTTAGCTTCATGTATTAGTATCATTAACTGAATTATATTTTTCTGTTTGGGATTCATTGAGTTTCTTGAATTTGTGGCTTTATAAATTTTATTACATTTGAAAAAAAATCTAAGATGTCTTCAAATACTTTTCTACTCGCTTATTATTTTTGTCCCAGAGTACCCTAAAGATCTTACTTTCCATTTTTTCCTATATTTGATTATTTTTCCCTGTTATTACATAATATTTTATCCCAACATTTTATCCCATCAATTTTTTAAAAAATTTCAGATAGTGTATATTTTATCTCTAGAATTTCTATTTATTTTTATATCTTCTATTTCCTTATTTATTATTTCCTTTGAATCTTTGAGTATGTTTAAAAAGATTATTGTTTTAAGGTCCTTTTTTTTGGTCCTGATTTCATAATGTCTCTCACCTCTGTAACTTCTGTTATCTTAATCCTGTTGCTTATGAATATCATTTTCCCTGCTTCTTTGCATGTTGAGTAAGTTTTGACTAGATGCTAGAAATTTAAAATTTTATATGTTTGGAGTGCTTTATTTCTCTAATAGTATTTTCTGTGCCTGGCAGTTCATTTCCACACTTTTGTGGCTTGCTTTTAAGCTTTGTTATGGGAAGTTTAGAGTAATTTTTATTTTTAGGTTAATTTTTCTTTAAGATAAGCCATTCTGAAGAATCTAATTGAATGTATTATAACATATCTTCACTTGGTCTATTATGAAACAATATTCAAAATCTTTTGTAAATTCTGATTATTGGATACCCTATTTCTTTCAAGTGTTTCTTTCCTTAAGGAGTTTAGGACGTTTTCTACCATATGCACATATTCTTCTACCATATACAACACTTTCTTCACTGGCTCTCCCTAACTCAATTTCCAGTGCCCTTATATATCTGAAGTCCAGCCTCTTTCCTTAGCCCACTGAGAATGTTTAGTCTATTTTGGTCTCACTCTTTGCTGTGGCTTGAAAAATGCCTTCAGATGTACTGGGGACCATTATTGGATTCATCTCATTTATTTTCTTTCTCAGTGGTCATAGTCTTGTGCTGCCTATTGTCCAAATTATGTAATTTATTATTTAATATCCTTAGTCCCTCAAGTTATTTACCACAGGAGGACAATTCCAAAAAGGTTTACCTTATCTTTTCTGAAATATTTTTCTCTTGATTTTTATGTAATGTCACATCCTCCCAGTTGCTAAAATTTTGGTGATAGTTGTTTTTTTAAATTATAGTTTACATAAAATTTTATATTAATTTCAGGTATACAACACAGTGATTTGGTATTTATATACATTATGAAATAATTCCCATTATAAGTCTAATTACCATCTGTCACCATAAAAGTTATCACAATATTACTGACTCTAGTTCCTACGCTGTACTTTAGATCCCTGTGACTTATTCATTTCATAACAGAAAGTTTGTCCTCTTAATTTCTTCAACTATTTCACTTATTCTCCACCCCCACCCCTCTCCTCTCTGGCAACCACTAGTTTGTTCTCTGTATTTATGAGTCAGTTTCTGTCTTGTTTGTTCATTTGTTTTGCTTTTTAGATTTCATATATAAGTGAAATCATACAGTATTAGCATAATACCCTCTAGGTCCATCCATGTTGCCACAAATGGCAAGATTTTATTCTTTTTTATGGCTGAGTAATATTTTATTGTTTATGCCACATTTTTTAGCCATTTATCTATCAATGAACAATCAGGTTGCTTCCATATCTTGGTTATTGTAAATAATGCAATGAACATAATAATGCACATGTCTTTTTGAATTAGTGTTTTCATAGTCTTTGGGTAAATACTGGAATTATTGTGTCATATGGTAGTTCTATTTTTAATTTTTTGAAGAATCACCATATTGTTTTCCATAGTGGCTACCCCTGTTTACAGTCCCACTGACAGTGTCTCCACATCTTTGCCAATACTTATTTCTTGTCTTTTTGATAATAGCAATTCTGACAGGTGTAAGGTGATATTTCATTGTGGTTTTGACTTGCATTTCCCTGATAAGTAATGTTGAGAATCTTTTCATGTGTCTGTTGGCCATCTGTGTATCTTCTTTGGAAAAACGTCTCCAGGTCCTCTGTCCATTTTTTAATTGGATTGTTTTTTGGTTTGGTTTGGCTTTGGGGTGTTTTTTTTGTTTGTTTGTTTGGGTTTTCTTTGCTTGTTTTTGGTATTGAGTTGTATGAGTTCTTTATATATTTTGGATATTAACCCCTTATCAAACATATTATTTACAACTTCTCCCATTCATTAGATTGCCTTTTTGTTTTGTTGATTTTTTTCTTTTGCCGTGCAAAAGTTTTTAGTTTGATGTAGTCCCTTTTTAAATTTTTGCTTTTGTTTCCCTTGGCTGAGAGGACAGATTCCCCCCACCCCAAAAATTGCTAAGACCAATGTCCAAGAGTTTAGTGCCAGTGTTTTCTTTTAGGAGTTTTATGGTTTCAAGTCTACATTTAGGTCTTTAATCTATTTTGAGTTTATTTTTATGTATAGTGTAAGAAAGTGGTCCAGTTTCCTTTTTTTTTTAATATTTTATTTATTTGAGAGAGAGAATCAGAGAGAGAGAGCACATGGGGGGGCTCAGAGGGAGAAGCAGACTCCCTGCTGAGCAGGGAGCCCGATGCGGGACTCGATCCTGGAACTCCAGGATCATGACCTGAGCCGAAGGCAGTTGCCTAATGAACTGAGCCACCCAGGTGCCCCAGTTTCCTTCTTTTGTAACACCCCTTGCTTGAATGGACTCTTTTCCCCACTGTATATTCTTGCTTTTTTGTTGAAGATTGAGCATATAAACATGGTTTATTTCTGGCCTCTCTGTTCTATTGCATTGATCTATGTGTCTGATGTTTTTTGTTTTGTTGCTGTGTTGTTTTGTTTTGCTAGTGCCATGCTGTTTTCATTATTATAACATTGTAGTATAGTTTGAAATCTGGGATTGTGATATATCCAATTTTGTTCTTTCTCAAGATTGCTTTGCATTGGCAAGGATGTGGAGAAAGGGGAACCCCCTTGCCCTGTTGGTGGGACTGCAAACTAGTGCAACCACTGTGGAAAACAGTATAGAGTTTCCTCAACAAGTTAAAAACAGAACTATCCTACAGCCCAGCAATTTCAATAGTAGGTCTTTACCCAGAGAATACAAAAATACTAATTCAAAGTGATATATTCACCCCAATGTTTATAGCAGTATTATTTATACTAGCTAAAATATGGAAATAGCCCGTGTCCATTGACTAATGAATGGATAAAGATGGGTGTGTGTGTGTGTGTGATAAAATATTAGTCATAAAAAAGAATGAAGTCTTGCCATTTGCAGTAATGTGGATGGAGCTAGAAAGTATTATGGTAAGTGAAATAAGTCTGTGAGAGAAAGACAAATACCATATTATTTCACTCATATGTGGAATTTAAGAAACAAAACAAATGAGCATAGGGAAAAGAAGAGAGAGAGAGGCAAACCAAGAAAGTCTTTTAACTATAGAGAACAAACTTATGGTTACCAGAGAGGCAGTGGGTGGAGGAATGGGTTAAATAGGTGATGGGGATTAAGGAGGGCACTTTTTGTGATGAGCACTGGGTGATGTATGGAAGTGTTAAATTACTGTATTGTACACCTGAAACTAATATAACACTGTGTTGACTAACTGGAATTAAAATTAAAATTTAAGAAAAGTTAATTTAACTGGTTTATAATATATGAAAAGCTGCCTTGAATAGGAGAGGGGGAAAGGTGTTGACCTAAGTAACTTTGGAAATAACTAAAGGTAAAATAAAGTGTACATAAGTACTGTTAAGGGGGGAAAAAAAGATTGTTTTTTTTATTTGTGGTCTTTTGTGTTCTGTACAAATTTTAGGATTTTTTTTCCAGTTCTGTGAAAAATGCTATCGATATTTTGATTGAGATTGCAGTGAATCTGTAGATTGCTTTGGGTAGTAGGGGTATTTTAACAATATTCTTCTAATCCATGAATACAGTATATATTTCCATTTATTTGTGTTGTCTTCAGTTTATTTCATTAATGTCATATTGTTTTTAGAGTTTAGGTGATTGCCTGTTAGGTTAAATTTATTGCTAGGCATTTTATTCTCTTTGATACAGTTATAAGTGGGATTAATATCTTAATTTCTCTGTGATAGTTTGTTATTAATATATAGAAACTCAGCATAATTTGTATATTAATTTTGTATCTTGAAAATTACTGAAGACATTTATTCTAAGGGTTTTTTGGTGGGGTTTTCAGGGTTTTCTATATATAGCATTATGCCATCTGCAAATAGTGATAGTTTTACTTCTGCCTTACCAATTTGGATTCCCCTTCCTTCCTTCCTTCCTTCTCTGTCTTTCTCTCTCTCTTCCTTCCTCCCATTCTTCCTTCCTCCCTTCCTCCCTCCCTTCCTTCCTCCTTCCTTCTCTCTCTCCCTCTTTTTCCTTCCTTCTTTTTCTTTTCTTTTTTCTTTTCTGTTCTGTTCTCTTCTCTTCTGAAGCTAGGACTCTTAGTACTATATTGAATAAAAGTGGCAAGAGGGACTTCTCAGGCATCCTTGTCTTGATACTGATTTCAGAGGGAGAGCTTTCAGCTTTCCACAACTGAGTATGATGTTAACTGTGTATTTGTCGTATACAGCTTTATTACAATGAGGTATGCACTGGGTGATAGCTCTGAATCCCCTTTCAGCATACCTCTAATTCTACCTTTTGGCCTGTACTTTTCGACAGATTCTACATGGGCTTTTTCTTCTACTTTCTCCCCGAAAATTTATTTCCCAAATATCTCAAAGCTTCTTCTTAGATATAGAATGAAATAAAACTTAACTCTATAAAATTTACAGGATTTAGCCCCGATCTGGCTTATCTTACCTATATCTTCCAATTCGTATCCCTATTCCATAATCTCTATCTGTTCTTGGCATTCTTTTGCCTGGAATGTTCCTCTATTATATAACCCATATTGGACCCTGTGATCATCTAGCACTCATGTCAAATACCTCCTCTTCACAGAACTTTCCCAACCATCTTATCCACATTCTTCTCCCTCCTTAGCTAATATTTCCATTTGCCTTATTTATCTTACTATAAAGTTTATTATCCAAGTTATATTATGTATTATTTTCTTACTATTTTCTGCATTCCCTACTACCAGGTAATTTCTATGAGAAAAGTGGCATATCTATTTTACTCACTATTGTATCCCCATTATCTAGAATAATCCTTGGCTCATCCACATTTACCTTAAAAACGCGGACTATAAATTGCCCTAGCCAAATCAGTTACAAAAAAACAAACCAAAAAAAAAAACAAAACAAACAAACCCCAAACTTTAGTGTATCATTGCATTGAAGGAGATTGCCCACCAAAACAATCATGGGACAACTCAACAAAGTAAAAATGGATTATAATATTTTGGGAAATAGTGTTTTCCAAGGGTAATTTAAATGAGCAGTACTTTTATTTTTTTTATTTTTATTTTTTAAAGATTTTATTTATTTGAGAGAGAGAGAATGAGAGATAGAGAGCACGAGAGGGAAGAGGGTCAGAGGGAGAAGCAGACTCCCTGCTGAGCAGGGAGCCCGATGCAGGACTCGATCCCGGGACTCCAGGATCATGACCTGAGCCGAAGGCAGTCGCTTAACCAACTGAGCCACCCAGGCGCCCAATGAGCAGTACTTTTATATGGCTCAAAAAAAAAAAAAGATTGTATATAAAGTGGGGAACATCAGGTCTCTACTGGAAAGTCAACTGAAAATCCCATTTCTTTGGGAACTACCATGTGAAGATTGATTTGGGATTCTGAGTCCAGAAACCTCTTATCTGAAGCTCTTTTCTTGGGTTGTAAATCAAAACAACTTTTCCTTTTCAAAGTGACTTTGGTTCTCCAGACAAGAATAGGATGTTTCTTTCTTATGGACATCATTTCAAAAATCACTGTTTTATGATATTTTGTGATTTTAGATAACTTTTCTCTAAGTGGTATTATACCAGTACTATATAGACTTTAAAATTACATTTCATCTGCCTAATAATATAAGTTAAAATATTGGGGAGTACAATATTTAAAAATTTAAAAATTGATTCTGATCAACACAGTATTGTAATTCTATGAGTAGTAATAGATAATAATTAATATGAGTATAAATCTATAGCTCTAGAAAAATTAATTTGACACATTCAATTTGACATTAAAAAGGCTTGTTTGCCAAAAGTGATTAATACTATTTTCTAGACATATGTATACACTTTATCTTTTGTGAAAGACACAGCAGCTCTTAGAGTTTGTTTATTATTTATTTATTATTTATTTATTTAATGAGATTTGGCATGCCTTACTATGTCACATAGGCAATAAATGAAAGACCCAGCATATAAGATAGATCTACAAAACTTTTTCTGATACACACCTCTCCCTTTTTCACTTGTCTCTTATGCTTATAATACATTTTGAATAGAAAAGAGAAAGAAATTAAATACTTAATATTGGCAGAAATCAATTGGAACTAAAATGGGCTAAATCTATAAGGGAATGTGAGAGATTTTTGTTTTTTGCATTTGCTTTAATATGTTAACAGAGTCATAGTACATAATAGTCTTATCTCTGTTGTTGCTACCTTCCCTACAGTGAGTACCTTTTGTGCTTTTTTTCTAAAGATTTCATAAACTAATATGAAAGTTCAGTGTCAAAGAGCTCAGGCTCATTCTTTTATTTATTCATTTATATGAACTTTTTATTTGCTTTCTTCAAAGGTAATGAGAAAGTATCAATAAGAATAAAACACAAAAGTAACTGTCTATGGGCCTGAGAGCCTGTGAAGTACTTATATATGTTATCTAAAATCCCAACAACTGTACAAATAATGCATATAACATATAATACATAATATGTATATTATGTATTGCATATTGTATCATGCATTATAAAATATAATGCATAATACAAATAATCACACATAATAATATATGATATATATATAAAGTGTCTCTTGCAGCACAGTGCTAAAAAATAAAAAAAATAAAAGTTTTTTGTTTGTTTCCAATCAGCTACATGTATTAAAGAGCATGGATAAACTGAGTCCAAATAATTCCAAACACATTTCTGTTGGTATCATTTAAAATCAGAATTTCTTTTCTGATTATTGAAAACTATTTAGAAAGGAAATTTCAAAAACCTAAAATCTGATAAAGGAAAAAAAATACCAATTATTTCTACATTCATACTGTTTATTTCTTTCATAAAATCAATCTCTTTTTAAATTTGAAATGATAAAAAAGATGAGTCAGGAGGTACCTGTGTGGCTCAGTTGGTTAAGCATCTGAATCTTGATTTTGGCTCAGGTCATGATCTCAGGGTTGCGAGATCCAGTCCCACATCAGGTTCTTCACCCAGCATAAGATTCTCTCTTTCCCTTTCCCTCAGCCCACTGACCCTTAAAAAAACAAAACAAAACAAAACAAAAGTCAGGCCTATAAAAATAAACAGCAGCTCTATCACTGGTAGAGCAGATTCCGGGGTGACTTAGATGTGGGGAAGCATACCTAATAGAGAATCCCCACATTGGACTCATTTTGTAACAGACAGCACTGAATAGCCACAATTATTTCCCAAAGGGGGAGAATATCACATTCTGTGCATCCAGAAAGCAACGGAGGGAAGGGAAGTCTGGGTTAAGAATATATTTCTGCTAAATTTGATTTTTTTTTTCTTTAAACCAAAATCAGGGATCAAATTAAATGGATAAAGTTATTACCTTTACCATCAAGCTTGGGCCAGACCAGTGTATTTATTCTCTGCACACAGTCTTCTTCAGAATGGAGGGAGGAAGGAGAAGCCCAAAGTCCCTAACCCCAAATTTGCTAAAGAGAAAACACTCTTTTTCAACCAAGGTGGACTGCGTAAAGGAGTCCTGAGAGGCCAAAGGGCCAAAGGAGAGTCTTTCCCTTTTATTATTTGGCATGTTATGTGCTTTATTCACTTTATTGAATAAATGATAGTCTTTTGACCTGTCACCTGAAATCACACACCCTAAAGTATACTATAATTATGTCTTCCTTATTGATAAAAAAAAAAAGCTATGGAAGTGAACATGTGCCCATTAGCAGTTTCTAAAATAGCTCATAAACTTCTCCAGACACTTACACTGGAAGGAGAAAACAGTACTGTATTTTGAGGGGGAAATGCAACAATATGATGCTTCCTTCAGGGAAAATGAAAATCTATTAGAAACAGCAAGGATCAGGAACACTAAGCCACCAGTTATTAAAAATTATTTATCACTTGAACTTTTAGTAGGAAAATTTCATTTCCTGTAGAGATGTAAGAATTTCAATCACAGAACTAATGTCCTGAGTTATTTACTCTGAAATCTCAGAAGATTGGGCACATTTTTATCGTTTTTAAATCAGGATAAATTCTATTGGATTGTTTTAGATGAAATACATAGATATTATTTTTGAACCACGTTAGGACTTAACTAGTAAAGTACCAGACTATATGTTAACCAAACTACATAACTCTTTTAAAAAATGTTATAAATTGTGATTTACGTTGATGTTGTGTGTTTGTAAATTCACCTTTACTGTTCATCTCTTTTTATATATCCGGTACCCTCCACTGAATGTCTTACTAATTTCTCTATTTTTTTTTTTTATTTATCCCTTTATCTTCCTTGTTGTCTGTCAGTTTGGGTTATTATATTAATGATTTAATAGGAATTATCTTGAATTATGATTAGTAAGTTTTACTTAGTGCATACTCTTAGAACTAGCTTTCTATTTAGTAACATAGTTGTAAACACTGCAGCTTAAAACTACATACCTGAATTTAGAGGGTGCTGATAAAACATTGCCTAAAATTTATAGCTATAAAGGCCAAGTTAAGGAAAAATATATCAATAATCTAACATACTATTTTAAGAAAGTATAAAAAAAATAAGAGCAAACTAAACCAAAAGGAAGAAGAAGAGAATAATAAAGATTGATAAGGACTACATTAATTGGAGATTGTATAGAAACTGTTCATTGTTTTTAGTTAAAATCCATGTTAGGATATACCTCTAACTCAAGACCTAGTGTATGTGTATCTTTTATCTCCATGTCTATCAGTCTTTTCCTCTATCCATTTACTTAATGGATCTGTCATTTACATACACAAGTATATAACTTTGTAACTAGGTCATTTATAATTACCATTTTTTCTTTTTTCCAGTAATATCGATATTTCTTTTAAATTTATAACACAAGTCATTTAAAGTGTCTTAAGCTTTTATTTTTTCATAACTTCCACCCTTTTTATTGAAATATACATTGAAGTTAACATACCATAATTACACAGATCGAGGTTTATTCACTTATTACACTCACATGTACGGGACCTAGAGCAAGAAACTGAACATTACAGCATCCCAGAAGTCTCCTGTGTCACCCAAGTTTAAACACTGTCCTGACTTTAATGATGTAGGTTAGTTTTACCTGTTTTCACAGTTATATGCCTGGAATCATATGGCAAATAGTATTTTGTGTCTGGCTTATTTTACTCAAAATACTGTTTGTGAGTTCATATCATTTCATAGGGTTGTAAGGGTTTTTTTTTTTTAATTCATTTTCATTGTTGTCTGGTGTTCCATTGTATTACTATAACATGATTTATTCATTTTTGTGTTGATGGACGTTTGAGTGGCTTCCAATTTTTGGCTATTACATGTAAGAGTGCTTTGAACATTTTAGTATGTGTCCTTTGGTGAGTGTGTATATGTGTATGTGAGGAGTTTTGGGGGGGCACTTTTTTGGGTGGGAATGCTAGGTCATAGAGTATGCATATATTGAGTTTTAATAGAATATTTTGATGTATATCACACCACGGGGCTCCCCTGCCTAAATCTTTCAAGCGTTTTTCATTTTAGTGTACCTAGGCTATGTTATAAATTCTTTGCCATGATCTGTGCGGCTCTGTGAGACTAGGTCCTGCCTATATCTGCAGCCTCCTCTCATGCCACAGTTTCTCTTGACCCAGCCTTGTCAGCATCCTTTGGTCATGTTTCTGGCTGCAGGGCTTTTGCACATGCCCTTCCTCTGATTGGGAGACTCACTGCTCCTCCCTGTCAGCCTTACTTCCCATCATTTAGATGTCTGCTAAAATATCACCTCCTTAGAGAGGTCACTGCCATTTAAATAAGTAGCCATTTTATTGTACATAATTTTATCTGATTTCTCATAGCACTGTGACTAAGCTGTAAATATGTTATTTTTTTTCTTGTTTGTTTGTTTTCTACTGGAATGTATACTCCATGAGGGATGTGGTTGGACCCACTGGAAATGTTTCATGATCTTTATTTTTTATTTTTCTTTTTTAATAGCATAAAGGCAAGCCTAACAACATGAACCTTGGGCCTTGGGGTTAGAATTGCATGGGTTCAAGTTCCAATTCTGTCACCTATATATAGGTATATAGCCTTGGGCAAACTAAATTTTTCTTACAAGTTCCTCACCTATAAAATATTAATACATTATATTTTGTTACCTGGTTTTGTCCAGGCTGCAACAGAGTTATTAAAAATAACAAAAAAAATGTTATAAATAACCTAATTTCTATTCTCTCCCATCCCCCCAGTTAATAACATAGACTCTGTACAGGATTTTAAGGTGTCCCAGCAGCATTTTGTGCACTGTCCTCCCTAACTACAACAGTCATTATGCTCAAGTTTTTGATGGTCTGTTGTGAGGTAGCTTAGAACCGTTTAACTCCACATCTGCTTTTTTTTTTTTTTTTAAGATTCTACCTATTTACTTGACAGAGAGAGACACAGCGAGAGAGAGAACACAAGCAGGAGGAGTGGGAAAGGGAGAAGCAGGCTTCCTGCTGAGCAGGGAGCCTGATGTGGGGCTCGATCCCAGGACCCCGGGATCATGACCCAAGCCGAAGGCAGACTCTTAACGACTGAGCCACGCAGGCACTCTCCACATCTGCTAACTGTGCTTTGATATCGTAAAGAGGTTTTGTTTGTTAGGTCTGATTAGATTTGTCCTCTTCCTATTGCATTAGACATATTTTTAACAATTCAATGATTTTTAATAAGTGTATATAGTGGGTGCATAGAGTTGTTCATCAATTATCACAACAATTCAGTTTTAAAACTTTCTCATCATCCCCCATACTTCCATGGAGACTGTGCTGATAATCCACATTTCTCCCCCTACAACCCAGCCCTAGGCAACCAGTAGTTTTCTTTCTGTTATTTTTTTAATTTGCCCTTTTTGAACACTGAAAAGTCCTTGTAAATGGAATCATAGACTATATATTCTTTTTGCAACTGGCTTAGTTTATTTAGCAAAAGTATTTTGAAATATGTCCATGTTGTATTATACATCAGTAATGTTTAATGCAGAATAGTATTGGATTATATGGATAAAATACATTTATGCATTCACGAGCTGATAGGCATTTGGATTGTTTCCAATTTGGGCTATTATGAATAATGCTGCTATGAAATCTAAGGGTCTTTGGACATGTTTATTTCTCATGGGTAGATTGCTAAGATTGTGATTAGTGGGATATATGGTAAATTTAAATTTTAAAGAGATTGTCAGACTTATTACCAAAGTATCTGTAGCCTCTTATATCCCTACCAGCGATGTCTGAGAAATCCAGTTTTCCACATATTCACCAACACTTGGTATTGTCTGAGTTTTTCATTGCAGCCATAATACTGAGTTCACAGAGGTATATCATTATGGGCTTAATTTGCATTTTCCTAACAATTTAGGAGATTGTTCACTTTCCCCTGCCTTTATTAGGCATTTATATGTCTTCCTCAGGGAAACATTTGACATTTTGTATATTTTTGAGTTTCTTATTATTGAGTTGTAAATAATATATTCTGGATATAAGTCCCTTGTCAGATATATAATTTGAAAATATTTTCTCCCAATCTGTGGCTTGTCTATTCATGTTCTTATTGTTATGTCTAGAGGTACAAAGTTGTGGTGTTTTCTTTTTACTTTTAATTACTTTTATTTTTAATTGAAGTATACTTGACATACTATACTATATTAGTTTCAGGTGTACAACATACATCACTGTGATTCAACAATGATAAACGTTCTGAAATATCACAGTAAGTGTAGCTACCTCTGTGACTATATGAAGTGATCACATTATTGACTATATTCCTTACACTATGCTTTTCATCCCTGTGACTTATTTATAACTGGAATTTTGTATCTCTAAATCTCCTTCTATTTTGAATGGCAACCTTGTGGGGCTATTCTTGGTTTTTGGGATTTTTTTCCTTTCAGTGCTTTGAACATATCACGCTACTCTCTTCTGGTCTACAAAATTTCTGCTAAAAAAATCAGCCAATAGCCTTAGGGTGTTTTCCTAACTATTTGCTTTTCTCTTTTGCTTTTGGGATTCTCTCTTTAAATTTTGATGTTTTACTTATTTTGTCTTGGTGTTGACCTCCTAAGGTTCATTTTGTTTGGGGCTCTCTTCAGTTCCAGAGACCTGAATGTCTATTTCCTTCCCCAGGTTAGGGAAGGTTTTAGCTGTTATTTCTTCAAATAAGTTTTCTTACTTGAAAGATAGAAGATAGATTGAAGGACAGAAGACCTGATCTTGTTCTTCTCCTTCTGGGATCCCTATATTAATGTGATTACTTTTTAGGTTGTCAGGGGTTCCTTAACCTATCCTTTTTTTTTTTTTTAATACTGTTCAGCTTGCATACGTCCACAGTCCTGTCTTTCAGATCACTGACCCATTCTGCATCTAAATCTGCTATTGATTCTCTAGTGTCTTTTTCATTTCAGTTATTGTATTCAGCTCTGATTGCTTTTTTAAATATTTTCTATCTCTTTGTTGAAGATTTCACTGAGTTTACTCTTCTCTCAAGTCCAAGGAGTATTTTGTTTGGCCATTATTTTGTACTCTTTATCAGGTATATTGATCATTTCCATTTTGCTTAGTTCTTTTTCTGAGGGTTTGTCTTATTTCATTTGGAATATATTTTTTTGTCTCTTCAGTTTGACTCTATGTATTAGGTAGATCAGCTACATCTCTTTTTCTTGAGTATAGTGGCCTTATGTAGGAGGCATCATATGGAGCCCAGTAGTGCAACACCCCGTAGTCACTGGAAGCAGGCACTTGAGTGCCTGTGTACAATTTTTTTTTTTTTTTTTGTGACCAGGCTGCATCTGCTGAGAACATGCTAGCAGGTGGTACTGGCCCTCAGCCTTGCTGTTTATAACTCTCCATGACTACTGCAGGTACAGTGGGAGGCAGGGCTGACCCCCAGCTCAACTAGCTGAGAGGCTGGGTTGTTGCTGCTATAGGTGTGCTGGTGAGTGAGGCCAGCCCCTTACAAAGCTGACAGAGAGTCTTGGTTGAAATTGCTGCAGCTGTGCTGATGTGGGGCTCTCAGGGGAGGAGTCATTTTGGAAGATCAACAGTCCTAGCCTGACTGCTGGTTGTGGTGGGGCAATAGTCACTTTGTGTGTATTCCAGTCCTGACCAAGGCTGCCTGCCAGGTGTGGCAGTGTGTGAACCACTCTGGAGGAGTACCTGCTGGGGCAGGTGGGTTGGATGGGTCTGGTTTACAGGGGGATGATAGGGCAGGGCAAGCAGTGTTAGCAAGGTTGGAGACTCCTCAGAACGGGCTCCCGTAAGCATCAGGCCATCTAGACTAATGGAGGATAAGAAAAGTGGTGCCTAACAGCAGTTTTGTTCCTAGAGGAAGATCCTTCAAATTTCTGCTCTTCTGGCGTATGTCCTAAAATGAGTTAAAAAATCTCCTTCACGTATAACCCAGACACTTTTCAAACTGTTTATTCAATTCTATGTTTCCTATTGAGTGATATAGCTGGCTGGCTCTCTAACAGCAGAGTCATGGTTTCCTATAGACTTTTGGCTCTTCTGGAGTTGAGCTCTGCTGATTTTCAAAGCCAGATGTTACAGGGACTTGTCATTCTGGTGCAGGTCCCAGGTTGAGCATACCCAGTGCGGGGTTTGATCCCCCCCTCAGAGAGGACCATGGTGCCTGTGATATTCCTGATGGGTGCCCGCACCAGGGGTTTGATTCTTGACTATGTCTCTGCCCCTCCTACTCTTCTCAGTGTGGCATTCTCTTTACATCTTCAGTTGTGGAATGTCTGGTCTGCCAGTGTTCAAGTCATTTTCAGAGTGAGTTGCATTATGTGTAGTTCCCTCTATGAGGAAGGTGAACCCAAGATCCTCTTACTCTGCCATCTTCACCTGCTTTCTTTTGGTTTCTTTTTAAAAATAAATTCCAGATCATCTTAAAAAAACACACAAACTTCTGATTTATGCTATTGGTATCATATCTGAGATCTTTTCCCCTAGTCCAAAGTTACAAAGTATTTTTTTCTAGAAATCTTAGTTTTAGCTTCTAACACTTTTTTGTGTGTATGTGTATTCTTTATGATTTTCTGCAAGTATGATCCTATCTTTTGAGAGTAAAGAAAGTTTTGCTTTTTTTTTAACAGCAGTGATCATTTTAGATTTATTATTATTACTTTATTGCATTGGCTAGAACAAGATGGAAATTCTTGACTCTTGACTAATTTCCAGTCTTGGAGGAAAAACAGTCCTTCATTAAGAAACAGAGGTTTCCTTCTATCACTAGTCTTTTGAGTTCAACTTTCTGAGATAGAACTCGTCTAAAACTGTTGTTCTTTTGTCTAATAATTGAATGAGAAGTAACAGCTCCAGTTATTTGAGAAATAGGGTAGAAGTACACCTGCTATGAGGTGTTGTACTCAATATACTCGCAGATAGTATGTTAGACATAATATAGCTCTGGGTCATTGGTGCATATCCATATTCTCTCAGTCTCTGATAGCTAAAGTCTTTTAGTTGTCAGTATTTATGGGACAAGGGATTTGATCTGGTAGACCCAGGTTTTCTGTATTTTTTAATTGAAATAGAACTTAATATAATTAATTCAAATTTTAACTTTATTAGAATTTTCTTCTATCAGGATATTTTGAGCATTTCCCATCACTGTATTTCCATTTTTTCTGTACCAAAATTCTTCTACATTCCTGATCAGTTAATAGTAAGGTGTCTTAGATGGGTTCTCTAGAAGCAGACCCTGAGATGACAACACACGTGCAAGTGATTTATAAACAATATGTTTCCAGGAGAAGTGGGCAATGACAGAGGAAGCAGGACTGGGAAAAGTAGGAAACCAAGTAGGTGGTTTCGTGCAAAGTATGGGCTTTACCTTGACCCTGCAGGGAAGCTCTAGAGTGTGAATTATATTTCAGAGTTAGTTCCAAATTTAAGAAAATAAACCAGGCTCTGATGTTCTTTCATTGACTAAGGGTCACCCTTGAGGGTTGGAGGCCTACCAGGAGCTACAGGGTCTCTGCATGTAGAAGTAAAGCAGTTCCAAGCCAAGCACAGTCATCCAAAGACAATGTTAGGCACATGAATTAGAAGAAAATGCACACAGAGCTGGGATGTGAGCCCACAGATAAAAAGAATCTAAGGGATCTGAGCATGTACAGGAAGTGCCCACTACATTAGATTTTCATGCTTTACATAACTATTTGGAAGTCTTAAGTATTTTTATAATATTTAATGAACTATAACTGACATAATATCCTATTAATTTCATTTGTACATCATAGTAATTTGGTGTTTTTATACATTATAAAATGATCTTCAGAATAAATCTTGTTGATATCTATCACCATATGTTAATAAAATCTTATTGACTATATTGCCTATGTGGTATATCTCCATGACTTACTTATAACTGGAAGTGTGTACCATTTAATCCCCTTGCATATTTTGCCCTCCCCTTACCACCCCACACTTGTAAACAACAGTTTGTTGTTTGTATCTATGAGTTTGTTTTTTTTTAGGTTTGACCTATAAGTGAAATCTTATGGTTTTTTGTCATTCTCTGTCTTAATTATTATAATGCATCTAGTTTCATCCATGTTGTTGCAAAGAGCAAGATTTCATTGCTTTTAAAACTGAGCAATATTCCAGTAGACACATACATACATCTTCTTTATCAATTCACCTATCATGGACACTTAAGTTACTTCCATACCTTGGCTATTGTAAAAAGTGCTGCAATGAACTTAGGGCTTGCAAATCGCTCTTCAAATTGGTGTTTTCATTTTGTCAAATACATAGAAATGGAATTGCTAGATTATATGTCAGTTTTATTTTAATTTTGGAGTAACCTCCCCATTGTTTTCCATAGTGGCTATACCAATTTATATCCTCATCAACAGTGAACAAATGCCCTCTTTAATTCCCATTCCCATCAACATTTTTTGTCTTTTTGATAATAGCTATTCTTGACAGGTGAGAAGTATTATCTCATCGTGGTTTTGATTTTGTATTTCCCTGATGATGAGTAGTGATGTTGAACATCTTTTTATGTCTGTTGGCCGTCTATATGTCTTCTTTGGAAACGTGTCTTTTCCAGTCCTCTGCTTATTTTTTATTTGGGTTGTTTTGATACTAAGTTGTGTAAATTCTTTATATATTTTGGACATTAACCCCTTATTGGATATATGTTTTGTAAATATCTTCCTCCATTCAGGAGTTTGCCTTTTCACTCTGTTGAGTGTTTCCTTCATTGTGAAAAGTTTTTTAGTTTGATGTAATCTCATTTGTTTGTTTTAGCTTTTGTTGCCCTTTCATGAAGAGACAATTCCAAACAAATTTTGCTAATACTGATGTCCAAGAGTTTATTCCCTATTTTCTTCTAGAAGTTTTGTGGTGATGGGTCTTATGTTGAAGTTTTTAGTCCATCTTGAATTTATTTTTGGATTTTGGTAGAAGATTTTGGTCCAGGTTTATTCTTTGCATGTACTGTCCAGTTTTTCCAGTGCTATTTATTGAAAAGACTGTCAAAAAAAGAAAAGACTGTCATTTCCCTATCATATATTCACCACCTCATTTGTCATAGATTAATTTATCAGATATACATGGTTTTACTTCTGGGCTTTCTATTTCATTCATCTATGTGTCTGTTTTCATGAGAGTACTATACAGTTTACCACAGCATCTTAATATAGTCTGAAGTCAGGGAGTTCTTCTTTGTTCTTTGTCAAGATTGCTATGGCTATTTAATGTGTTTCGTGGTTCTATTTTAGGTCTCTCTATTATAGTTCTATAGGGAATGGAATGAATTAAGTAAGTAGATTGCTTTGGGTAGTATGGACATTTAAACAATATTCTTCCAATCCATGATCACAGACTATCTTTCCATTCATTTGTGTCATCAATTCCTTTTTATCAATATCTTACAGTTTTCAGAGTATAGGTAGTTACCTCCTTGGTTAAATTTATTCCTAGGTACTTTCTTATTTTTGATGCAGTTGTACCTGGAACTATTTTCTTAATTT